>NC_136799.1:11990198-12315198 GCF_951216825.1 Electrona antarctica | reverse complement strand
GCGTTGCTGCGTTTCGATCGCTCCGAGAGGCGAGAGAGAGCTGAGAGAGAGAGAAAGTGTGTGTTTGGAGAGACTGCATGCGATGTGCGTGCGAGAGAGAGCGAAAGTGTGTGTGTGTGTGTGTGTGTGTGTGTGTGTGTGTGTGTTTGGAGAGATGCGTGCGTGCGTGCGTGCGAGAGAGTGAGTGAGTGAGTGAGTGCATGCGTGCGTGTGTGTGTGTGTGTGAGAGAATATGAAATATTTTTAGATAGTATTACTCAAAATGTTAATGTAACACATCTGTTTACAGTTACACGGTACACCTTTATTTAATTCCTATTTATATTCATATTTATTTGTACATAGATTGTTTTCTTGAGAGAAAACCTTTAGCTGAGAGAGATGAAGCAGGAGCCAGGGACCCCATATCAAATTGTGTTGCAGATTCAACTTTTTAATATAGCTTTAATATAGCTTGCCCACTCTGTTTTGGTGCCTAGCTTGCCCTGGTGCCCAGTCTGCCCTCCTTTCCCTAGTGCCCACTCTGTTTTGGTGCCTAGCTTTCCCTGGTGCCCAGTCTGCCCTCCTTTCCCTAGTGCCCACTCTGTTTTGGTGCCCACCTATCCCTGGTGCCCATGTCTGCCCACCTTTCCCTAGTGCCCACTCTGTTTTGGTGCCCACCTATCCCTGCTGCCCACTCTGTTTTGGTGCCCACCTATCCCTGGTGCCCAGTCTGCCCACCTTTCCCTAGTGCCCAGTGCCCACTCTGTTTTGGTGCCCACCTATCCCTGGTGCCCATGTCTGCCCACCTTTCCCTAGTGCCCACTCTGTTTTGGTGCCCACCTATCCCTGCTGCCCACTCTGTTTTGGTGCCCACCTATCCCTGGTGCCCAGTCTGCCCACCGTTTCCTAGTGCCCACTCTGTTTTGGTGCCCTATAGTGCCCTAGACAGCACCATGTCAAACAGTGCAGTGTTGTGTTGGATTCATGTTCAGTATTTTTAGACACCCACTTAGTCGCACTGTCGCAGCATGAGGCATCATTTGGGAACTTGTAGATCTGCTATTTTCAACTAATGTTACCCTCAGAATAGGGATGCTAGGGTTTTAACACATTGTCTTTGTTTTGCAGTACGATCTAGGACTGAAACCCTGGCTGCCTGCCTCTCCAAGACCCATGTACTGCTGAGAGGAAGAAGTTTGTGTTGGATTTTATAAAGGCTCTGGTTGAGGCAGATATTCCTCTTGAGGAAGCCCCCAAGCTGGCTGGCTGATTGACTGACTGACTGACTGACTAGCTGGCTATAACTGACTGGCTAACTGACTGGCTGGCTGGTTAACGGACTGAGTGGCTGGCTGGCTGGCTGGCTGGCTGGCTAATGGACTGACTGGCTGGCTGACTGACTGACTGGCTAACGGACTGGCTGACTGACAGACTGACTGACTGGCTGGCTTTTTGGCTGGCTGGCTGGCTGGCTGGCTTGTATGTTCATGGACCCATTGTAATTTAATTTCACATTTGTTATTTGAATTGTACTAAAGGATGTTCATGAAGGAGTGAATTATTATTGAATAAAAATGGATGAAGTCGAACATTTGACTAATAGATCTTAATTACTTTGTTGTGGTACTTTAAGGTTTATTTCGCATATTTAGAGTTATTTTTGCTCTAAACACATTGATTATAGTCCTGGATAACTGTCTAAAACCTTAAAAGGAAAAAAAAAACACTCCGCAGAATCCCGCAGATTTTCCTCCGGAGTCACCGCAGAAAAACAGAAAAAAACCCGCAGATTCCGTTTGGCCTTATCAGTGTATGAATGTGTATGTGAGAATGGGTAATGTACAATGTAAATGAAAAACTTTTTGAACACAATTTCTCTCCACTTTTAACCCGTACCAAACAAGATCTTGAGCGCTGGTCTCTTCTGCCGTTAACACTTGCAGGCCGTATTAATTCTGTTAAAATGAACATTCTTCCTAAATTTCTGTATCTCTTTCAATGTATACCAATCTTTATCACAAAATCATTTTTCAAAAAATTGGATACTATTATTTCGAGGTTTATTTGGAACAAAAAGATGGCGAGGCTGCGCAAGACCATCTTAGAGAAACCAAAACAACTTGGTGGAATGGCACTACCCAATTTTTTGTTCTACTACTGGGCCGCTAATTTTCAAGTTATATTGCATTGGCTGCATGACTACAATCTACAATCATCCCCTGCATGGTGGCTCATGGAATCCACAGTCCACTTCCTGTGCCCCGGCATCTCTGACTGCCTTAGTATGTGCTCCCTCAATTGCGCCATTATCTAAATTCTCTTCCAATGTTTTAGTTAAGTCGACTCTTAAGATCTGGACTCAGTTTAAACGCCATTTTGATATTCAACTATTCCCATTAATAACCCCTCTGTGTGCAAATCCATTATTTCCTTCTTCCTTACAGGATCGGGCATTCAAAATTTGGTATGACCATGGCATTAAGTCAGTCAAAGATTTGTTTGACGGTGGCACGTTCGTTTCGTTTGACCAGATTGTTCAAAAGTATAAGCTACCCAGAACCCACTTTTTCCGTTACTTGCAAGTCCGTGATTTTGTTCGCCAAAAATTTACTAGCTTCCCGACTATTCCACCTAATTCACCTATAGACATAATTATAGCATCAGCTCCTCTTAGTCTTAAGGGAAAGATATCGTCACTCTATACCTCATTATTTGACCTTCATTTACCCTCAACCACTGCCTATAAAAATCTTTGGGCCCAGGACCTGGAGGAAGAAATTTCTGATGAAACCTGGGAGGCCATTATGGGTCGTGTTCATTCTTCATCAATATGTGCTAATCATGGGGTGTTGCAATGTAAATTTCTCCACCGGGTGTACTGGACCAAGGTTCGGTTAGCCAGGATTTATGATAGTGTCGATCCAATGTGCGATAGATGCCACCAGGCTCCAGCTAATCTTCTTCATATGTTTTGGACCTGTCCAGCCTTACAGTCTTTTTGGTCAGCTATATTTGATACTATTTCAGATGTGTTACAGTTACCCATAGAGCCATCCCCTATTATTTCCCTATTTGGCGTCCTTCCTGAAACTATCCCTCTGCCTAAATATCAATCTGACCTGGTCGCTTTTGTGACGCTTCTGGCAAGACGTCTTATTCTTATGCATTGGAAAAAAAAACATACCCCCCTTCACATTCCCGTTGGATATCTGACATACTATATTTTTAAAAATTGGAAAAAATGAAATATACATTGCGTGGCTCAATCTCCAAATTCAGTAGAGCATGGCAGCCTTTTCTATCTCATGTTGACCGTCTTACACTTGTGCCCCCGATTGAACCTGAATAGCTGTCGCCTGACTAGCCAACCTCTTGTCTGGATGATGTTTGTGACCAAGAATTGCTTTGTACATTGACTATATTGGAGTGGGGTTTTTATTTTTATTTTATTTTTAATTTTATATATGTATATGTATGTTTTGTTTTGTTCTGAATGTTCTTTGGTTGTCTTGATTTGGAATTTGTGTGTTGTTTGTGTTTCAGTTTTTGTTGTATTTGTTACTCTGTTTGTATTTCTCAAGTTACTTCTATACTTGTAAAAAACGAAAAATGAATAAACAGAACATTTAAAAAAAAATGACAATGTAAAGGGCCTTGGATAAAGGCGCTATATAAATGCACCATTTACCATATTGTAAGCAACTAACTAGGCCAGTGGTTCCCAACCTTTTTTGTCCCGGGGCACACTTTTCATAGCCTAAAAATCTCGGGGCACACCTAGATATACGGGGGGTGTGCATGTGCAAAAAAATATAATATAATATAATATAATATAATATAATATAATATAATATAATATAATATAATATAATATAATATAATATAATATAATATAATATAATATAATATAATATAATATAATATAATATATATAGTAAAACGTCTTTGATACCAAACACATTATAGTTTTGACAGAGTAAAACGTCTTTGAACCCAATATACTTTTAAAAACACACATGACAGCACTCATCAAATAACTTTAAAGAGAAAGAAAGGGACAGAGACAGTGCCTCAGTTTCATCAATTTATTTTTGAAAACTCTATATACAAAATATAGCACACACATGTTCAATTTGTCAATGCAAAGTAATACTTCTAAATAAAAAAAGGAGTTGTAAAAACAAGAACACAAATATTTTGCCACAATACAATGGTCTTAAACTTGAGCACTTTGTACAAAAAAAAAATCGCAAAAAATATTTGATAAAAATAAATGAAAATGGTTCTGTCTTAGTGTGAACCTTGAGCTTGTTTTCCTGAACAAAGAGTTGTTATCCTGGCTGAGACGCTGGACAAACTGACACGGAGCTCCTCATCAACTGCTCTCAGTCTCTCTCTGCGTTTTTTTTTTTTTGCACACCAGTACTCATTTGCAAACAGTTCGGCATATTTGGATTGCTCAGCGGACAGAAAGCACTTTAATTCCTCCCTCAGTTCATATACACGCGACAAAACTTTTCCCCTGGAAAATCCATGCAGCCAGAACGCCTAAACAGAGCCTGTGTAACATTTCATCTTTGCAAAAATGTAAATGGAATGATCTAGTCAGACATTTGAAGCAAAAGGTTACAACACAACTTGTTTCTATATGTACAGAACGTATGTGGATATTCGATTATTTAAAAAAAATATCTAGGCCTATATAAAAAAAAATATATATATAAAACGGGAACTTCTGTGGTTGTATCTACATTAATTCTATACGGAGATGCATCACGTATAGCATAAATCATTTCAGATATTTCATGTATTTAAAAAAAATAATACATGAGAGAAAGACACGTGTGTTCATCTTCTTTGGGAAACATTCAAATAATTTGAGTGTCTGTGCTCTGAGAAGGAGAAGAACTCATGTCTGAAGAACCGGGAGATACAGAAGTGGAGTCTGAAGAACATGGAGATACAGAAGTGGAGTCTGAAGAACCTGGAGATACAGAAGTAGAGGCCAGAGTGGTAGAACCTATGGAACATGGACAGGAGGAAAAGAAACGTTCATTATTACTTAAACCGTCACTATTTACTGTATTTCTTATTACTTTTCCTTTCTACTGGACATCAAAACCAATGGTTCCGACTCCGATGAGGGAGTTCCAGTTCCCCAGCTAAATGATAGGAACCAAATGGACTCTTATGTCTGTAACTCAGAGTTAAATTAACATGATTTTACAATATACATTCGATTCCCAGAGATAGAAATTCCATTAAATGGGGGACTGTAGCCTAATTCAAGTCAAACCAGGGGCCCTTGAAATTAAAATGCTTGATGGGGGTCTGCGGGCTAATTAGTGTCAATTTTGTCAGTCCTTGACATGAAAAAGTTTGGGAACCACTGATCTAAACACCACACACACAGGGTTTTTTACCTTCTCTGCGCCGTCTCTTCTTCATCTTCTTGCGTTTGCGGTCGATGGACGCCACCTCCGTCTTGAGAGAAGCGTATTGTATCCTGATCTGGTCCCTTTTTTTCAGTATGTAATCGATCCGCTCCGGGCCGGACAGAGAGGCCATCTCCTCTGGACAAACATACCCGACGGCGCGCTCTGAGCCGGGCGGGGAGAGCTGTTTCTCTAGAGAGGCACAGTGCAGTTTGTCATCACGGTCCAGGGTGGAACCGGGCCGCTCTGTGGAGACACGTTCCACGGGGCGACGCGGGCAGAGAGGAGACTCCACGGTCACCACACCACCACGCCGGTCAGGCCCGGCAGACGACTTGAAGAAGTCCATGGCCATCTTACGCACGTGCTTGCTGCGCTGCACCTGGGCGAAACCAAAAGTACAAACCATCAATCGTGAGTGATGCTGAAATAGGAGGAGCATGAAAATGCATTGTGATTTGCTTCAAAAACAACATATAGATGAGATCTCTGTAAATGGGAATGGTTGTGACTAGGAATTAATAATTAAGTGTAAACTTAATTATTGCAAGTTGTGATTCTGGGGTAGCTTTTTCACATGACATTATTATATCATTATTATATAGGCATATATGTTATAGCATACATGCAATGTATTGTAGCGTAGTATGTAGGCCTATTGCATGTATCTATATTGTAAACAGAATCTGACCCAAAACAGGCTACATTGTTAATAAGTCCAAAACTGAAGTAGGCCTCTACCTTGGGGGTCTTCCTGTGCCGTCCACCAGGGCTGCTGCTGTGCTCAGAGGTGTGTTCTTCCACAGTCCTCTTCCTCGGCGGCGGAAGGTCCACGGCGAAGTCATTGAAGCGGCTTGGCACGCGTTGTCTTCTCTGTTGGCGTAGCATAGTGGAGCTGAGTCCCAACTAAATGAACTGAAGGCCTTTTATACAGTATGTGCTGTTGTACCTGGGTCTGACCACACCCCCTTGACAACTTCATTACCATCACCATGGTCAATGATGTCCTCCTCCTCTCTCATTTACATGCCCACTCCATGGGCATGTAAATGAGGCTACTAATGGCATGTGTGAACAACACATGTCCCTAATGGTTCTTTTGTGAGTCTCTTGATGAGGCCATCATCATCATGCCCCCCCCCCCTCCAAAACTCAACTTCAATGTGTGAGGCCCAAAGTTAAAAAAGGTTATTCTGTATGTGATATTATTCTTGTTAAAACAACTATAGCTCTATATGTTGATAGTAATCATTGCTATGGGTGTGTGTTCAGCAACAGGGGGTCTCCACATCAATCCAACACTAAACAGAAAATGCATTTACAGCTCAGGACACCGTCGTCAAATCAGGACAGAGAAAACTGGAAACTTGAAGTGATAAAAAGACAAATAAGAATGAGAATAGGTTTAATTGATTGAACACACTCAAAGTAACAAACGTTAACATTTTCGCAAACCTCAAAGGGCCACTTTAGTGGCACTTTTATGCCATGTTTTGAAACCCTACCTATAGCATTTCAAAACATGGCATAAAACAGCAATGGCAACCAAACAGCACCTACACATCACGTGTATCCCGTAGTAGTGGCTAAACTAAAGGGTCAAAGGAAACGAATGAGCGTCTGCACAGTCTGATAAATATATCTGTTGTCCATTTTGAATGAAATCATGTATTAACCCATTTTGACCTGAGATCATATTCTAAAAATGTCTTCTACATCCTGACAGTTTTCTGAAAAAGCTATGTTTCTATGTCAGTCGTCGATTTTTCAAAAATAGCAGACCTACAAGCTCGTAGCGCGCCACGGCGCGCTATGAGCTTGTAGATCTGCTATTTTTCAATAGCTAAAGTATAGCTAAAGTATGTTCTGTTGAGCGTACTAAAGAGCTGCAGACTGTGAGACTTTGTTACTGAACAAACACTTTATATAATGGTTATTACTTGATGATGACTGATTATTATCAGAGCTTTCACATTTTGATTTTACCTAAAAACTAACAGACCTTTGAATAAAAACTAATACAATATCGATATCTAGCCCCATATGTGCCCTCTCCTATACGCTCATTCTGTAGCTCCGAGATGAGGTCACACACAGGGCCCCTCCCACCCCGTTCAGAAACGGCGCATGTTTCCACAAGGAACGATTCTAACCTTTTCTAAACAATGAATCCAGAACGTGAAGGGGCAGAAAGGGTTTACACTAATTCAAATTTAGCAAAGTCCAAGAAAATCCGAGTTTAAACGGTTACGAGCGTTACAGCGGTTGTTTAGTCAGCCGCTTCCATGTTTATCAAGGGATTCATGCGTGTGCGCGTGCATGTCGAGTGAACTGAAGTCAGTTGGAAATGTTCGACCAGGGGAGGCGCTAAAACTTTTCAACTTCCTTGAAAAACATGCTAAACAACCGTTTAAAGTTGGATTTTCTTTGGACGTTGCCGTTCTGAACGGGGTGGTAGGGGCCCTGTGTGTGACCTCATGTCGGAGCTACAGAATGAGCGTAGGGAGAGGGCACATATGGGGCTAATGGAGAAACATGGTATTTGATTAACTGAGGCTTTACTCTACTGTGACAAAAGGTACTGTCGGAGAAAATGTCATTCATCTTTGTCGATGAATATTTCAGGTGGTTACCGTGGGTATAATTACACAATACTTTTTAGAACCTTTTTGGATATCGCAATAAGAAAAACTAAAAAATACATGTAAATTAAACCCAAACTGGAAACACATTCGGTAATAAACTAAATAATAAAACTAAAAATGCAAAAGACGACCGGTATAATAACCTTGATAATGAGTGAACAATAAATAGATTGTCACCATTGCAGCATTTATTTTCACTGTGTATAATTCAACCTCGTTTTGGAAAAATGTTATTGAACTAAATTATCCTTTTTACTTAGTAACATGTAAGCCATTCATCTGTATTTTACTGCTTGTGACAAATAATTGATTATATAGACCTATTCTTATTTTTATAAAGTGGAACTTTGGATTGTCTGTATAGTTTAAATTGTCGTTGAAGGTCGTTGAACAGGAATGTGGTGTGTGAGAGAGAACAATTGTTTTGGTGCCCACCTATCCCTGGTGCCCAGTCTGCCCACCGTTTCCTAGTGCCCACTCTGTTTTGGTGCCCTATAGTGCCCTAGACAGCACCATGTCAAACAGTGCAGTGTTGTGTTGGATTCATGTTCAGTATTTTTAGACACCCACTTAGTCGCACTGTCGCAGCATGAGGCATCATTTGGGAACTTGTAGATCTGCTATTTTCAACTAATGTTACCCTCAGAATAGGGATGCTAGGGTTTTAACACATTGTCTTTGTTTTGCAGTACGATCTAGGACTGAAACCCTGGCTGCCTGCCTCTCCAAGACCCATGTACTGCTGAGAGGAAGAAGTTTGTGTTGGATTTTATAAAGGCTCTGGTTGAGGCAGATATTCCTCTTGAGGAAGCCCCCAAGCTGGCTGGCTGATTGACTGACTGACTGACTGACTAGCTGGCTATAACTGACTGGCTAACTGACTGGCTGGCTGGTTAACGGACTGAGTGGCTGGCTGGCTGGCTGGCTGGCTGGCTAATGGACTGACTGGCTGGCTGACTGACTGACTGGCTAACGGACTGGCTGACTGACAGACTGACTGACTGGCTGGCTTTTTGGCTGGCTGGCTGGCTGGCTGGCTTGTATGTTCATGGACCCATTGTAATTTAATTTCACATTTGTTATTTGAATTGTACTAAAGGATGTTCATGAAGGAGTGAATTATTATTGAATAAAAATGGATGAAGTCGAACATTTGACTAATAGATCTTAATTACTTTGTTGTGGTACTTTAAGGTTTATTTCGCATATTTAGAGTTATTTTTGCTCTAAACACATTGATTATAGTCCTGGATAACTGTCTAAAACCTTAAAAGGAAAAAAAAAACACTCCGCAGAATCCCGCAGATTTTCCTCCGGAGTCACCGCAGAAAAACAGAAAAAAACCCGCAGATTCCGTTTGGCCTTATCAGTGTATGAATGTGTATGTGAGAATGGGTAATGTACAATGTAAATGAAAAACTTTTTGAACACAATTTCTCTCCACTTTTAACCCGTACCAAACAAGATCTTGAGCGCTGGTCTCTTCTGCCGTTAACACTTGCAGGCCGTATTAATTCTGTTAAAATGAACATTCTTCCTAAATTTCTGTATCTCTTTCAATGTATACCAATCTTTATCACAAAATCATTTTTCAAAAAATTGGATACTATTATTTCGAGGTTTATTTGGAACAAAAAGATGGCGAGGCTGCGCAAGACCATCTTAGAGAAACCAAAACAACTTGGTGGAATGGCACTACCCAATTTTTTGTTCTACTACTGGGCCGCTAATTTTCAAGTTATATTGCATTGGCTGCATGACTACAATCTACAATCATCCCCTGCATGGTGGCTCATGGAATCCACAGTCCACTTCCTGTGCCCCGGCATCTCTGACTGCCTTAGTATGTGCTCCCTCAATTGCGCCATTATCTAAATTCTCTTCCAATGTTTTAGTTAAGTCGACTCTTAAGATCTGGACTCAGTTTAAACGCCATTTTGATATTCAACTATTCCCATTAATAACCCCTCTGTGTGCAAATCCATTATTTCCTTCTTCCTTACAGGATCGGGCATTCAAAATTTGGTATGACCATGGCATTAAGTCAGTCAAAGATTTGTTTGACGGTGGCACGTTCGTTTCGTTTGACCAGATTGTTCAAAAGTATAAGCTACCCAGAACCCACTTTTTCCGTTACTTGCAAGTCCGTGATTTTGTTCGCCAAAAATTTACTAGCTTCCCGACTATTCCACCTAATTCACCTATAGACATAATTATAGCATCAGCTCCTCTTAGTCTTAAGGGAAAGATATCGTCACTCTATACCTCATTATTTGACCTTCATTTACCCTCAACCACTGCCTATAAAAATCTTTGGGCCCAGGACCTGGAGGAAGAAATTTCTGATGAAACCTGGGAGGCCATTATGGGTCGTGTTCATTCTTCATCAATATGTGCTAATCATGGGGTGTTGCAATGTAAATTTCTCCACCGGGTGTACTGGACCAAGGTTCGGTTAGCCAGGATTTATGATAGTGTCGATCCAATGTGCGATAGATGCCACCAGGCTCCAGCTAATCTTCTTCATATGTTTTGGACCTGTCCAGCCTTACAGTCTTTTTGGTCAGCTATATTTGATACTATTTCAGATGTGTTACAGTTGCCCATAGAGCCATCCCCTATTATTTCCCTATTTGGCGTCCTTCCTGAAACTATCCCTCTGCCTAAATATCAATCTGACCTGGTCGCTTTTGTGACGCTTCTGGCAAGACGTCTTATTCTTATGCATTGGGAAAAAAACATACCCCCCTTCACATTCCCGTTGGATATCTGACATACTATATTTTTAAAAATTGGAAAAAATGAAATATACATTGCGTGGCTCAATCTCCAAATTCAGTAGAGCATGGCAGCCTTTTCTATCTCATGTTGACCGTCTTACACTTGTGCCCCCGATTGAACCTGAATAGCTGTCGCCTGACTAGCCAACCTCTTGTCTGGATGATGTTTGTGACCAAGAATTGCTTTGTACATTGACTATATTGGAGTGGGGTTTTTATTTTTATTTTATTTTTTATTTTATATATGTATATGTATGTTTTGTTTTGTTCTGAATGTTCTTTGGTTGTCTTGATTTGGAATTTGTGTGTTGTTTGTGTTTCAGTTTTTGTTGTATTTGTTACTCTGTTTGTATTTCTCAAGTTACTTCTATACTTGTAAAAAACGAAAAATGAATAAACAGAACATTTAAAAAAAAATGACAATGTAAAGGGCCTTGGATAAAGGCGCTATATAAATGCACCATTTACCATATTGTAAGCAACTAACTAGGCCAGTGGTTCCCAACCTTTTTTGTCCCGGGGCACACTTTTCATAGCCTAAAAATCTCGGGGCACACCTAGATATACGGGGGGTGTGCATGTGCAAAAAAATATAATATAATATAATATAATATAATATAATATAATATAATATAATATAATATAATATAATATAATATAATATAATATAATATAATATAATATAATATAATATAATATAATATAATATAATATAATATAATATAATATAATATATATAGTAAAACGTCTTTGATACCAAACACATTATAGTTTTGACAGAGTAAAACGTCTTTGAACCCAATATACTTTTAAAAACACACATGACAGCACTCATCAAATAACTTTAAAGAGAAAGAAAGGGACAGAGACAGTGCCTCAGTTTCATCAATTTATTTTTGAAAACTCTATATACAAAATATAGCACACACATGTTCAATTTGTCAATGCAAAGTAATACTTCTAAATAAAAAAAGGAGTTGTAAAAACAAGAACAAAAATATTTTGCCACAATACAATGGTCTTAAACTTGAGCACTTTGTACAAAAAAAAAAATCGCAAAAAATATTTGATAAAAATAAATGAAAATGGTTCTGTCTTAGTGTGAACCTTGAGCTTGTTTTCCTGAACAAAGAGTTGTTATCCTGGCAGAGACGCTGGACAAACTGACACGGAGCTCCTCATCAACTGCTCTCAGTCTCTCTCTGCGTTTGTTTTTTTTTGCACACCAGTACTCATTTGCAAACAGTTCGGCATATTTGGATTGCTCAGCGGACAGAAAGCACTTTAATTCCTCCCTCAGTTCATATACACGCGACAAAACTTTTCCCCTGGAAAATCGATGCAGCCAGAACGCCTAAACAGAGCCTGTGTAACATTTCATCTTTGCAAAAATGTAAATGGAATGATCTAGTCAGACATTTGAAGCAAAAGGTTACAACACAACTTGTTTCTATATGTACAGAACGTATGTGGATATTCGATTATTTAAAAAAAATATCTAGGCCTATATAAAAAAATATATATATATAAAACGGGAACTTCTGTGGTTGTATCTACATTAATTCTATACGGAGATGCATCACGTATAGCATAAATCATTTCAGATATTTCATGTATTTAAAAAAAATAATACATGAGAGAAAGACACGTGTGTTCATCTTCTTTGGGAAACATTCAAATAATTTGAGTGTCTGTGCTCTGAGAAGGAGAAGAACTCATGTCTGAAGAACCGGGAGATACAGAAGTGGAGTCTGAAGAACATGGAGATACAGAAGTGGAGTCTGAAGAACCTGGAGATACAGAAGTAGAGGCCAGAGTGGTAGAACCTATGGAACATGGACAGGAGGAAAAGAAACGTTCATTATTACTTAAACCGTCACTATTTACTGTATTTCTTATTACTTTTCCTTTCTACTGGACATCAAAACCAGTGGTTCCGACTCCGATGAGGGAGTTCCAGTTCCCCAGCTAAATGATAGGAACCAAATGACTCTTATGTGTCTGTAACTCAGAGTTAAATTAACATGATTTTACAATATACAGTCCCAGAGATAGGAATTCCATTAAATGGGGGACTGTAGCCTAATTCAAGTCAAACCAGGGGCCCTTGAAATTAAAATGCTTGATGGGGGTCTGCGGGCTAATTGGTGTCAATTTTGTCAGTCCTTGACATGAAAAAGTTTGGGAACCACTGATCTAAACACCACACACACAGGGTTTTTTACCTTCTCTGCGCCGTCTCTTCTTCATCTTCTTGCGTTTGCGGTCGATGGACGCCACCTCCGTCTTGAGAGAAGCGTATTGTATCCTGATCTGGTCCCTTTTTTTCAGTATGTAATCGATCCGCTCCGGGCCGGACAGAGAGGCCATCTCCTCTGGACACACATACCCGACGGCGCGCTCTGAGCCGGGCGGGGAGAGCTGTTTCTCTAGAGAGGCCCGTTCCACGGGGCGACGCGGGCAGAGAGGAGACTCCACGGTCACCACACCACCACGCCGGTCAGGCCCGGCAGACGACTTGAAGAAGTCCATGGTCATCTTACGCACGTGCTTGCTGCGCTGCACCTGGGCGAAACCAAAAGTACAAACCATCAATCGTGAGTGATGCTGAAAATGCATTGTGATTTGCTTCAAAAACAACATATAGATGAGATCTCTGTAAATGGGAATGGTTGTGACTAGGAATTAATAATTAAGTGTAAACTTAATTATTGCAAGTTGTGATTCTGGGGTAGCTTTTTCACATGACATTATTATATCATTATTATATAGGCATATATGTTATAGCATACATGCAATGTATTGTAGCGTAGTATGTAGGCCTATTGCATGTATCTATATTGTAAACAGAATCTGACCCAAAACAGGCTACATTGTTAATAAGTCCAAAACTGAAGTAGGCCTCTACCTTGGGGGTCTTCCTGTGCCGTCCACCAGGGCTGCTGCTGTGCTGCTCAGAGGTGTGTTCTTCCACAGTCCTCTTCCTCGGCGGCGGAAGGTCCACGACCACGAAGTCATTGAAGCGGCTTGGCACGCGTTGGCTTCTCTGTTGGCGTAGCATAGTGGAGCTGAGTCCCAACTAAATGAATTGAAGGCCTTTTATACAGTATGTGCTGTTGTACCTGGGTCTGACCACACCCCCTTGACAACTTCATTACCATCACCATGGTCAATGATGTCCTCCTCCTCTCTCATTTAAATGCCCACTCCATGGGCATGTAAATGAGGCTACTAATGGCATGTGTGAACAACACATGTCCCTAATGGTTCTTTTGTGAGTCTCTTGATGAGGCCATCATCATCATGCCCCCCCCCCTCCAAAACTCAACTTCAATGTGAGGCCCAAAGTTAAAAAAGGTTATTCTGTATGTGATATTATTCTTGTTAAAACAACTATAGCTCTATATGTTGATAGTAATCATTGCTATGGGTGTGTGTTCAGCAACAGGGGGTCTCCACATCAATCCAACACTAAACAGAAAATGCATTTACAGCTCAGGACACCGTCGTCAAATCAGGACAGAGAAAACTGGAAACTTGAAGTGATAAAAAGACAAATAAGAATGAGAATAGGTTTAATTGATTGAACACACTCAAACTAACAAACGTTAACATTTTCGCAAACCTCAAAGGGCCACTTTAGTGGCACTTTTATGCCATGTTTTGAAACCCTATAGCATTTCAAAACATGGCATAAAACAGCAATGCCAACCAAACAGCACCTACACATCACGTGTATCCCGTAGTAGTGGCTAAACTAAAGGGTCAAAGGAAACGAATGAGCTTCTGCACAGTCTGATAAATATATCTGTTGTCCATTTTGAATGAAATCATGTATTAACCCATTTTGACCTGAGATCATATTCTAAAAATGTCTTCTACATCCTGACAGTTTTCTGAAAAAGCTATGTTTCTATGTCAGTCGTCGATTTTTCAAAAATAGCTAAAGTATAGCTAAAGTATGTTCTGTTGAGCGTACTAAAGTGCTGCAGACTGTGAGACTTTGTTACTGAACAAACACTTTATATAATGGTTATTACTTGATGATGACTGATTATTATCAGAGCTTTCACATTTTGATTTTACCTAAAAACTAACAGACCTTTGAATAAAAACTAATACAATATCGATATCTAGCCCCATATGTGCCCTCTCCTATACGCTCATTCTGTAGCTCCGAGATGAGGTCACACACAGGGCCCCTCCCACCCCGTTCAGAAACGGCGCATGTTTCCACAAGGAACGATTCTAACCTTTTCTAAACAATGAATCCAGAACGTGAAGGGGCAGAAAGGGTTTACACTAATTCAAATTTAGCAACGTCCAAGAAAATCAGAGTTTAAACGGTTACGAGCGTTACAGCGGTTGTTTAGTCAGCCGCTTCCATGTTTATCAAGGGATTCATGCGTGTGCGCGTGCATGTCGAGTGAACTGTGAAGTCAGTTGGAAATGTTCGACCAGGGGAGGCGCAGGGAGGCGCTAAAACTTTTCAACTTCCTTGAAAAACATGCTAAACAACCGTTTAAAGTTGGATTGTCTTTGGACGTTGCCGTTCTGAACGGGGTGGTAGGGGCCCTGTGTGTGACCTCATGTCGGAGCTACAGAATGAGCGTAGGGAGAGGGCACATATGGGGCTAATGGAGAAACATGGTATTTGATTAACTGAGGCTTTACTCTACTGTGACAAAAGGTACTGTCGGAGAAAATGTCATTCGTCTTTGTCGATGAATATTTCAGGTGGTTACCGTGGGTATAATTACACAATACTTTTTAGAACCTTTTTGGATATCGCAATAAGAAAAACTAAAAAATACATGTAAATTAAACCCAAACTGGAAACACATTCGGTAATAAACTAAATAATAAAACTAAAAATGCAAAAGACGACCGGTATAATAACCTTGATAATGAGTGAACAATAAATAGATTGTCACCATTGCAGCATTTATTTTCACTGTGTATAATTCAACCTCGTTTTGGAAAAATGTTATTGAACTAAATTATCCTTTTTACTTAGTAACATGTAAGCCATTCATCTGTATTTTACTGCTTGTGACAAATAATTGATTATATAGACCTATTCTTATTTTTATAAAGTGGAACTTTGGATTGTCTGCTGTATAGTTTAAATTGTTTTTGGGTGGCAGATATGTAGAAGAATCAATCAACCAGGCCTACCAGGGGATGTGAAATTACCAAGAATCAATGACATTAAAATAACAAATAATAGGTGTTGAGGGCATCAGGTTAATCTTCTGATATATCAAGGTCGTTGAACAGGAATGTGGTGTGTGAGAGAGAACAATTATATTAGCATTTAGCAGCCACGGTCACATACTGCACATGGAGGAGATTAGCACAAACACACACGTCTTGAAGAACTCTACATACTAACAACAGAGCAGAGACTATTCTCTTGCATATGCTAGAGTTTTTATACAGCATCTTCCTGAATTGGTACATCTCAGCATTGTGTTTTTGTAACATGCATGTATTAATGTAGGCCACGTTATTTTGGTCCCCTCTGTGTATTCTATATACTTGTTATGCTCACTATATCTCATTATGTCCAAACATCTGCTGATTTTTGATGCTTTCATGTGATGCTGTAGTGTGATCGAGTAGGCCCTATATATATGATCATATACAGTCTACATCAATGCAGGGTCTTCCCTATGTTCTCCAGGTTCTATGTTCCCCAGGTTCTATGTTCCCCAGGTTCTATGTTCCCCATGGGTTCTATGTTCCCCAGGTTCTATGTTCCCCAGGTTCTATGTTCCCCAGGTTCTATGTTCCCCATGGGTTCTATGTTCCCCAGGTTCTATGTTCCCCAGGTTCTATGTTCCCCATGTTCTATGTTCCCAAGGTTCTATGGGTTAGCGTTGTAGGTTTCTGCTCGATAGCAACGATAATGTATTACTACTTGTGTACTATAACTTATGTTTAGAGCCACAGCCTTATGTCATTAATTCTAGCCATAGAAAGGAATACTAGCACTCACGTTATATCCAATAGGATTCTTGTTTATTTTTTCCATCCAGCAGCAAAGCAACATAATGTTGCTTTGCTGCTGGATGGAAAATGGAAAAGTAAACACTCCCGATCTTCCGCCGTAGTCTGAAAACCCACCTTTTCAGACTCCATCATGGCCCATAGCACTTACCCTACCCCCTTAGACAGCACTTCTTAGACTTATATAGCATTTGAAACAGACTTATAGCATGTCATGTAGACAGCACAATAAGTGCATTGTATGTAGTCATATCACTTCATAGTATATATGTACAGCATAGTATATCATATATGTATAGTTTATATGTATAGTGTCATTATATAGATATGTTCTAGTTATAGTTTATATGTATAGTGTCATTATATAGATATGTTCTAGTTACGTTCTTAGCTTACGCATGTTTCGCGATAAATGCATTTTACATATGTGATGTATTCCCATGCTTTTTGTTCTTGCCGTGAACCCATCACATTATTACTTTGAACTACTCAACTGAGTGCTTGCTTATCTTCCTTTCTTCAAATTAATTCTAGTGAAACGTTTCACTCTACATACGTTTGACCAAACATTTCCCTTTTTGCTTCTCAACCTTTTAAGGCCACGCAAAAATATTATATTTACTAGTGTCTATTCACATTTGAACTGGTAACCCCCCACCCACACTGACAAACACTTGGAAGTGTGTAGGAGTTGAGGCATTACATTTAGGTGGTGTACAGACGAGGACGATTTCGGTGTTTCTCGGGCAAGTAATTAGCCGATCTGCCCTTTTTGTCACACGGAGACGGCGTTTTGGGGGACTTTAACGGCTAATTTTGAAACTACCTTCCAGAGTGGGAAAGTTTGGAGACGCGACTTTCTCGTCTCCGTGTGTATAGCAAATGCCGCCTAATTCTGTATGCCAATGAGGCTAAATATGCACGCACAACATGTCTCACAACGACCCAAGTAGATGTGTAGTGGATTAGGACCTGTGCCGTCTGGCACAGCACAGTAGTATGCAAATGCAAAGTGGACATTTGGAACAGCCTTTTGTTGTGAAACCAAAGGTGTTAATGTCCTGTTCATGCGTGCATTCATTCATCACCTACATATGCAATTGGATCTGGCTAAACAATGTGTTGCATACGTCAGTGGTTCTCCAACCTTTTCATGTCAGGGACCCCCAAATTGATACACATATTTGTCCATGCCCCCCCCCCCCCCCCAATCTAACAGAGTGCCGTGTACAAATACACAGCAGTCTCAGCCTCTGCTGCGCCACAGATACTTGTGTGTACTTAACAAAACAATAGCAGTAGTACAACCGCCGCACTGCACGAGTCACCAACTCCCAGTCTGTCCAGCAAACTCTCACGTTCACATGACACATGCAAACACACACATGCACGCAACATACACACACACACCTTCTGGGATCCTGCTGTACTGTGATCTTTGAAATCACTTATGTTAGATGTGCTAATCTGTTTTTTTACGCATAGTGGCCTATATGGCGGCAGCCAGTGAGTTACGTAAAGTTATTGCGGCTCACAAACTGGTACGGTTATCAAATTCTACAATACCCAAATCTAGAAGTTTGAAGTCAAGTTACATAAACTCGTTGATTATTCACCTTCCCAGGCCCATACCTAGACCTCATGTATTGTTTTGTAGAGTGACCGGATAGGAACCACAAGTTCAAACCCGGGCTCCCCCAGAATTACATTAGTTTGACTCGGTTAGCCTATCTCCAAGCTCACAACGACTCACATCTGCTATTTTCATTCAATTTGTTTTGCTTTTCTTATATTATTTGACAGTTTTGAATACTGTTTTGTTGGTTGATTACATTTGATGCAGTACTGGTCTTTTTCCATTTCTTTCTTTTGGCATTGTCACTTCACCATCACCTGGGAGACCGACCATTTTTTGAGGAGGGTGAACATGTTGTGACACATTGGTGTCTGTCTGATGTTCTGAACCCAGTGTTTTTTCCAACCTTTTTTCATATCAAAAGGTCTATTATTTTATTTATTTATTCAGCATTTGAGACATGAACCACAATGTGCCACCCCTTATCCTTAAACTTTATGCCTTATTAAAAAAATAATTGAAAAACCTTCTAAAATAGTTCAAATGGCTGATCTTCAAGCTCAAAGTGTCAATGATAGTTGAACTATTTTAAGATATTTTATCAAAATTGTAAATATAAGTAAGCATATAAGTTTATGGTAAGGGTGGCACCCTTAGCCTCTCAGACTCGAGACGATTTTGTCCACAATTCCATGCTGTATTGTTTGAGTTGGTACCATTAGGAGGCAAACGTTAATCAAAATAACAATTATTCTACATTATCTAATTGTATGGACTCCTAAATTTAGTAATGCAGATGATTAACAATAATGTAACTCTAAGGTAAAAATGAAACCAAGTGGACCACTGATGGTCCCGGTCCGGACCTCTGGGTGAGAGAGGAGTGTACCTATGTTCCCCACCATGCAAAAAAGGGTTCTTTGTTCCCCACTTAGAATAAACCTAAACCAGAAACCTAACCTAGTAATTTTAGTAATTCTAATAAGACTAAAAGTATTTTAGCAACTTAGTCTTAGTGTTACTTTTAGTAGCAAATTCTGGTTTAAACTCGGTCTTTGAACAATCCATTGCACTTTAGGCCTGCCTAGGCTACTTAAACTATCTAGTCTTAGCCAACTAAAAATTAACACAGTTCTGTACTTATAATTGTATAGTACAAAACACTGAAGTCCTTAAACCAGAAACCTAACCCTAAGGTAAGTGGGGAACATAGAACCTGGGGAACACTGGCATGGCTTAGGGTCGACGACAGAGTACAGCATCTTGCAATGGGTCTGGTCCACAAGATTCGATACTCCACCAAGATACCCATGTACCTGTCTAGATACTTCCTTAATGTTAACGAAGTCCACACCCACAACACCAGAGGGAGTGCAACGAACCATGTACAACCCAGATTCGGGACAAACAAGGGACTGAATTCTTTTCGCTCCTATGCCACCAAAATGTGGAACCTCCCTACCAACAGTCATTAAGACATGCGAATCCCTTGACTCCTTCAAAACCGCTCTCAAAGGGCACCTACGGATGGCTGCAATTTGAAACTGGCCCCAGTAAAATCTGAATCCCCCCCCACCGTCCCCCCCCCCCCCCTTTTCCCCTCACTGTATATGTTTCTTTTCCCTTTTTACCTCCATTATGATGAATTCCTGTTCTGTTCTTTGTCTATATAGAAGTGTCTATTTGTACGTCTCTAAATGTTTTGATGAATTGAACATGGTGGACCCTGTTGTAAACAAGTGTAATGCTTAATTGGGTCGTCCACTCACAGTTAACAGCCTTTGTATTGAGTTTGTGCTTGAAATGTACTGTAATTCTGCAAACTGTTAATACATTTTTCAATCAATCAGATTCAATAGAATGTCTATTAGGGCTAAAACACCAGAACAATGTCATTGACTATAAACTGATTTGTTTATACAAGGACCGCCATAACTCCAAGAGTGTACTAGTGGGACCAAATGGACCCGTAAGGGTCCGTTTGGTGCCACTTGTACCACCTGCCACATGTACAAAGTTACAGACCTGTATGCTAGAATGGTCTATTTGGGAACCCTGAGGGGTTCACTGGTATAGAGATAGAACATGAACGTTGTTTAAAGCGTTGATTTGGCCATGTAGAGTTGCATCAATTCACACTCAACGATTTTTACCCTTGTGTTCTGGGGCGACGAAATTTAGAGCAGAGAAAAAAACCCAGCAGCAGGCCTAGTATACTGTAGAGCCCTGGGGGGAGTCTATAGTCCTTGTTTCACAAACAGTGGGTCGGGACCCATTTGTGGGTCACGGACCAATTTTTATATTATATTTTGTAATTTTAAAACAAAGTCTAAGCTATTCCATAAATTAAAATAATACTTAAGAAGTAGTGAAAATAGATGATCTACAAGCTCGCAATGCGGTGTGAAGCGACTCGTTGTGCTCTTGTTGATCGGCTATATTTTCACTAGTTTGGGTCCCGGGCAAACTAATCTAATGTCTGTTTTGGGTCTTGACCTGAAAGGTGTGGGAACCACTGGTCTAGTCAACTAAAAATATACTATAGGATTTAAAAGGACCACTTTTCATCTTCATATAGGTTGAAAGGTTCTACAAGGTCCTCACTAATAATACCACAATCTTTTATCGGCAGATTTTTTTTTTAAACTATTCTTTAAAAAAAATATATTTAGATTTGTATTATCGTGAGAATGATGGCGTCCATTTTCGCATTGCAACTTTTTCAGGAATAGAAAGCCTGCCATTTCTATTAGCTTGGATTCCCTATCGATGATGTCACTGGTGGACGGGTTTCTGAACTGCCCACAGCCCTCCTCAGGCTGAATAAGTGTGCAGTGTGCTGTCCCATTTTGGTCAAAAGTTGTGCAGTGCAGTGTGCTCATCTCCACATTGATTATCAAACATTTTGATTATAAAATAATGTGATCACCGTCGTAAAAGGAGATTAACATCACCCCTCGTAGGCCACATCCACAGGTCAACCCCGTAGGCTTTCTTGAGGGAATCCTTAGTCTCTTACGCCCGTCTTGGGCATGCGGCTTTCTAGTATGGCCCGAATGTCCAACTCCTCGTCATCGCTGCCCCCACCGATGAACCGCTGCAACAGGGATTCCACCTCCATAGGGTCTTCATCATCAGCGTCAGATTCGTCCGTGAGCTCTAAATCCGAGTCACTGCCACCGTGTATGAAATCTAAAATAAATCCTTCCAGGAGACTTCCTTCTGCATGTCCATTTAAAGCGTTAAGCAAGCGTTCTGATTCAAAGTTACTAGCCATCACAAACAACAAGTCAAGAATGATGTTGTGTTTACTGACAGCGTGAACACATGGTACTTATGGGCGGTGATCGGCTACGTGAAACTGGAGAACAATACATAGGTATGGCCAATCGAAACAACTCTATGTAAATACGTGCAGGAATGTTCACACCCCCAAAATACGCAAATAATCTTTCATTACAGAGACATTTTTGCAATGTAATTACTACGACTTAATGACACTAAAACAACTTTCTGATGGAATAAAAACATTCTTTAACATTCCAACTGTGTTGATGTGGCAAAAACGAAAACCACAAAAAAAAGCTATTTTGGTCTATTGTGGAGTTTCATTAGAGCCGACTTGTGGTCCTTAAAACGGCCATGCCGACTTGCCCAAATGTGCTGACATCATCAATTTGTGATGACCGCTTTTAGCCCAATGAGTGTTTTTTTTTGCAAAACTAATGCT
The DNA here is from genome assembly GCF_951216825.1 of Electrona antarctica. NCBI lineage: Eukaryota > Metazoa > Chordata > Actinopteri > Myctophiformes > Myctophidae > Electrona > Electrona antarctica. The sequence continues at coordinate 12,293,038 of NC_136799.1, read as the reverse complement.
TGGAATGGATTCAGCATCATGAAAACCCCCCAGTTTGACACGTCACATGCTACTTAAAGCATGATGGAATTTTGAATATTGTGCCTTCTATAGGTTGTAATTGGTATGGTCACATATTATGCCAATTATGAAAACATATGCAAGTTAGCCTCCGGCAGTTTCTACATGCTGGGGACCCATACTAAACATTTCTAACATAAAACCTTGGTGTACTCAACATGTCCGGGTTCACAATTGGGCTCTATGGGCTGGCTACTAGACTATATTGAAACAGTGGGGTTTGGGAAACTGTTTTGTTACACGAATGAAGCCGATCTATTTAAGCCAAAGACTACTGCAATAACTGTAATTTGGTACTATTATGTACAAAGTAAACGTACAACTTGTTGCATCGTCTCCCTTGATACATTCATATAGATGGACATTTATTGTATCATTCCATATTCAACTGTTTGCTACGATAACTATATGCTGTTGGCCAGGAATATGTATAGACATTGATGAGTGCATGAATAATTTGGCATTTGCTAAGCAGACACATACTTTAATTCACACATTGAAGATTAAATGCCTGGGTTTATTTATTTTGTATAGTTGATTAAGAAGGTCTGGTCTTAGAAAAGGTCTGGTCTTACTTTAATGAGAAATAATAACTAATAATGCATCTAACTGAAATAAACCATGGATTAAATGTGTGATCAACATGCAAATCATTTCAATCCCCTCAATCACTCACTCAGACATTCCGCTGCACAGCTCTACCCTGTTGGGGAGGGGAGGCATTGTTTCATTGTATTGAACTCAACAAGATGCTTCACACCAAAACCAGCAGTTGTTCACACTTCATCGTCCTGGAATGGGTACGGAATGAGACTCTTCTGTACCAAGCAAGTCTAGAGTTTTGGTTTAAATCTAATCTACATGTCTAGTATCAGTGGCTTCTCAAAGCGCATGTGGGGGTTGAGCATGTTTTACTAGGGGAGGGGATCAGAATTTATTGTAAGAATTGTTATCAGAGTAATAAATACACAAGCGTTTACAGGACATTGCAGAAAACATAGCAGGACGCTGTCATTGTACAGCTGCACAACTCCTGAATCCAGTCACCAGGAGTTAATCTGCAATAAAATGTAGTCCAATCTCCCATTTGATGCGTCGTACTGAGTTCAAAGGTTATCTAAAGTCCAATAAACATAACTCATGGGACCTTAAAGAAATTTAATTTTTTAATGATTACCACCGGGATACATATCCCAAAACGAATGGGTCAGCGTGATATGAACAAATGAGTGTGTGTGTGTGTGTGTGTGTGTGTGTGTGTGTGTGTGTGTGTGTGTGTGTGTGTGTGTGTGTGTGTGTGTGTGTGTGTGTGTGTGTGTGTGTGTGTGTGTGTGTGTGTGCGTGCGTGCGTGTATGCATTGATGTAGGCCTACTACATTGATGGCTTCACAAATATTGATGTCAATATTTATTAGGGGTGGGGGGGATTTGCAAAATGTTCTAACTGAATGTATTGATTTGATTACGTGAGTAACTTTGAGGTATTAATCTGATGACATGTATTCATTATCTGATGTAATGTAATGCCATGCATTGAATATTGTGTTGTACTGTTTTGGATCAGAGCAATGAGAGCATCATAGATAGGTCAGCAGCAGAAATTATGTTTGCAATACATAATATTAGCAATGAATATTTTAGAAAGGGTCCATATTTTTGCTCGTAAGGCAAAAAAAAATGTATACGAAAATGTATTAATATAAAGCCATAAGCTTCCAGTGCCAACATGTGACCATGACGTAAAAAGTGAGGATAGTATACTCTTATAAAATAATGTGGTCGGCTCTTAAAAGAGCCTTTTGTGGGTATAAAGATGGAGCAGGCAGTTTACTTCTTTTTGGGAGCGGCCTTCTTTGCTGCCTTGGGTTTGGCAACCTTCTTGGCTGGAGCTTGGACTTATATCGTGTTATGTAGACAACACTAGAATTGCATTGTATGTAGTCACAGCACTTTATAGTATACGTATAGTTTATAGTGTCATTATATAGATATTCCACTGTTACGTTCTTAGCTTACGCATTTGTGAAGCGACTCGTTGTGCTCTTGTTGATCGGCTATATTTTCACTAGTTTGGGTCCCGGGCAAACTAATCTAATGTCTGTTTTGGGTCTTGACCTGAAAGGTGTGGGAACCACTGGTCTAGTCAACTAAAAATATACTATAGGATTTAAAAGGACCACTTTTCATCTTCATATAGGTTGAAAGGTTCTACAAGGTCCTCACTAATACAATACCACAATCTTTTATCGATTTTTTAAAAACTATTCTTTAAAAAAATATATTTAGATTTGTATTATCGTGAGAATGATGGCGTCCATTTTCGCATTGCAACTTTTTCAGGAATAGAAAGCCTGCCATTTCTATTAGCTTGGATTCCCTATCGATGATGTCACTGGTGGACGGGTTTCTGAACTGCCCACAGCCCTCCTCAGGCTGAATAGGATTTTTTTTTGCTATTTTATCATGATTATGTTAATTATATGAAGATATAGGTTGAGAGGTGCTGAAGTGGTCCTGGTTGAAAGCGTGTGACTTGACTTGAGCATAGGAAAGTGTTTTCCATAAAACCTTACACACGTGTTTAAAACAAATGGGGCTCAAGTGGTTAGTTCATAATATAATGTTCCCTTCCCATAATGGAGTACAATATTTGTGGACTGAAAAGTCATACATTTCCACACACAACTAAAGTCCTTAACAACTATGGTACTTAATTAAGTAGGCCTAGTTCAACTTAATTGTTGTAAATGTCTGTATCGTTTGCCTCCATAACTAAATAAACGTAATAAAATACCCCACCATCGATTCAAATAAAATCCCGCAGGGGGAATTTAGTGTCCAGCATGAATAGCCGCATGTGACTGGAGTCACAGGACTAAACTATTTATTTTCATTCACAATAGAGGGGGGTGCACCGTTCCTGGAGATACTGCAATACCAGGTCGATGCGTGGAGTGGACGGAGCAAGCCCCTATTCCATCTCCCAGTTCCAAAAATCAATTTAATATATGGTCCCCGGGTAGGGGACGTATCAGATATTAAACTGATAAGAACAGATACTACACTTGATCTTAGCCAAAAGGCCGAGAAGCGATACCGCAGCGACACTCGAGAGAGCCAAGTCACCCTGGAACATACCACACTGTGTCATGGTATGTTTGGCACAAAAATACAAATACAAATTCAACACCACATCAAAACCCTTTAGTCTATAATGAAGTGTGCAACGTGTGCCTTAACTCTTAACGCACCAATAAACGAAATATTTAACTCTATATGATTCAACCTCCATTACTTCCTGGTTCAAACTGATGACGTATTTCGCCATGCTCCAATAAGAAATTGAAAAGAGCGGTGAAAAGGAAATGTCCTTTACAGTGATGAAAACACAGTGTAGGTCCTATGCACTAAACTTAATGGTGAAATACGTAATTACACCATGTATCATATTGAATAATAACGGAGAATTGTTCGATTTACATACATAATGATAATATCCATGAAGCGTTTCGATTCCCCCCCCCCAATAATATTGAGTTCTGGCGCTCTCTGGTGGTCAACACAAATACATACGACGATATCAGGAGTTTGGTCTGGTGGTCTGATACTAACCTCGCCTCGCTAATAAATGCATTCTAAGTGTTTGTAAAACGTGCGTGGAGTGTCAGTTCACTCTATGTCAGTGGTTCCCAAAGTGGGGTCCTTGATGGAGTTCCAGGGGGTCCCCAGATAAATGATAGTTAGGAACCAAATGGACCCTTATGGGTCTGTAACTCAGAGAGTGTACACATTTTGTTCCATTTGTAGTACACTCTCAGAGTTAAATTAACGTTGATTTTACGATATAAATTGGGGGTCCCAGAGATATAAATGGCATTAAATGGGGGTCCGTAGACTATTAATGCATGTCAAACTGGGGGTCCTTGAAATTAAAACGGTTGAGAATCACTGCTAGAGCCGTAAAAAAAATCTTCTCTTATGGGGGTCCCTGGCATATCTTTTCAAATGGGGGTCCGCGGGTTAATTAGTGTCAATTTGGGGGTCCTTGACATGAAAAGGTCTGGGAACCACTGCTCTATGTCAGACGGTGGCAGTAGTGTTTTCTTTATGAGTAATCGCTCTCAGTATTAAACGCGAAGAAGAAGAAGAGGAAGAAGAAGAAGAAGAAGAAGAAGAAGAAGAAGAATGTAGCTACACAACAAATAAACAGCAAGCTAAAGCAGTCTGTGTCTTTCTTAACCAGTCAGTAACAAAACAGCAGTTCCCTCATCCTGTTGCTTAAATGATTTTCAATAACGTGACATGCGACAGCGACACGGAACACTTATTGGTGTGACTTTAGGGGTGACACCCTACTGGGTGACAGCACTGACTGACACAGCCTGCTGGAGCGTTTCACCCGGACTGGAGATCCGTGCTGACTGACATGCGGAATCTGAAGGCTGCGAAGCCCGCAACAAGCAGCCCCTCGCCGGGCTCCACGGAGGCGTGATGCCGCTGGGCAGAAGCCTGTCTGACCTCCGCGCACGACTCAAAGGTATGGAGCCTGTTAATGTAGCATGGCTCAGCCCCTCACTTAGTTGCCACTGGATAACAATAAATTGCCTACATTACATTATATTATTACAATAAATAGCCTACACTACATTATTATTACAATATGTAGCATACATTACATTATTATTACCATACATTAATGCAGTGGCTCTCAATCATGTTCAAGGACTGCTAAATTGATATATATTTATTCTCATACATTTTGTGTTTTTAATATGTTTGTAAACTATACAAAATGTGTATTTGTTTTGTCAAACTGTAGTAAGTAGAAAACACTGTAAGGTTAAAGTTTGCCCTGAAACATGACTGTCATAATCATGACAGTACGAGCGTCATGTACAACCATGTCTAGGTCAAAGTAAGTCATGGCTAGGTTAAAGTAAGTCATGATCTATAATCTATATAACACGTTTTGCTGGTGTACTGGGGCCGCAGGTCAAGGACCCCATTTGTAGGCTGCAATTAAACAATACATCCTGAGCTGAACCCCTGCTTGTCCGGCAGCCAACAGGCTTCTTTTGTTTAAAGTGGGAAATTTGGTATATAGTATTTTTTTATTGGCCTAAAATATTGTCTATACATCCATTCATGAATCCACTTGCTGACCGGCTGTCAGTATTGAGCATTTTTTCTATAGGGGTTTCTTGTGACCCTACCATTAACATTCTATAGGCCTATAAGGCAAAAATGTTAGCATGTGACATGTCAAAGTGAAACTAGGGGGTTTCCATGATTCTGAATCCATTCCAAGCATTAGTTTTGCACAAAAAACCTTCTTTGGGCCATAGCGGCTATTTTAGCCTATGGCTATGGCATAGCCGTCATCACAAATGTTATTAGGCCACTTAATGGGGTGAGGGCAGCACATTTGGGCAAGTGGCTATGGCTGTTTTTAGCCCAAGGAGTGTTTTTTGTGCAAAACTAATGCTTGGAATGGATTCAGAATCACGAAAACCCCCTAGTTTGACATGTCACATGTTACTTAAAGCATAAGGTAAGTTTGACATTTTTGCCATTTATATAGAATGTTAATGGTAGGGTCACAAGAAACCCCTATACAAATTGCTCAATACTGACAGCCGGTCAGCAAGTGGTTTCATGAATGTATGTATATAGACAATATTTTAGGCCAATAAAAAAGACCGTATATACCAAATTTCCCACTCCACAACCCAGACTGCCAGACTATGCAGCTTCCCCATTACACCAAACTGCACTGATGTTTACGGTTAAGATACTGATGATACATTCCAGACACAAGGAGGAACAGAAACTTGAAAATACAGTATATCTGATGTGAAATATATTTACTGTGTCCGAAACACAGATGTCTCTCACCCGATGACTTTATATACATCTGGGTAGCCTAAAATCCAAATTAATTCGTTGATTTATAATTTCTGGTAATAATCAAAATCTGCAAAGTACCTAAATGGTGCAGAGTAGAGGTCTAGTACAATTTTTCAGTTTATTTCCACCAGTGACTCCCAAAGTGAATTTGAAAGTACAAAAGCCAGATCTCAATACTCAGATTTCACGGTGAAATTGGTGACCTGCTAAAATATGTGACCCGACTTCGCATAACGTCCTTGTATCAACAGATCACCTATTGCAAGACCTCAATGTGTTGCGGTATGTGTTAGTCCTCAAGATAATAATAATAATAATAATACATTTTATTTATAAGGCGCCTTTCAGGGCACTCAAGGTCGCCGTACAGGTTAAAAACAGTTGATACAAAAACACAGTTAAAAGCAAAACAAAACTAGGGCACAGCTTGCAGCAGAGGTCAGCCATATGCCTGCCTAAACAGGTGGGTTTTGAGGAGAGATTGGAATATGGTGATAGAGTCCATGTTTCTGATGTCAGGGGGGAGGGAGTTCCAGAGCGGCTGAAGGCTCTTGACCCCATGGTGGAGAGACGGGTTTGGAGGACTTTCAGGGTGATGGAGGAGGCAGACCTAAGAGACCGGGTGGGGATGTTGACATGGACAAGGTCAGACAGGTATGGGGGGCGAGGTTATGGATGGCCTTGAAAGTATGGAGAAGGATCTTGAAGTTGATACGGTATTTGATGGGGAGTCACATACTTAAAGTTCACCAATTTCATTCCATTGCCATGGAGGGCAGAGGACAGAGGAGGCGAGGTCGCAGTAATTTGAGTATTTGGATGCGGTTATACTCTTTAGTTACCACAAAGTATAGACTAGTCCCGTTCATCCAGTCATGATGTAATCCAGAGAATCTTGAAGCACCAGACCACACCCTGAGCTAATTAGTTAAGCAGCCAAGGCAGCGGATTAGGAGCTGTCCAGGGTGCTGTTACACTTTCAAACACTGATTCCTTACAGTAGCTTGACCGGTTGACAGCGTAGTAGAACTCTACACACGGAGAGCTTCGAGATCCACCTTGCGTCAAGGCTTATCGAATGTCTTGGCGGATATTCTATCAATGTTTTTGGGTTGTTTTTTTATTAGTCGAATAATCGATAAACTCGCTTTCCCTCTGCTTTTTGCCGCATTGTCAAGCTTGTAGATCGGCTATTTTGACTATTTTTATTTATTTATTATTTTACCATTATCGGTTATTTTTTATAATTGATCTGTTACTTGGATTATCCCCTAGTTATCGTCTATACAGGACAACTCACTTAATCCATGTATCTATTATCGCTTGAAGAGGGTGTTGTTGACAGAAATGGAGAGAAAGGGAGTGGTAGACACAGACAGTACAGTAATGGCCATTAGGATCATAGACAACCATGCATGAAGGAGTTTCTACATGTTTCCTGAATGGACAGTCCTTCGCCACAAGGTTTTTTACTGTTTATCCATTGAATTTAGTTTTTAAAGCTGCTTTGATACTTTATATCAATTTATTTTGTGAACATTTTTTATTTCATAATATGGAGTATTTGTCACTTGTCAGGGCATTCACAAATGCCAGAAAAGGTATTGTGTAATAATAAAATACACCATACAAAAAAGAAAACTGCCACAGTTAAAGATAGATTTCATACACAATTTGTGTATGGGATAAATTGACAAAAAAAAAAGACTAAGGACATTTTGTCCGACTTTAATTTGTTTTAATTTGTAAACACACACAATACAGTTTCAGTTACTTATAATCTTTTCTTTTGTCAAGTGTTTGTTCTCAATTCCAGTTTGAGTTATTTATTTATAATAATAATCAATAACCTTGCTTCCCGTTTGTAGGATATGAGAGGACACAGGATGCGGCCGCGTCCACGGATGACTCGCCGTCACAGAGCGAAGACGACGTCAGGCTCATCCTCTTCAGTCAGCCTCAATGCACCAAGTTCTGCACTAATACAGTTAGGTAAGTAATAAAGAACAGCTGTAGAATGATTGTCCCTGATTGGCCTGGTCATGTTGTTGTGATTCCTGATAATCATCTCCTATATGGGTCCAGAGTCAGACTGATTTTGTGGGGAACATTTCAGGATTTCCAATGCCATGCTCCAAAATAGGGACTTCTAGTTTGAAAGTGTAAACTATTGAACTATTGAACATCGCTATCCATTTATGTTGTATTTCACTGTATTAAAGAGAGAGGGGGAAAATAAAAAAAAGAATACCCCAAAATCAACTATTTTCTTAAAACAAAATTACTTTTTATAATAAATTGTTCAAATCAATTTCTTTGAACTATTGATTCATTGCACCCCTAGTGACATGATGTGTGTGTGGTTCTGTGGTGTCCTCCTCCTCCACGCCTACGTAGCACTGCGAAGTACAATGTCCTCACCTTCCTGCCTCGATTCCTGTTCGCTCAGTTCCGGAGAGCCGCCAACTCCTTCTTCCTGTTCATCGCTCTGTTGCAGGTACTGGTAGTATTATAATTATAACAATATAATATAACTGTGTGTGTGTGTGTGTGTGTGTGTGTGTGTGTGTGTGTGTGTGTGTGTGTGTGTGTGTGTGTGTGTGTGTGTGTGTGTGTGTGTGTGTGTGTGTGTGTGTGTGTGTGTGTGTGTGTGTGTGTGTGTGTGTGTGTGTGTGTGTGTGTGTGTTCAGCTACTGCCTTCCTCCTATGCGTGAGCTGCCGAGTTGACTGAACACACCAGTGTTTTTTATTGATTGATTTAATACTTTATTAGTGTGTAATGTAATCAGCACGAGGTACAGTCAGACATTAAGGCTAAAAGCATAACAGGAAAAAGTCCCCGGTACTGCTAAGTACAGTGGAGAAAAAGGAAAAAACATCTGAATTTACATTTACCTCCCCTTGTGATCCCCTGATAGATGTTTTTCAAGGCCAATTTTGAAAATAACCAGTGATGATATATGTATTACCTTTTTGGGAGAGGACATGTTAAATGGTCATTTCATGCCTGAAATAGTTGGGACTCCCATAAAAGCTACCATGGCCCCTTGCCATATCGATCATCAAAAGACTAATTTCAATGTACAGTATATGTTATGTTCCTATGCCCATGGTGTGTGTTGTGGTTTTCGTGTTTCCCGTTTGGTAGCAAATCCCAGACGTGTCTCCGACGGGGCGATGGACCACCCTGGTTCCTCTGGTGCTCATCCTCCTGGTGGCGGCTCTCAAGGAGATCATTGAAGACCTGGTGAGTGACTGTGTCACAGTGAGAGGCGGAGCCACTTCCTAACATTTAAGACACAAGAACGTGACAAGACAACAGTCAGAACTCAGAGCTCAAAATGAGAATATTTTAGGCAATTGGGATAATCAATGGGGTCATTATTGAGAAATAAACCCCGGCCGGGTGATTAGACCCCGATGCAATAAAAAAAATACCCAGAAGTAACACAACAAAGGATTGAATTGCTTACAGTAATGAAAGTAGTCCAGTCATTTATGCCAGGTGCGTCCAGTGCCACACAACAGGAAGTGTTGACAAATATTTGTCTATTTCCCGCTTCAAATGATCTCATAAACATTCTTGACAAACCCTAAAATGCTGTTCTACCAGACAGACTACCACCACAGTACAGGCGAGATGTCAGCTGTAGTAGCCTACAGCAAGAGACAATTGTGTTTTCACCTCAGTGAATATGTAATCCATGATCACATTCACACATGCCACAGTGCACTTTGATTCCACAGTTTCCACAGTTCGTTTGATTCGTTTTGTGACTGTGCTCTGCTCTCAACTCACTTGGACTAACGCGGATATATGTTCCCCCATATATTACTGCAGCACATATATTGTGCTGCAGTAATCTGATCCCTGGTCAGTCAGTCTATCATAGCAGCACTTCATTCACACCCACAGCCAGCATACACAGATCAACGACTTCTTGTGCATTAGCTTGTCTGGCACCTAGTTGACTGAGTTACGTAGCCACGTATGATGGCTAGTTGCAGCAGTAATTGGACTATACGTCATCTGTTTGTTTGTGTACAGAAGCGGCACAAAGCCGACAGAGTGGTGAACCAGAAAGAAGCCAAAGGTCAGACACGCTTTATTATTTTACATTTATGCTTACATTTAAGCTTACCTATCTCCTTACCGTTGCTGTCGGGCAGGAACCTTGTATCTCTACATCATGGGTCTTCAACAGGGGCCCCCAGATTTACTCCCCCACTAGGGGGCCGTCAAATCTCTGTGTGAAAGGAACTTTGACAGCACTGATGATAGTGCTGTCAGACAAGTCTACGAAGCTATCTATGAAATCTACAAAAAAGTTTAACCTGCAACACAATCTTATACAATACTAGACGGTGGACCCGCTCTGTGGTGAATATTGAACCAATGAAAAGGTTGGCTTTACCATTTCCCGAAAGGGAACTGCTTTGTCGACATGCAAGGTGTCCACCTGACAGGGATGAAATTGTACCCACTGAACACGGCAGCCACTATTTTTTTTAAAGATCAAAGAAAATCCTATTTTGATAAAGTCATATTAAAATGATTAATTGTTCCTCCTCCAGTTCTGCGCAGTGGGACATGGGAGAGTGTTGACTGGGACAAGGTAGGTCTTGGAAATCTAATACTGTTCTTAATTGGGGTTCAACAAGCTCCACTTATACTACAAGCTCATTATTCTACAATCTACATTTTTTTTGTGGCTTTCGCCTTTATTTTATATTTTTTATGGAGGGACAGACAGTAGGCTGACAGGAAATGGGGAGACAGATGGGGGGAAGACATGCAGTAAAGGCCGTCGGGATCGGGAGTCAAACCCGCGGCACACTGCCAGACTGGATTACCAGCCAAGGTGCCTGGACCACTGAGCCATGGCCCAGGCCATTATTCTACAATCTATAAGCTCGCAAAAAGTCATGATGCGATGCGCTTTGATTTTGGAGATCCGCTATTTAAAAAACAAACAAAAAACTCTGTGGTGTGAGGTCCAGGACCTAGTTTACAAAAATCACTCCCGTGTGAAGTGAGGGGCGCTCTTATCATCGTACATCATCAACATGTTTATTTGCTCATACACATATGACGTAAATTTTCCATTAATTGTCAATGGGTGTGTAAGTTGAAAATCTACACTAATAGCTGAATATAGGAGGAGAGGCCCCTAAAATATAGCCGATCAAGTAGCATGCTTGCATGCTATTATTTTGAAGCATGTAGCTTTCCTTGCATGCTTGTAAGTGAAACACAATTCCATTTTGTTCAATTTGTACACACAGTTATGGAAGGTCCATGAAATAAAATCGATGTCTGTGTGTGTGTCGTCTCCCCCTGCTGGTGTGCTGTGTGCTCTGCAGGTGACGGTGGGGGACGTAGTGAGAGCAGCCGATGGGGACCCCCTTCCTGCCGACCTCGTGCTGCTGTCGTCCAGGTCAGGGACCACTCCCCACGCACCCACTTGTTGTTACTCTAGATAGGCTCTGCGCATCGCTGTGGTCCCGGGTTTTCACTTCAGAAGGTGGCATACTGTTTCCGGTTCAAAGCCAATCAAACAAGGCTATGGGGAAACGAACGCCTGGGACGCGTTATTATTTATCCCACCGCAGTTCTAGGAAAGCCCTGCTGTGATTGGCCAGTAGTCGTTGTGATTGACAGTTCTCGTTTTTGCGACCAGTCATTAGTCTTACAACTACAACCTATCTCAAACCCTCACCCTAAACCTAACCTCCCACGGGGCAGCACACCTAAACCTAACCTTAACCCATGTCTAACCAATGACTAGTCTAAACTAAGTATGCACCCCCCTAAACCTAACCCGAACGGCCCAACCTCAGTAAAACTATGCCTTCCCGGGAGCCAATCAGACACATGGTGAGGCGGGTCTACCCTAGAACGTTGGTGGGATTCATAATCACGCGCCTGGGACTACAGTCACGCACAGAGCCTGTTGGTGTGGTCACTAACGAGCGCTGTGTTGTTGTTGTCACCGACAGCGAGCCACATGCCATGTGCTACATCGAGACTTCCAACCTGGATGGAGAGACCAACCTGAAGATACGACAGGCAAGACACTGTTCCACATTCCTCCTTTTAGTTCATCTGTCTTCAGTGCTAGGAAGGAACTAAGTATCTTTACTGAAGTACTGTACTTGAGTACAGTTTTGAGGTAGCTTTACTTTATACTTCGTACTTCATGACATCTCAAACACAAATTGTGTACTTTATATTCTGCTATAATAATTACTTGAAAGTTTTATTTTCAAGTTACTTTGTGGATTTAGATTATTAGAAAACACAAATTATCAATTTAAGCCCTACTTTATGCCTCAACGGTTTGCAAACTGTTTCACAAACCGCACATTAGGACTACTTACACACCACACACAATGTGTCAGCCGTGATGTTTTATTGAGCTTCATTTGGTGCGTAACAACGGTGGCCTCGGTCCTCCACAGGGTCTCCAGGTGACCGCCAGGCTGAAGGACGCTGCCAGCCTGACGCAGCTCAGTGGTCAGCTGGAGTGTGAGAGCCCCAACCGTCACCTCTACGACTTTGTGGGACGCGTCCGGCTGGATGGACACAGGTGATCATTTTTATCACTCTACTGCGATGGTTCTCAAGGTTCCGGGTACGGTCGCCCCTAGACCATCTCGCCCCTCGATTCTTTCCGCCGACCTCACACCGACCGCTCGGTGCCACGGTTCTTGTATTCTTTATTTTGTTTTTAATGAGAATAAGGTTAGAAATAAGTTTAGGGTTAGGCATAGTTTTACTGGGGTTAAGTTTAGGTATAGGGTTAAGTTTAGGCATAGTTGTACTGAGGTTAAGGTTAGGAATAAGGTTAGGTTTAGCCGTTTAAGCATAATTTACTTGGGTTACTTTAGGAATACCAGGCCGCGCAGTTCCGCCGGCTGTATGCCCGGGGCGAGTTGGTAAAGGGGCGACTCATCTGGTATTCGTTCTCAAAGTGGGTGCTGTTGTGGTGGACCCTTAGTCCATGGGGTGCCGTGGCGCAGAAGAATATTTGGAATTTATCAATATCACTTCAGTTTAACCACATTAGACCCGCTAATATATTAGTAAAACGGACCTGAGTTGCACTGTAGTTTGTGCATTCTTTTTCAATTTACCGTGCTCTAAATCGCCTTGCTAAAAAATAGCAGATCGACAAGCTTACAACTTGTTGTAAGCTTGTAGATGGGTAAATGTTTACCCAGTTACTTTCAATCTGTACTAATATAAACTGATATTCTTTCATGTTTTCCTCATGGTGTACTGTATCTAAGGGAAAAATAAAGAAAAAGAACATTTTAAGCTGTCTAAATGAACACATTCTTCTCGGCGCCCCCCCACCCCACCCCAGTCCCGTGCCGGTGGGCTCGGAGCAGATCCTGCTGCGCGGCGCCCAGCTCCGGAACACCCAGTGGGTGCACGGCCTGGTGGTGTACACGGGCCACGACACCAAGCTCATGCAGAACTCGCGGCGGCCGCCGCTCAAGCTGTCCAGCGTGGAGCACCTGACCAACTGGCTCATCCTGTTCCTGGTGGGCTGCCTGCTGGCCATCTCGCTGGCCTGCTCCGCAGGGCAGAGCCTGTGGAAGAGGCACGTGGGAGACGACGCATGGTACATGGACCTCAACTGTGAGTGCATTCATCGACTGTGCAAACGACGCGCTGCCACTGCTGCTGTTTGTTTTTAAACGTACCGCACAGCTGGTTTGGTCCACACATAATACTGAATGATCCACACACACACACACACACACACACACACACACACACACACACACACACACACACACACACACACACAGATTTGGAAGTCTCTTTTGTTTTGCATTTTTAACCGTAACTTTAAGCTCAAACCACAAGGGTAGGGACTCCTTGCAACTCGTTGCATTGGTGTGGTTGACCTTAAAAAACGTCTGGTCCCGACCCGACCGATTGGTGTGGTTTGGGCTTAAAGCTGACAAATAGCAGATCTAGTAGATCAGCTATTTGTCGTTGCAACTAAGTGTTAATCAGGCCTAACTTCTAAATGTCTAATCCTAAATCTAACCCCAACCTGAATCATTTTCTATTACACACACACACACACACACACACACACACACACACACACACACACACACACACACACTGCACAGTAATACGATCAGTGCCACTGTAGTAGTACTGTACCAAATGTCATGCATGCTTTTAGTGAGGATCAGTGAAAGATGAATATATGCACAGATAATGTACACAACAATACTTGTACTTGAATTACAAGTACAGGTCATGTTTATCTTTAGCTGTGATGTGTAATGTGTGTTTTTGTATGTTCTCTGCCATTGCTGTGTCACCACCAGCTCCAGGTAAAAACAAATAGGGGAACCCTGACCCTAACCCTAAAAAGGCCCTCCTTGCTTTAGACGTGTTTTCATTCCCCAGACATTCTGAACCCGTTTGCACCAACTAGTCTTTACAGCTTACACCAAGTCCCTAACCGCTAATGGCTCTTTTCGACTACAAGAACTAAAGTGAACCGTGCCGTGAACCGTATTTCATGATTTAGTTTCTATACTGTACGCTATAATAGCCGGGTTTCAGATAAGCTTCTCAGAACCTAGTTTTGGGCCCTGCTCAGGAGGTGGTACTAAACCTGAGTTCTAGGAATCTAGAACTTGCTTGTAGATCAACTATTTTAGCTTTTTTAAATTAGTACGTTTTTGTCTGACATACCATCGTCTTCAGGGGTGGTTCAGTTTAACCCATTAAGACCTGAGGCCAAATGCCTACTTAAATCAGTAGTTCTCACACTTTGAATAGCAGATGTACAAGCTTGCATCGTGGTATGAAGTGAGCTTGTATGTCTGCTATTTTTGAATAGCCTACGCAAAAATCTAAAATGGCCGATGCTTTCCAGGTTTTAATGGGGTTAATAAACATAAACAAAAAGGTTCTGGGTTACCCCTCAAATAATCGAAAAGAGACATTAGTCGGTTACAAGCAGTCTTTTAGAATTGACTTCACGTTGGTTGCACCGACCAAACTTAGACCTACAGTAGTCCTAACTAAAGCCAGACCAATATATCGGCCATCATTGTTTTGGACTGTTACACACATTAACAGCAAAGTGGGACATAGAGATCACACCAAGGACCGTGCTGAACTACAGTCAAGTGCATTTATTAGTGGCACACTGTAACACAAACTCATACTGAATTGGCTCATGTACTCTTTCATTCTTAACCCATTTTGACCTGAGATCAGATTCTAAAAATGTCTTCTACATCCTGACAGTTTTCTGAAAAAGCTATTATGTTTCTATGTTTCTCTGTTTCTTGTGAAAATAGCAGCTATGAGCTTGTAGATCTGCTATTTTTCAATAGCTAAAGCATAACATAATGCTAACACCAAAAGGGGTTCCCGCCTAGAATGGGTTAATTGAATTCAGATGATTCATGAAGATGTTCACTCCTGTTCACTCCACATGATGAAGAGTAATGACAGTTTAATCAAAATATTCGGTATACTCCTGCAGTTAATGTTATTCAATGCACGGGAGAAGACCAGAATGAACTTGACCACAATACATATTAGATCAAAACATCACTGTTTCTGTGTAGTGCAGGCTGAGCTTGCCGTTGCAACATGGCTACCCAGATGTTCCTGACTAGGCCTAAGACTGACACCCAGTCGTAGTGAGAAGAAGACTAGTTGGTGCAGCTGGTGTATGGAAACTATTAGGTCGATTTTGAAACACCAAGATAGGAGTTAGCTTAAGACCAGACGTACGCACAGTTTGTGAAAACCCTAAACCACCTCCGATCACTGATGTGTCCTTTCTAGCAAATAGAGAATATATTGCTCAGAGTCAATGTGTGTTAGTTACATGTTTAATAGAGTTTACTTGTTATAGATGCTGATATACTGTAGATGCTGATAGAATCGCTTTCAGTGAGTGTCATTTTAGACAAACATTCCCTTGCTCTTGGTAGCACGGTGGCATTCGCAACCAATCCACTTTGGGGGAATTGCTCCCGGTCTCCCGTGTGGGAAGGCTCTGGGAAATATGAAGCTTTTGGTCTTCAGGAAGTCTTCTATTCTGACATTGTCGTAACCGGTGAGCGGTTTGTTCATGTTTGATCATGTGACAGATGGAATGGAAGCGTTGTGATTGGTTTGTGTTGATCATGTGACAGATGGAAGCGCCGCCAACTTTGGCCTGAACTTTCTGACCTTCATCATTCTGTTCAACAACCTGATCCCCATCAGTCTCCTGGTCACCCTCGAGGTCATCAAGTTCATCCAGGCCTACTTCATCAACTGGGTACACGCACGCACGCACACACACACACACACACACACACACACACACACACACACACACACACACACACACACACACACACCTGCCACTATCACAGTAGATGAGATTTGTGCGCAATATTAGAGCCATGTAAAATACAAATATAATTATTCTTTGTACCAGTCTGCAGTCTGTTCTTAAAAGATGCATTTACTATATTTTTGAGTGGTGTAAACCACTCCTACAACTGGCTTTTGTGTGCAGAAAAAAATGACCATGGTTGCTATGTTCAAAATAATTTCTGACGTAATTAAATCACACCCGGGTGAACTGGATGACCGTAGCAACCGTGGTCATTTTCTCTGCACAAAAAAAGCCAGTTGTGAAATCACATCCAGGTGTGATTTCATTACGTCAGATCAGAGCTGATCAGGCTATATAATACCTTACCTTATATAATAATAATGATTTCATTACGTCAGACATTACGTCAGACCACAGCTGATCATGCTATATAAAACCTTACACCACTCAGTTCACACGGGTGTGATTTTTTAATATATCGGCCTCATTTCAGAGTCCAATAAGACATTAATTGGTGCTTTGAGTGTTTGTGCTTTGTGTCTTCAGGATGTAGACATGCACCACGAGCCCACTGACACGTACGCCATGGCAAGAACATCCAGCCTCAACGAGGAACTTGGACAGGTACTTTTTCCCACTGTTTCCCACAGGGGGACCCAGGTTTGGGTCGCGGGCCGATTTGTATGTGACGTACAATACAGTAGTTCTGCCATTTCCGGTAGTAACTCTGACGACCCCCTAGGTCAGGGTTCCCCAATTCATTTTCCTCAAGGGCCATATTTTGACTAGGGAACCAGGCTGGGGGCCGAGTCCGCACGCGCAAAAAATTGGGTTTTTTATTTTTTCTCAACTAGTGGTTCGGGGACCACCAGTGGTCCTTGAGGGGGTGCCCAGTTTGACATGCATAGGCTACTGACCCCCATTTAATGCCATTTATATCTGGGACACCCCCCCCCCCCCCCCCCCCCAAAACAAAACAAAAACTTTTTCTTTTTTTTTTCTTCTTTTTTAAAAATTCTTCCAGGGGCCACTGCTATTGGGGAACCCTGCCCTAGGTCCAGTAGTCCAGTAACATTCGCTGCTCTTCTTTCAGGTCAAACACATCTTCTCTGACAAGACGGGGACGCTGACGTGTAACGTGATGCAGTTTAAGAAGTGCACCATCGCTGGGCTCACATACGGGTGAGACATACCCCCCCACTACTCTCCTGGTTCGTTTAATAGAGCTTCTGTCTGAATAGGTTTTAATAGACAGAAGTACTGTCACCTCATAGACACATGCAAAACTGGAAAAATACAAAAATTGTGGCACTTTGATCCCAATCTTGGGATCAAAGATAAAAAAAACACTGAATCTATAGAATCAGATCAATGATTCCAATTCTAACCAAAGAGTGTGTTTTTGACGTCCCATCGTGGTCCCGTCGCTTGCCGCGTTAGAAGTAATCATACCTCCGGTGGTTGTCGATCCTCTTGGGGGTCTTTTGGCTACATGTTCTGCTATCTAGCACAACCATGATGGCGTCTGTGTCACCTTGAAATGGGCCCTGAAGCTGCAGCCCACCGAGTGGCGCGCTACGAGCTTGTAGGTCTGCTATTTTTGAAAAATCGAAGAACGACTGACATAGAAACATAGCTTTTTCAGAAAACTGTCAGGATGTAGAAGACATTTTTAGAATCTGATCTCAGGTCAAAATGGGTTAATAGAGCTTCTGTCTGAATAGGTTTTAATAGACAGACTCTACGCAATAGTTAATTAACCACTCCAACCCTACAGTATATATACACCGTATATATTCTTTGTTAAATGGAATTGCACCACCTGCTGTAGGAAGAACCTACAGATTTCTGAACAGCTTCCACCACACAGTTAAAGATGGAGTGCCACGGTTTTTTTCCACCCTAAAACATGATCATCAGGTATTATTATAATATAAGGAGGAAGAACTTTTTCCAAAAAGTGTACAGTATTTGTTAAAATCATGTTTTTATGTGGACACGCCCACCAGTTCATTAAGTATACACTGGTTTGTGTGGAAAAGTACGATAATTGTGGCACTTTGATAAAAAAAAAACACTGAATCTATAGAAATCAGATCAATGATGACCAATTCTAACCAAAGAGTGTGTTTTTGACGTCCCATCGTGGTCCCGTTGCTTGTCGCATTAGAAGTAATCATACCTCCCTCTGGTGGTTGTCGATCCTCTTGGGGGTCTTTTGGCTACATGTTCTGCTATCTAGCACAACCATGATGGCGTCTGTGTCACCTTGAAATGGGCCCTGAAGCTGCAAATCGCTGGGCGCACTGATTTAACCCATTTTGACCTGAGATCAGATTCTAAAAATGTCTTCTACATCCTGACAGTTTTCTGAAAAAGCTATGTTTCTATGTCAGTGGTTCTTCGATTTTTCAATAGCTAAATAGCTAAAGCATGACATAATGCTAACACCAAAAGGGGTTGCCGCCCAAAATTTTTTAATGGTTCCAAAAAATACCTCTGGGCGATAAGAGTGTTAAACAAACCTGAGGCACCCATATGATGGACCCATATATAGACACTATGGCCCTCATTTATCAACCGTGCGTACGCCAAAATATGGGTGTACGCCGAAATTACCGCAATTTTCGGCATTTACGATTTGCGCCAACGTTTGATTTTGAACTTGAGCCAAGACAAAAACCACGTCTGGTCGGGAGCTGTCGTACGCTTTGTCCTCACCTGTTTTTCTGTCGTAGAACAGCGGAGCAGCATTGTTTGACCAGCTGAGAGGCTGTCACAGGCATCGAAACATATGTATTCACTCCTAAAATGTTTATATAAAACTGTATGTATATGGGCTAAATGTAAAAAAGAAAAAAAAGTAAAGGAATACATCAACGATGTGTCTTTGTCTTTGTGTCATATGAAATTAGTAGGAGATTTCCAACTTTACAAGCAAGCAATTAAAATCGCGCATTTAAAAACAATGTTGCAAGTTAGATGCGTAAGCCATTTAAACAGTGTTTTGCATGATGAGCGCATACATGCGAGGATTTGGGCTGTCTGTGCTGAAATATTTCCATGACGGGACGTTGGATAGTATAGTGCAGCGCTGCAGCTGCGGAGAGTCCCAACTTGGGTAGCCTACTGTAGCCGAATCTACAGCAGGCCGATGTCTTTCTGGAGTTACAGTATGTGCAATCTCCTCCTCGTTTAATAAACCCGACGCGTCGCTCGAATGCCAAATGTGCCGTGCCAGCGCAAGTGGGAACGCATCGGAGATAGTATAGCCTAAGCCAGCCTGCAGCCCACCATACCACCACCAATGTCCAGTGCCACATGAGGCTACGGGTTTGGCTGCAATATTCATATAATTGACAGTTGACAGCGAGGCAATTTAAATAGACTGTCGGACGTGCATGGTCAATTGGTCACGGTGTCACGGACGGACCACAGTGATAGAGAGAGACAGACAGGACAGGAGATGCACCTTGCAAAACAGCAGCGCGTGCGCGCCTATTTGTTATATAATTCATGGTTCACAGGTTCAGGTTTTCGTTCACTAATATATCTTGTTGTATATTAAATGAATAAAGACTTTAATAATTTAATATACAACTAACAACACAGTGACAGTTGCTTGCAAATTGCGATATGTGCGTGCGTGCGTGCGTGCGGGGGGTGATGCGGGCAGCAAGGGAAGCGAAGCGAGAGGAGAAACAGACAGGGTAGTCCTACAGCTCTATTTAATTCATGCAGGTTTATTTATTTAAGATACAACAAGTTGCGTGTGCGTGCGTGCGTCTGTGTGTGTGTGTGTGTGTGTGTGTGTGTGTATGGGAGGGGGCAGCAGAAACTTTTTTTCCCCTGTAACCATGGTTTCCAGGTCGTATTGCAGTTGTTCATGTCGTAAAACCGAGGGCGCGGCTAGATTTTATAGGGCGTGCCAGATTGATTTCAGCCGTCACATTTATCACTGCTAGGAATGAAATTAGGAAGGAACAGCTGTCTGCGATCACTTTGTAAATGCCGACCCGACGTGGGTGTACTACGAATCCTACACTCGAATTTGGGGCAGATTTTACACTCAATTGATAAATGAGGGCCATAGGCCCTCATTTATCAATCGACAGGAAAAAAAAGTTTCACTCGCTAGTCGCTTGCCTGAGTTTCCTTGCTGCCCCCTCCCATACACACACACGCACACAGACGCACGCACGCACACGCAACTTGCAACTTGTTGTATCTTAAATAAATAAACCTGCATGAATTAAATAAAGCTGTACCCTGTCTGTTTCTCCTCTCGCTTCGCTTCCCTTGCTGCCCGCCTCACCCCCCCCCCCCCCCGCACGCACGCACACACATAAAGCAATTTGCAAGCAACTGTCACTGTGTGTTGTTAGTTGTATATTCAATTATTAAAGTATTTTTTTAATTTAATATACAACAAGATATATTAGTGAACGAAAACCTAAACCTGTGAACCATGAATTAAATAACAAATAGGCACACACACGCTGCTGTTTTGCATAGGTGCTCCTCCTGTCCTGTCTGTCTGTCTCTCTCTATCACTGTGGTCCACCGTCCGTCCGTGACACCGTGATCAACTGACCAGCACGTTCGACAGCCTATTTAGATTGCCTCGCAGTCGCTAGTCGCTGCAGTGGGGGGGCTGTCAACTGTGATGAATGTGCAGCAAAAACCGTAGCCTCATGTGGCTGGCACTGGTGGTGGTGGTGGTGGTGGTGGTGGGCTTGCTGGGTAGTCTACCTATCTCCGATGCGGTTCCCACTTGCGCTGGCACGGTACATTTGGCATTCGAGCGACGCGTTGGGTTTATTAAACGAGGAGATTGCACATACCGTAACTCCAGAAAGACATCGGCCTGCTGTAGATTAGGCTACAGTAGGCTACCCACGTTGGGACTCTCCGCAGCTGCAGCACGTCCCGTCATGGAAATATTTCAGCACAGACAGCCCAAATCCTCGCATGTATGCGCTCATGCAAAACACTGTTTAAATGGCTTAAGCATCGAACTTGCAACATTGTTTTTAATTGCGCGATTTTACTTGTAAAGTTGGAAATCTCCTACTAATTTCATATGACACAAAGACACATCTTGATGTATTCCTTTACTTTTTTTTTTTTTTTTTAGCCCATATATACCTAGTTTTATATAAACATTTTAGGAGTGAATACATATGTTTAGATGCCTGTGACAGCCTCTCAGCTTAGTGTAAGGACTTTGTCAGAGTACCTGTTGTACCCGTCTGTCTGTGTCCCTTTTGTGTCCCCATATATGGAGATCTATGTATCTACATAGATCTCTCTAACACTACCTGTGTTCCTATTATGCCCATATATGGAGATACCTGATGTATTTAGTATATGCCCACATACCCTCCCTGTATATTGGCATGCCCATATATGGGCATATCGGTCAGATCGGGGGTTCTGAACAGCCCGCATACTGTATATGTGAAAGTCCAGAAGAGCCACGTATGCTTTCGATGGGGTGGCCCCAAGGGACAGGTACGCTTCTAATGGGGTGGCCCGAAGTGCCGACATAACCTGGTTAAGCCTTCTTGATATGGTACAGATTCCCATGGGAAATCTGGGGGTGGCTGTTACGAAGGCTTTTACTTAGAGCTCCATATATGGGGATAACCTATAGTCCCATATACGGAGACAACGGCGATATCCAGCGCTGACATCAGATTAATGTAGAAACCCTGAAGATGGATATACACAGTGGTGACATCATCGTGACACTAGACCTGCACGCATCATAAAAGGCAGATCCCATCCTCTAAAACCTCAGATACCAAGCCACGCACCCGGTATCTCCACCCATCTCAAATCATATCGCCAAGATTGAAGTCCGTCCCTCTTCCGGCTCGACCGCCATTAAAGAAATACGACAATGGCAATACGCTACCCTATGGCCGTAGGCCTCAACAAAGGCCACCCTGTCACCAAGAATGTGACCGCGCCAAAGCACAGCCGCAGACGTGGTCGTCTCACAAAACATTCCAAGTTTGTGCGTGACATGATCCGCGAGGTTTGTGGATTTGCTCCATATGAGAGGCGAGCCATGGAGCTGCTCAGGGTGTCCAAGGACAAGAGAGCCTTGAAGTTCATCAAGAAGAGGATTGGCACTCACATCCGCGCCAAGAGAAAGCGTGAAGAGCTAAGCAACGTCCTGGCCGCAATGAGAAAGGCCAGAAAGGATGAACTGGCTCATTTGAAATAATTTGAAAAAATGTTAATGTTTCATTTAAATGTTTGTTAAAAGCCCCCCCAAAAAAAGAAAGTCTGTCGGTCCCATACAGTATTATGCACATGTCCAGATGTGGACATAGTGGTCAGATCTGGGGCTCTAGATCAGGGGTTCTCAACCCGTGGGTCGCGACCCCTCGGGGGGTCGCCAAATTATTTTGGGGGGTCCCCAAATAAAAAAATGTATGCAACTGAATGGCTGGAAAATGGAAATGAAGAGTTTACATATAGTACATGCATTCACCTTACCTAATGATTATATCTGGTTTCAGTATTTATTTATGGTGTATTGTCTCTATTATTAAGGTTATTGTAGCAGTCAATTTATATTGGGAGTGGGCGGGGCGGGGGTCCCGAGACGTTGCCAAAGCATTTTCGGGGGTCCCCGGCCAAAAACGTTGAGAACCCCTGCTCTAGATAAGCAGATATGGGCATATCAGGTTTGACAATGGTTATGTCTGAGTCATAGTCCCATGGCTATATAATAATAATAATAATAATAATAAACTATATTTATAATAAAGCACTTTTCAAAACAACAGTTAATAAAAATGTAATGTAAACCGGTTAAAACAAAATAATACATCAATAAATCCAAGGGCCTATTGTGAAAGCCTTTGTGTACAGGTGAGTTTTCAGCTGCTTGTGACTTAAAAGAACACAGTGAGCTAACTTGTCTTAGAGCCTCTGGAACTATATGGGCGTACCGGTATGCTGGTTTGTTTATGGTTATGTCGGAGTGACATGGGCCTCCCAGTAGCCAATTTTAATATAGGATGTGTATATACTGATATTATGTAGATATCTCTTGATTTTTGTTCTCTTTGGCATCTTAGTTTACCGTTTGATTTTTCTCCTTGCTCACCCTGTCCTCCCTCCACGTTGTTCTCTTATGGAAATTGCACAAACTTTAACCCACTTCTTTACACCTGCAAACCTCATAATTGTGTGTAGATCTGATATGCCTGCCGAATGTACACCTATTATGATGACATGGACGCTAGAGTTCACACATGGTTCAACGTGTCTTGCTCTGAACTCTTGTTTGTCGTATGATCAATATTAACATGCAATCACATTCCCTGTGTTCTAATGTTGTATACATGTTTTTTTGAAGGCACAACATGGAGTCAGCTGATGAAGGACATTTCAATGATCCTACCTTACTCTCTAATCTTCAAGAAAACCATGTGAGTATACAACCATGCATACAAACCGTATTTACATATTATACCATAAACACCATCGGTTAAAATCATTGTTTTATTAGTTCTGGATGCAATCCATCAACATCACTGACTGATGGACGGATGCCTATGATGACAGCTTTAATTGCTAGAAATCCTTAGAACTCTCACCTATTGCCTAAAATGAGGAGACCAAGTTGAAAGTCGTTTAAACTGTGAATGTAGAAATGAACGTTATAGAGCACCGAATCTGACGTATTTACACATGCTACCTGGGTCACGTCCCCCCCCCCCATTCAGAATTCCCAGACTTTTCTTTTATATATCACATCAAATAAGAACTGCGTCCCAAATATAAACAAATGATCCCAGTGACGGCGAGAAAAAGCGAATGGAATTTATTACGTTTTCGCCAGAAACAGACTGTATCAAATATGAGTGACTGACGTAAACGATACAGAGTCACCTCTCCGACAATAGCGTTTGTTTATTTATGGACCACAATTCTTTTCTACGATTTTAAGATGACCCAATATTCTCCAGAGAAGAACGAGTGACATGCAGTATACTTGGGCACTCTACACTAAAACTAGAGATAAGCTACTACGTGGCACAACTATAAAGTAATAACACTACAGAACTTATACAGTATGTCAGAAAAATATATAAAAAAATGTGGAGAAACAAATGGAGGCAGACATCTTCATAATGGTAATAATAATACATTTTATTTGTAAAACCACATACATTCATTAATCAATTACATTCATCTCAAATTGGTACAGGATTAAAATGTCTATATGGCTTGGCCCTGGCAGAAGATAGTCTTAGAGGGTCTTCTCATTTGCAGACATGTTTGTGTTCAGTTGGTAGTTGAGAGATCTCCATGTTCTTGTATGCTGCTTACTTGCTTGATATCATCACTGAGCACATTGCTGTGCTCTGTGTTCTTTCCATTTTGAAGACGGCAAACGTCTCTTTGTCCTGTTCAACTTTTCTGGAACTTATTCTCCGTCATTGGCAGTTGGCAAACTTTTTGTGTGCTCTCTCGATTGCTTGCGTGTTGTTTGTTTTGTTAAGTGTATGGTGTTTTTGTGTGTGTTTTATTGTCCTGTTGCTTGTTTGATAGTCATGACCACCAGTATAGAAGTTAGTTAGAAATAGTTTTGGTTTAAATCAGTGTACATTAAGTTCTGCCATCACACCGTTCCGGTGATTCTCTCTATCTCATCCAGATCATCTGTGCCCATTCTCTCAATTTTATGGTTGAAATGCTCCTCGATCCTCTTCAGGACGTCCATGTCTCTGCTGCCAGTTTCCACCATGTTGATAGCGAGCCCTCGCTTGCCGAATCTGCCCGTGCGTCCGATCCTGTGCAGGTATGTCTCGTAGTCGGGATCACCGTACCTGTCCACTGGCAGGTCAAAGTTGATCACCACGGAGACCTGCTCGACGTCAATGCCTCGCGCCAGGACATTGGTGGTGACTAGGACTTTCTCCTTGCCGTCCCGGAAGCGCTCGATCACCCGGGCCCTCTCCTCCGGCAGCATCTCTCCATGGAGAAGCTCCACCTGGTGGCCCTGCTCCTTCAGTGCCCCCTTCAGCCAGGATCCCATCTTCCTGGTGTGGCAGAAGATCATGGCCTGGGCGATGGTGATGGCGCCGTAGATGTTGCAGATGGCCTCCAGCTTGTCCTGCTTGCTCTCGCAGTCCACGTAGTACTGCTTGACGCTTTTCAGCATCACATCCTCGTGCTTCAGCTTGATGACGTTGGCGTTGGGCACGATGCGCTGGGCGAAGCCCCACACGCCCTCGTCGAACGTGGCCGAGAACAACAGCATCTGGCAGCCCCGGGGCAGCATCCTCTGGAGGCGGATGCTCTGGTCCTGGTGGCCCTGCGTGTCGATCATGATGTCGGCCTCGTCCAGGACAAACACCTTGATCTTCTTGGGGTCGAAGAACTTGAACTTGTGGCACCAGTCCAGCATGGTGCCCGGGGTACCGATGACGACCTGCTCCCGCAGGACGGTTCCCCTGGCCAGCTTGTTGCCCCTGGTCGCGTAGGCCAGCTTCACCTCCGGGTAGTGCTTTCCCATCTGCTCGATCACCTTGCCGGTCTGCAGCGCCAGCTCGTAGGTGGGCGACAGGCACATGCACTGAGGGTACTGCTGCTCGGGCTCCACACGGCTGAGCATAGCCAGGACGAAGGCGGCCGTCTTGCCCGTCCCCGACTGCGACTGGGCGATCAGGTTGTGCGGAGGCTGCGCCAGCATCATGGGCAGAGCGGTCTCCTGGATCTTGGACGGCTGGTTGAAGCCCATGGCGTACACGCCCTGGAGCAGCTGAGGCTTGAGCTGGAGCTCCTCGAAGGACTTGACCGAGTACAGCGGAGACGTGGGGTCTCGTTTGAGGACCTCCAGTTGGCTGGTGCAGTTGACCAGGTTGCTGCGGACGGCCTTGTTCAAGTAGGACTGGGCCGCCTTGTCGCCCTTGTCCTGTGGCGCAGTACTGTCCTCCTGTACCTCTGCCTTCACTGGCGCCTCTGCCTTCACCAACACCTCTTCCTTCACCGGTGCCTCCGCCCTCACTGCCACCTCTGCCTTCACCGGTGGCTCCACCTTCACCGGCGCCTCCACTTTCACAGGCGCCTCCACCTTCACTGGCGCCTCCACCTTCACCGGCGCCTCTGCTTTCACCGGCGCTGCCGCTCCGGTTGCGGAAACCACAGCTTTTTCTTTTCCTGGCGTGATGTCCTCCTTGATCTGCATGCCGCCCAGCAGCTGAGCAGCAGCCTCCTCCTTCTCCATTGTCAACGCCCAAGACATTGTTGTGTTGTGTTGGCTTCACTTGGATAGTACAGTTACAATGAAGTGGTAAATAACTGACGTTAGCTAGCACTGGGCTGTAACAGACAGTGTTTCTCAGAGTGGATGATGATGATGCTGCTGGTCAACTCAACAGGCTCTGTGAGAATGCTGTTATGTTGCACCTGCTGCTGCTTATGAAGGGGGAGGCTGTGATGTCACACAAGGCCTCTACACAAATTAGTTACCATGGCAACCATTAATAACCATGCACTCTATATGTGTACACAAATGAGTTACCATGGCAACCATTAATAACCATGCACTCTATATGTACACAAATGAGTTACCATGACAACCATGTATGTACACATGTAAGTTATCATGACAACCATGTAAACAAATGATTTACCTTCGCAACCATGTAAACAAATGACTTACCAGGGCAACCAATACAAATGCTATGAAAAGTATTATTATTTAGACCCTAGCAACCAGGGTTTTACCCTAGCAACCATATTTTTACCTTAGCAACCGCCTGTTAGACCCTAGCAACCATGGTTTTACCATAGCAACCACTTGTTTTACCCTAGCAACCACCTATATGACCCTAGCAACAGACTATTTTACCCTAGCAACCACCTATTTTACCTTAGCAACCGCCTGTTCGACCCTAGCAACCATGTTTTTACTATAGCAACCGCTTATTAGACCCTAGCCATGGAGTGTTTTGCCCTAAAAAACACCTGTTGTACCCTAACAACAGTCTTCTAGCCATAGCTATCATTGTTTTGCCATATCAACCAGCTATTGGACCCTAGCAATGGACTATTTTACCCTAGCAAACACATAAAATCACACTTTTCTGTAGTGAGGGGTGCAGTGAGGGCAGTATTTATATCAGCCAGATGACGTCTTACGTTGTAATTTACTGCCCTAAACAAATATTGTGTGTGTGTGTGTGTGTGTGTGTGTGTGTGTGCGTGCGTGTGTGTGCGTGTGTGTGTGTGTCCAGGCCACAGCACCAGTCATCCAGGAGTTTTTGACCATGATGGCAGTATGTCACACTGCCGTTCCTGAAAAGACAGAAGATTCCATCATCTACCAGGCCTCCTCACCAGGTACTAGTTCCATCATCTACCAGGCCTCCTCACCAGGTACTAGTTCCATCATCTACCAGGCCTCCTCACCAGGTACTAGTTCCATCATCTACCAGGCCTCCTCACCAGGTACTGTAGTTCCATCATCTACCAGGCCTCCTCACCAGGTACTAGTTCCATCATCTACCAGGCCTCCTCACCAGGTACTAGTTCCATCATCTACCAGGCCTCCTCACCAGGTACTAGTTCCATCATCTACCAGGCCTCCTCACCAGGTACTAGTTCCATCATCTACCAGGCCTCCTCACCAGGTACTAGTTACATCATCTACCAGGCCTCCTCACCAGGTACTAGTTCCATCATCTACCAGGCCTCCTCACCAGGTACTA
Source organism: Electrona antarctica (assembly GCF_951216825.1). Taxonomy (NCBI): domain Eukaryota; kingdom Metazoa; phylum Chordata; class Actinopteri; order Myctophiformes; family Myctophidae; genus Electrona; species Electrona antarctica. Next base: position 12,264,945 of record NC_136799.1, on the reverse strand, counting down.
GTTACATCATCTACCAGGCCTCCTCACCAGGTACTGTAGTTCCATCATCTACCAGGCCTCCTCACCAGGTACTGTAGTTCCATCATCTACCAGGCCTCCTCACCAGGTACTAGTTCCATCATCTACCAGGCCTCCTCACCAGGTACTAGTTACATCATCTACCAGGCCTCCTCACCAGGTACTAGTTCCATCATCTACCAGGCCTCCTCACCAGGTACTAGTTACATCATCTACCAGGCCTCCTCACCAGGTACTAGTTCCATCATCTACCAGGCCTCCTCACCAGGTACTAGTTCATCATCTACCAGGCCTCCTCACCAGGTACTAGTTACATCATCTACCAGGCCTCCTCACCAGGTACTAGTTCCATCATCTACCAGGCCTCCTCACCAGGTACTAGTTACATCATCTACCAGGCCTCCTCACCAGGTACTAGTTACATCATCTACCAGGCCTCCTCACCAGGTACTAGTTCCATCATCTACCAGGCCTCCTCACCAGGTACTAGTTACATCATCTACCAGACCTCCTCACCAGGTACTAGTTACATCATCTACCAGACCTCCTCACCAGGTACTGTAGTTCCATCGTCTACCAGGCCTCCTCACCAGGTACTGTAGTTCCATCATCTACCAGGCCTCCTCACCAGGTACTAGTTACATCATCTACCAGGCCTCCTCACCAGGTACTAGTTCCATCATCTACCAGGCCTCCTCACCAGGTACTAGTTACATCATCTACCAGGCCTCCTCACCAGGTACTGTAGTTCCATCATCTACCAGGCCTCCTCACCAGGTACTAGTTACATCATCTACCAGACCTCCTCACCAGGTACTAGTTACATCATCTACCAGGCCTCCTCACCAGGTACTAGTTCCATCATCTACCAGGCCTCCTCACCAGGTACTAGTTCCATCATCTACCAGGCCTCCTCACCAGGTACTAGTTCCATCATCTACCAGACCTCCTCACCAGGTACTAGTTCCATCATCTACCAGGCCTCCTCACCAGGTACTAGTTCCATCATCTACCAGGCCTCCTCACCAGGTACTAGTTCCATCATCTACCAGGCCTCCTCACATTTCAACAAGAACCCTCAGTTTCATTATGCATTAGGCCAGTGGTTGTCAAGGACCCCCAAAATGATATGCATTTGGTTGCTGACCCCCATTAAAAAAACAAAATATCTGCCAGGGATCTCCAGAATCAATGATTTTTTTTTGCATTTTTTTAAATTAATTTCAAAAATATAAAAAATAAATCTAAAACGTTCCATGAATTAGAAAAAAATATTTGATACCGAAAATAGCACAGCTTGTACAGTAGATCTGATATTTTCACTATTGAATAGGGCTTACGTGGTCAACTCATAACGTATTTTTGTAAGTTCGGGGTCCCGTGGGAGACATCAAATTTGTCTTCTTGGTCTTGAGCTGAAAAAGTTTGGGGAAAAGCGATCTACACTGTAAAATCCTCTGTTAATTTAACTCTGTGACTGTAGAAATGGAACCAAATGCACCCTGTAATGTGTCCTTTCAGGACGGGAACCACTTTTTGTGTTTGAAGCATTGTTATACTTTAGCTGTTGAAAAATAGCAGCTCTACAAGCTCATAGCCCGCTAACATTTTTAACTCAAATCTTTGCTTCTGGGGGGTCCCTGGCTGGAATAACATATTTTCAGATGGGGATCGGCGGCCAAATACATATCATTTTGGGGGTCCTTCACATGAAAATGTTTGAGAACCACTGGCATAGAAGTTTCAGAAAACTGTCAGGATTTAGAAGACATTTTGTAGAATCGTCCTCGGGTCTAAATGCGTTAAACACTGTTCTTGAGCATTCGTTTACCCCAACAGCCCACAATCCCACTCGTATTGTGTGTGCACGGTAAAGAATGCCATACTAAGGTGTGAACGTTGCGTGGCCGCCGTGTTGAAGGTTAGCGCGGCGGCGCTTACTGACAATTCACACAACTCAGTGATGCTCATCATGGTCATCATGAGTCATTTTATCATCGCTGTCGGGTGGAAACCCTGTATGTCCAAAACTTTAGTTATATATTTTTTAGCCACTAGCCCGACAGCCCATAGCGCAGCACAGAGTGCCGCGGTACGAGCTTGTAGATCTGCTATTTTTCAATAGCTAAAGTGTAACATAATCCTTAAAATATGGCGGTACGGGTACAAGGTTTACATGTCATTTAACAACAGTACAATGATGACTGTATTGTGTTTGTCCCAGATGAAGGAGCGCTGGTGAGAGCTGCAAGCAGCCTGGGTTTTGTATTCGCTGGTCGAACCCCAGACTCTGTCATCATCCAGGCTGTAAGTTACAACTCAAACAAAACCTTCATAAGCTCACTTTGGCAGAGGTTTGGGTGGGGTTAGTCTCGCGTAGCCAGACAACTATTCCACAGTCCGAATGCTATATAGAGTCTGGAACTACACTTATTTTTTTTAATTCCTTTTCTGCTAAGCAACAAGCTATATTATATGATTAGATGATTTCTATTTATATTAGGATAAATTTGCGTGACTGTAAATACTAAACGGAAGAGGGGAGGAGTCTCCACTTCCGCTTTATATTTTACACATGACAGCCGTTGCTCCAGACTGTATGCTGAAAACATTTGGAAATTGCGAGAGGCAACAGTCTGGTAACGCGAGACTAGGGTGGGGTAGTTGCAAGAGAAAGTTGACATTTATTACTGAAAAAGAATGCCGTACCTGGTTTGGTACTTGGAGTTAAATTGACTCGGCTGAATCCGATTTTGCAGTATTATTAAGGTTTGGTTCAACACGCTAAGAACTTCACAGCTTCGAAGTGGATCAATCTGCTGACTGGAATGATGACATCATTCGTTCATTCTTTATTATTTTCTTTTCTTCTTATTTTGTACAGTTTGGAGTGGAACAGAGGTTTGAGTTGCTGACTGTTCTTGAGTTTACAAGGTAACACATTTATTTATTATCATTATTATCATTATTATTATTATTATTATTATTATTATTATTATTATTATTATTATTATTATTATTATTATTATTATTATTAGGGATGTTAACAGTTAACCGGCTTGTTAGCCACTTGCTAAAAAATATCTGAATATGCGTAACACCTTCACAGTTAATTTCCTCGTTTTCCTGATGGTATTATTTGGTTATGGGGAGATGTCATTACATTAAACAGACTCGGGGAGGCGCAAGCGAGTAGTCTAAGAGAGGACACTAGAAGGAGAAAAATATTATTGTCCGCTGTTACGCACTCCGCAGCACCGGCCCGGGAGCTTTGGAGCGAGGGAGATGGGCCATTACGTACAGACGAGAACGCAAGCAGTAGCACAAATCCGACTGCTCCTTGTTGGACATTACGTTCCTCGGACACTGGGTCAGAAAATGAAGTGAAGAGCCTTTTGCTCCCTTGGAATTAAAAGTAAACAGCCTCAGTTTCCCCACACTGGCTACCTTAGCCAGGCAATATCTCTGTGTACCAGGGACTTCGGTTCCCTCCGAGAGAGTTTTCGCTCCACCCGGGCAGCAGGGTTAAACTTTATAGTAAACTTAACAGACTGTGCACTCGCGACTGACTCCAGAACACGTCCACATGTTGATCTTCCTTAATAAAAGTGGCCAGTGGTACTGTAGGTTGCTTCGATCTTGACATTTTCTTTTGTTTTATGACCCATTCAGGACCTACAAGCTACAAGCCGGTGCCGCGCTATACGAGCTTGTAGATCTGCTATTTTTGAAAAATCGTGAAAATGTGGCGCAAATCTTTGAATATATATTCTTTCAGAGCAAACGTTTTTAACTCAAATCTTTGCTTCTGGGAGGTCCCTGGAACAACATATTTTCAGATGGCGGTCCGCAGCCAATTACATATCATATCTTTGTGGGGGTCCTTGACATGAAAATGTTTGAGGACGACCGACATAGAAACATGGGTTTTTTCAGAAAACTGTCAGGATTTAGAAGACATTTGTAGAATCGTCCTCAGGTCTAAATGGGATAAGAGCAGGACAGCGTCGTGTTTATTTCCCATAGAGCTGTAGAAGAGACGGGCAGTAGGCCAGTAACGTACTTGTTGAAACGCGCTGATTACCGGGAACCCCTTTTGGTGTTAGCATTATATTATGCTTTAGCTGTTGAAAAATAGCAGCTCTACAAGCTCATAGCGCGCCACCGAGTGGCGCGCTACGAGCTTGTAGGTCTGCTATTTTTGAAAAATCGAAGAACGACTGACATAGAAACATAGCTTTTTCAGAAAACTGTCAGGATGTAGAAGACATTTTTAGAATCTGATCTCAGGTCAAAATGGGTTAAAGGCCTATTCATACTCCAGTTTTAGGTGATAAGGTGACCACCGAAAACTACAACAAGCGACTCACTGCTCACCCAAACACACCGCTCTGTTTTGACTAAAACTACAACAAGCGACTCACTGCTCACCCAAACACACCGCTCTGTTTTGACTAAAACTACAACAAGCGACTCACTGCTCACCCAAACACACCGCTCTGTTTTTACTAAAACTACAACAAGCGACTCACTGCTCACCCAAACACACCTCTCTGTTTTTACTAAGGACCGATTCGGTGGTCACCGCATCCCCTTAAGACAACGCCTTTTTACTTTATTATTTGATTAAGCCTAAAACAATTTATTTGTATTGCCGAATGCCTCTGTTTTTGTTTGAGCATAAATACATGTCTACCATTCACCTACCATGTTAATTCAGTGTAGGCCTACGTGCATATTTAATTTTGGGTTGGAAAAAATGGAATTATCCGGGTAATTAACGGATATTGATTCTTTTATCGGCTAACGGGAAATTATCCGTTACTGACATCCCTAATTATTATTATACCTTTTTCATGCCTTTATTTTTGTCCTTTTTGCTTGAATCTTTTGTTTTGAATCTAGAGTTTTATTGTATCTTGTCTTGGCTGTCTGACTGTATAATACATATCGGTAAATATAATTTTGTGAGCCCTCTTGTCCTGTTGTCATAGTGACAGGAAAAGGATGTCAGTGATAATGCGAACTCCATCTGGGAAAATTCGACTCTACTGCAAGGGAGCAGTAAGTACTACAACATTTTACTTCTTTTAGGGTTATTTTAACATTCTACTGTTCACACATGGGAATTTGTCTATTTGTCATAGACTTTTGAATAAAATTCAATTTAGTCATATTTATTTATTTAGTCATCTGAAATGTTTACTACATTAACATAGATTTTAGTTAACTGGAATGTACAGTTGATTTAGGTTTACTAAAATGTATTTCAGCAGGCTGTGATAGGACATGATGCCTGATTTATTCTTCACTGCGTGCCAAACTTATCTGATCTACATCTACATCTTGTAGATCAGCTGACTCGTCTTTCGTCAAGATCATCTATCTATAAATCTCCATAATCTGTGTGTGTGTGTGTGTGTGTGTGTGTGTGTGTGTGTGTGTGTGTGTGTGTGTGTGTGTGTGTGTGCGTGTGTGCGTGCAAGGACTCTGTGATCTACGAGAGACTGGGAGCCAGCTCCAAGTACAGTGACGACACGCTCGTGCACCTGGAGCAGTTTGCTACGGAAGGTAAACGTGGTGCTCGTTCACACAGCTTTCAGTCTGTGTTTAAACGCTGACACACATACCTGTTATATTTGTATGTCTTTAAATGTTTTTGATGAATTGAAAATGATGGACCCTTATGCAAACAAGTCTTAGTGCTTTTTCTGGTTTTATCCTCTTAGCAGATTTTGTATTGACCTGTACCTTCCAAGAACTGTACCCATTCTGCAAACTGTTAATAAAATCTTCAATCAATCAATCAGTCAATCAATCAATCAATCACTAGTGACCACGCTGGCATCCACACGAATTCCCCAATTACTAGAATAATCCAGTAATGCTAGCTGACGGCTTCTACAGACCCTTGAAATGGATCTTATTTAGCACTCATAAATACCTTGTTCCTTAAAAGTTCCTTTTTTGTCTCTGTCGGGTGGGTTACTGTTACTTTTCAGGATTTCAATTCAGAAAAATCAAAGGTGGCAGATCTACACGCTCAAAACGAGCTTGTGGTTCTGCTACTTTTGATGCTTTTGTGTGACGCTGTACTAGTGTGGTCAATTAGAGCATTACTTTACGGGGACAACAACACAAATAGTAAGGGCATTTTATCAGGTATTTGACCAATCTGGGAACTAAATCGTTACCAAGAAATTTCTTCACCAATGTGTTTCTAAAGGTGTCTAATAACATATACTAAAAGTTTGAAATTCAACTCCTGTGGGAAATTGAGTTATTAGCATAATATGTGACCATACCCTTAACATCCTATATAAGGCAAAAAAGTCCAAATTTCATCATTCTTTAAGTAGCATGTGACACATGAAACTAGGGGGTTTTCATGATTCTGAATCCATTCCAAGCATTAGTTTTGCACAAAAAACACTCCTTGAGCTAAATTAGGCCATATCCACTTGACCAAATGTGCTGACCTCATCACGTTTGTGAGGCCGTTTTCCTCCCAAGGAGTGTTTTTTGTGCAAAACTAATGCTTGGAATGGATTCAGAATCATGAAAACCTAGTTTCATATGTCACATGCTACTTAAAGAATGATGAAATTTTGACTTTTTTGCCTTATATAGGATGTTATGGGTATGGTCACAAATATGCTAATAACTCAATTTCCCACGGGAGTTGAATTTCAAACTTTTAGTACATGTTATTAGACACCTTTAGAAACACATTGGTGAAGAAATTTCTTGGTAACGATTTAGTTCCCAGATTTTCATAGATTTCTCTTACTAAAAGCTAGAATATGGTGGTAAGAGGTTACGGCCCGACAGCAACGTTTTACATTTCTGCACTCTTCACATTATTCTCCTCGTCTGTGTCTCTCTGCGTTCGTTGCAGGCCTGAGGACGTTGTGCTACGCCGTGGCCGACGTCTCTGAGGAGAGCTACTCCTCGTGGTGCGAGGTGCACCGGAGAGCTGCCACCTCGCTCAGCGACCGCGCTCTGAAGATGGAGGAGAGCTACGAGCTCATCGAGAAGGTCAGTCACACTCATCATCCGCCTTTCTTAACCCATTTAGACCTGAGGACGCTTCTACAAATGCCTTCTAAATCCTGACAGTTTTCTTTTGTGGCCCGATACACAGCCTATTTCATATCATGGTAATTGGATTATAATTTGTTATCATTAACCACCTCAGTCTCATCTCACTGTCTCAACTGCTTGAATTACTCCTGTTGTTGGATATGATCATGAAGAGAACACACTGCAGTTAAAAGAAGAACCACTAGGTGGCAGCAGGGCTCTTTACATTCTAAAAAAGCCACCAGGATTAGAATTGCCTTAATTTGTGATTTCAGAAGTGTTTCTCAAATGTTTTCATGTCAAGGGACCCCCAAATTAATAATGTATACAAGTATGTGTAAAAGTCAGGCTTTAGGTGATACTTTTTTTTCTTTTCCCACACAGAACTTGCAGCTGCTGGGGGCCACGGCCATTGAGGACAAACTCCAGGACCAGGTCCCAGAGACCATCGACACCTTGCTTAAAGCACACATCAAGATCTGGATCCTCACCGGGGACAAGCAGGAGACTGCCATCAACATAGGTCAGGAGGAGGACACACACACATGCACTCGCACGCACGCACACGTCTGTGTTACTATGCTTGTGAGGACATCAGTGTTTTACGACTGATGTATGACCCTAATCCTTAACACATTTTGACCTGAGATCAGATTCTAAAAAGGTCTTCTACATCCTGACAGTTTTCTGAAAAAGCTATGTTTCTATGTCAGTCGTTCTTCGATTTTTCTAAAATAGCAGACCTACAAGTTCGTAGCGCGCCACTCGGTGGCGCGCTATGAGCTTGTAGATCTGCTATTTTTCAATAGCTAAAGCATAACATAATGCTAACACCAAAAGGGGTTCCTGCCCAAAATGGGTTAAAGCTAAAAGTAAGGCGTGCAACTAATCAGGCATGACTCCATTTTTTTTTTCATGAAATCACTTACCCTAACTTTTTAAATAATGACATATCACTTAATGCCAGGCTCCTTTATTTGAGTATGCTGTCATCAGACCATTGACAGTGCTCTGTGTTCCTGGATTGATTCTCAGGTTATTCCTGCAGTCTGCTGAAGAAGAGCATGGGACTGCTGGTCATCAATGAAGATACTGTCCATGTACGTTGTGTGTGCGTGTGTGTGTGTGTGTGTGTGTGTGCGTGTGCGTGTGCGCGTGCGTGCGTGCGTGCGTGCTTGCGTGCGTGCGTGCGTGCGCGCGCCCTGCAATGACTCGCTGTGATTGTCCAGTAGCCAGAACATGATTTACTATTCTCTGCCTATCAGGTCGCAACTCGAACGGCCCTGAGTTGGCTAAGCGAACTTCGCAGCGTGTGACACGGCAACTCGCTCGCTCGGTGGTGTCTCGCGTGGCTCAAGTTCGCTTTAGACGGCGGGCCTCCGTCGCGGTCTAGTCCATAGAGTAATATATTTAGGTCTCTTTCACAGTTGTTGCAGGTGAGAGGCCGTCAGGCGAGGCACTTCCATGTTGGCCACAGAAGCAGGGAATGGTTATAAGCACACATGTAGGATTTAGAATGTCGCGTGTCTGCATGGATTAAAGTTCAGATTAAAGTTCAGACTTGGCCTGACAAAAGGTTTCAGTCATGAGATTCTATTTGACGTTATTATTCCATGTGTGTGTCATAGGCGACGCGGGAGGCCCTTACTCATAACTGCAGCGTGTTGGGGGCGCGGCTCCACAGGGACAACGAGCTGGCCCTGGTGATTGACGGGCAGACGTTGAAGTACGCCCTCAGCTCCGACGCCAGACAGCACTTTTTGGACCTGGCCCTCTCCTGCAAGGCTGTCATCTGCTGCAGGTACACACGCGCACAAACACACACACAACACCACACCAGCCTCGCGGTGTGGCAAACGTCAGATCGTGCCACCTCAGGCACGGCCCCTTATACTTCGGCACACCGCCGGTCCCCTGACGTTGTCCTCCCGTCCTGCCTGCACGCAGGGTGTCTCCCCTGCAGAAGTCCGAGGTGGTGGCGCTGGTCAAGCAGCAGGTGAAGGTGATCACGCTGGCCATCGGCGACGGTGCCAACGACGTCAGCATGATCCAGACGGCTCACGTGGGCGTGGGCATCTCCGGCCAAGAGGGACTGCAGGCCGCCAACTCCTCGGACTACTCCATCGCTCAGGTGAACAGCGCCAGATAAAATTTTGCACACACACTCCCTGGATGCCAACGATGAACCTCTGCCCCAGAATTTCCAGAACGGCCTGTTATAGCGCCACCAGGAGGCCGCTTTGTGCAAAAAAAGTTTTTGCACAGTACACCTACAGATTTTGTCCAAACATCACGCAAATTGGTACACAGTCTCTCTAGAGCCATTCAACGAAACGGGTCTTTCAGATTTCTCAGACTCCATCCTGATTGGCTAAGATTGGCTTCCAAAGTTCGCAGGAATGCTCAGTTTCAAACAAAATGCTGCAAATCATGAACACATCGTGTGATTTCTGTGAAATTGTGCACGCACATTCCCACTAGGCCGAGGAAGAAATGCCACATGAACATTTTCAACTCAGCCTCATGGTGGTGCTATAACTGGCCGAAAAGTGTTACCTCTAACTGCACGGATCTGTGGATAACTTTGTATGCCAACTCCCTAGAGGCCAAGGAAAAAACTTTTCCTGGAATTTTTCACATCTGCTCTTTATAGTGCCACCAGGAGGCTGACATATGTAAAACACATTTTCTAATATTACTCCTTCAGATTTTATCCAAATTTCACGCAAATCGGTACACATGCTCTTCATAGTCATGTGATCAAGACGGGTTTGTTTGATTTCTCATAATCCACCGTCATTGGCTACGATTGGCTTCTAAACTTTTCAGGAGTAGCCCGCTTTGTACCCGTTTTGTACAAATCGCCACAACTACTCAACGCAGCGTCCGATTGTGGTGAAACTGTGCATGCATATTCCCACTAGGCTTTGGAAGAAATGCCACTTGACAGTTTTCAAATCGGCCTCATGGTGGCGCTACAACAGGCCAAGCCGCGTCACACACACACACACACACACACACACGTTTATATTGCTTCTAAACATTTTGCCAAACATCACACACACACTCCTATCCTCCTGGTGGAGACCTGTGCCCAGAAGGGCACTTTTTCTAGTTGCATCTAGTTTGACTCGGTCCTAAAAAATATTGTGAAAATTAATAGCCGGCTAGTTTTTCAATGTTTGCCTCTTTCTTACATAATATTTGACACATTGGCCAATTTGGCGTTAAAAAGGTCTTAAAAGTCATTACATTGTAACTTTAGAAATGTGCAGAGATATCCTGTATACACTTATATTCTGTGTGTTTGTTTACTGTTAAATGAGAAAACAATGTTGCGTATTAAGCTAATCATCTGAACCACTGCACTAGATTGTGTTGTGGTTGAGAGATAAAAAAGAGGTGGGTTGTCCAGTTTCATCAGTGCCAGCTTCTTGGTCTGTTAACGGCAGGTTGTACGAGCGTCGCTGCTTCGTGCCAAACCTGTAAACTCATCAGTTCTGCTACTGATAAACGTTTACCTCCCTCGAAGCAGAGGACATTTGTTTTATCTTGTTCTGTCTTTATTTTTTTTGTAACCGCTGTGTTACTGTTTGTCTGTTTTGAATCCATTGTGATCGTGCAGTTCAAGTATTTGCGGAACCTGCTGCTGGTGCACGGAGCATGGAACTACAACCGCGTCTCCAAGTGCATCCTGTACTGCTTCTACAAGAACATAGTGCTCTACATCATAGAGGTACTACTGCTGTAGAACATAGTACTGCTTCTACAAGAACATAGTGCTCTACATCATAGAGGTACTACTGCTGTAGAACATAGTACTGCTTCAGCATAGAACATAGTGCTCTACATCATAGAGGTACTACTACTGTAGAACATAGTACTGCTTCTACAAGAACATAGTGCTCTACATCATAGAGGTACTACTACTGTAGAACATAGTACTGCTTCAGCATAGAACATAGTGCTCTACATCATAGAGGTACTACTACTGTAGAACATAGTACTGCTTCTACAAGAACATAGTGCTCTACATCATAGAGGTACTACTACTGTAGAACATAGTACTGCTTCAGCATAGAACATAGTGCTCTACATCATAGAGGTACTACTACTGTAGAACATAGTACTGCTTCTACAAGAACATAGTGCTCTACATCATAGAGGTACTACTGCTGTAGAACATAGTACTGCTTCAGCATAGAACATAGTAGTAGTTGTACTACTGTGGTCGCCAGAGCTGCTCAAGTTAGATCATCACAGCTGGCCAGAGCACAACATTATAGTCCAGCAATTTAGTCATTTTCATATTCATACAACGTTTTGTGTTTGCAGATCTGGTTTGCCATTGTAAACGGTTTCTCTGGACAGATCTTGTTTGAACGCTGGTGTATCGGACTCTACAATGTGGTAAGTCATCTATTGTTATTTTTGACTCTTAACTATTAGAGTAAAATACTCAAATGCTGTTCAAGAAAAAAATACACTTAGGTTAGGAGGTTAGAGGGTTGGCTTGTGTAGTTAACTTTGATGAAGGCCATAATGCTTGGCCGAAAACAGAAAACAGAAAACCACTTTTAGGAGCAATGCTGTTTTGCAGACTTATATTCTTTTACTGTTATTCTTTGTCCAGCACCAGTGACGAACTGGATATTTGCAACCCACTTCTGAACTTGTGTAGTTAACTTGTCATAATGTAACTCCATACATTGGTGAGATATCTTCAGTATAGTTGCTCCGTTGATTGGAAATGGATAATGCTAAACTGTCTACTTACATTGAACAGTGAAACATGTCTCAAAGTCACTCGTTTAGCACATAAATGGAATGCAAACAAATTGGATTCTGCCAATGCACATTAAAAAAACATGACACTGCATATTTATTCATACAAATGACAACTTTTCCTGAAGATCCCGATCGTAATTCAAATAGCAAAATCAGGCCAAAGTGATTTTTATATTAACTTTTTATTTATTTTTAAGTCGTGTCATATTTTGTAATGTTATGTATTGTCAGAATCATTTGTGTTTTACATTTGGGTTTCATTTTGGACTACCGATTTCTAATCAAGCAACTACTAGTGAAGATATCTCACCAATAGTGTTTGGAGTTTCACCACAACCCACACACAACTCTACCAGAGTGTGTCATCTTGCCTTAAATGAAGATGTACATTTGATGCGTGCCAGATGTTCACAGCCATGCCTCCTCTGGCTCTGTGTGGTTTGTGTGCCAGATGTTCACAGCCATGCCTCCTCTGGCTCTGTGTGTTTTGTGTGCCAGATGTTCACAGCCATGCCTCCTCTGGCTCTGGGGATATTTGAGCGCTGCTGCAAGAAGGAGACCATGTTGAAGTACCCTGAGCTCTACAAGACGTCTCAGACCGCCCAGGGATTCAACGCTAAGGTACAAACTCCAACCATGTTCGTCTACCTGGGACCAACATACTAAAGCCAAAGTACAGTAACTACAAACAAATATGTACCGGTACTTAAACAGAAACCCAGTGCAGTTGCCAGAGATATGGGACAATTGAAAGAATAAATAACCGTGGGCGTATCCATGTGCACATTGCATGCACGACATTTTTTTAATCATGAAAAAAAAATGAAAAATTGAATTGATTTTTTTCAAATAACGTAATTTTACGTCTTGGCACAGGGGGTACTGCTTACTGCTTAAAACGTAACTAAACGGTCCTGGCACAGATTGAGTTAACAGGTGGGGCAGATTGGGTTAAGAATGGGTTTCAAAGTGTCAACTGATCAGCCAAATGAGAGATTGGCATATAAGTGATATTGTATATCACAAAGGCTAATTTATTTTACTTTTGGGATACACAAATAAGTTGGTGTGTCCAAAAAAACGTACATGTAGTTACTGCACTTTGGCTTTGAAGGCAGAATAATTAATTCACTCAATATTACATATTCATTCAATAATGTGAATGTGAAATACGTATATAAATAAATATTACAAAGAGGTTTTTTTTTGTGGAAAAAGTAAAGTATAATATTCTGATAATCATTACTACTAGTGTCTAGAGTGTTTGTTCAGTAATAACGGGTCTCTCCGTCTCTTTGTCCGCTCATTTATCCCATTTTGACCTGAGATCAGATTCTAAAAATGTCTTCTACATCCTGACAGACCTACAAGCTCGTAGCGCGCCACTCGGTGGCGCGCTATGAGCTTGTAGATCTGCTATTTTTCAATAGCTAAAGTATAACATAATGCTTACACCAAAAGGGGTTCCCGCCCAAAATGGGTTATTTGTCACTTCCACTTTCACTGTTGTTTATGCTGTATCCTGTATGAGTTCCCTCGTACTGTTTGTATATAACTGCTAATTTGCGTGGAGCCCCATTTAGTCAATAAACACTCTATCTATACCAATGATCACTATCAGAAATCGATTAACTATGTCTAGATCTCACTGAAAATAAAAGATTTACAAGTTCACAATGTGTCACGTTGAGACGCATTGTGACTTGTAGATCGTCTATTTCCCCAGAATAGGGACATGTGGTTAACCCATTTTGGGCGGGAACCCCTTTTGGTGTTAGCATTATGTTATGCTTTAGCTATTGAAAAATAGCAGATCTACAAGCTCATAGCGCGCCACCGAGTTGCGCGCTACGAGCTTGTAGGTCTGCTATTTTTGAAAAATCGAAGAACCACTGACATAGAAACATAGCTTTTTCAGAAAACTGTCAGGATGTAGAAGACATTTTTAGAATCTGATCTCAGGTCAAAAAATGGGTTAAAAGAAACGTGTTCCTTCTGTGCAGGTGTTTGGGGCCCACTGTCTGAATGGCCTGCTCCACTCCATCATTCTCTTCTGGCTCCCCCTGTTGGCCTTCAAGCACGGTACACTCAGCACTACCACATGCACGGTACACTCAGCACTACCACATGTGTTTCACCACTTGAGCAAGCTTTTCGATCGGCTATTAAAAAAAACCCCCAAAAAACATTGCAGGTGTACAAGCTTACAGCGTGGCACGAAGTCACAAGCTTTGAGCTTGTAGAGCTGCTTGCTATCTTTGAGTAGCCATCGTATAAATGGATAAAGTGGTACTGGTACAATGATTGTTATGCTACTTTTGCTGGGGACCCTCCCAAGGACTCATTGGGGGTCCTCAGACCCCACTTTGAGCACCAATTCAGTATGTACCGTAATGAACAAACCTAAACATTTATTTTGATTAGTACCCACAACAAAGTAGGATACAACCAACACACAACCCACAACCAGATCACGTCACTGTGGAGATCATGCAATCCAACTTTATTTATAGAGCACATTTAAAAACAACAGTTGACCAAAGTGCTTCACATAAAATAACAAAGACAAATAAAAGTGTATACACAAAAACACAAAGATAAAAACAAAAAATATGCATTGAAATACAAATATAGATAAAAGGTGGACTCCAGTAAAACAAAAATAACTCATAAAATAAATAAATTACAATACATCGTGGGCCACTTCTGACCCCCTGATCTATATGAACATGGTTTTAAAATGGAACAGATCAGATTCATGTAATTCACAGTCACACTCAGTAGGCTCCCCTTTAACTAAATCATATAAAATAATATCAATTGTAATGCAACGTCTAAAGTGCATACTGGGTAGAAAGACACAAGGCAGAGAAAGCAAAGCAAACACAAACTATCACAGCCAACACACCTGTTAACCAATGCGTTGTGAAAATGATGATTTCACTACAGAAGTCTTTCACAGATCCAATGATATTCCTTAGTACAATCTCTGTCGTGCCATCCTGTAGGTATTCTAGAACCATCAGCCACTAATGCGACACATCTTCCAGTGTAATTAGGCTCAGCCTTGCCCCAGTACCTGTATAAGTAGGAGCCTTTAATTAATTTACAAGGATGGATTTTAAACATAAAACATATTTTTTGTCAAAATGTTTTACTGAAATTACAGTATATTCTAGATATTAGATACAAACAAATCCACTGGATATTGAAATAGACGACAGGTATACTGCCGTATAAAGTCTTACGTTGGTGTGGTCAGTGGTGTTTCATCTACCCATGTCCATTTTCCTCCTTCTTCCTTCTTCAAACCCAGCCACACTAACTTGTTAAAGCTGATAACAAAGTCCTGGACATAATAAAAGCTGCTGGTTACTGGAGTACAAACTTCAATAGATAGGTTACAACAGTAACACACAAACAAATATACACTGACCACACAAACATATAAGGAGACGACACATACGCACACACACACACACACACACACACGGGGGCGCGCGCGCACACACACACACACACACACACACACACACACACACACACACACACCATACCTGTTTTTCTTTGCTGTCTATGACCATCAGGTCTGATTGATTGCCTCTACAGTATCTTTTGCTTTTATACCAACGTTGCTTTTCAGTAGAGATATAATAACAACCACTTCCAAATGTCTTCCATCCAGATAATTCTAAAAACAAACATTTGCATAAAATATGCTCAGATTAATGATAAAGTATGAAGATTTTATAACAATGAAGAAAAACTGTGATGTTTCACTGACCACAAAGAATCCTCTTCAACTGAGATGGATCTTCAGTTAATTTGTCTTTCTTTTTAATTAATTCAGTAACTGCAAAAAATGAGAATCAACAAACTGATGAGCTTTAAGCCCAAACCACACCAGTTGCAACTCCTTGCAACAAAACAGTTTTAAGGTCAACCACACCAATGCAACTCCTTGCAACTGCCATTGGTTGCAAGTGCTGTAGTAGGTGCAGTTTGGGCTCAACATACAACTTTGTTTTGATAATACATTTTCATTTGACTATTAGATAAAGTATCCTGTTTGGGGGAAACAGTTGTATAACATGTAAAGATACTGTTTATAGAGTGATACTCACAGTGTATGACCAAGGCAATGATGACAACTGATAGGAGAAGACATAGCAGCCCCAGACACACTGCAGCAAGGTTGGTCTTTGCCTCATCAGAGCCTGGAAAACATATGACAAAACTATGAGGTTACTTCAGAGCATTTACATTTTAAAATAGGTTACACCTTTAACAAGTTATGATGCAAGTTATGATGCTTGATGACAGTAACTTGATGACAAGTAAGTAATGCATGTTTTCAGCACCATTGACTTGACGGGTTAAAACCTTGCCCAAATGTGGAAATGAGTCTGACAGACACGTTCCGTCTTAGCTCATTACGGAGAAAAGCCTGGGAAGGAGGCTTTTCCAGAGGGCACCTCCCTAGTAATACCAATAATAATAAAGAATGAATTTTTTAAATTATGTTTTTTTGTGGAGGAAGTGTATAGAAAGTGTTAAAATTATGTTTTTATGTGGCCACACCCACCAGTTCATTAACACATTATGTGCCCTTTCATTCTTTCAAAATAGCGACGTGGGGTGCCCACATTTTGACCCACATTTTGACATTTTGAAAAACCTTTTTACCTTTTTACAAAAATGTTTCTGCTATAGACGTCCTGGGCACTACATGCGGTAGTTCCTAGGAAGTCTGTGGACGTCTTGGGCATATATTGTTTAAGTATACCCAGTTTTCACCTTAGCACCACCCACCTGAATTTAAGCCTCACCCACAGCTGTGTGTTGTATGATAATGTGGGAGGGGTTAGGTGAGGGGCTAGGGTTATGATGTCACTAAAATGGTGTTATTTCGATTGGGCCTTTTGACTCGAAGGCTTTCAGGAAGAAACCAAAAATACACAGGGAAGACATATTTGAATATTATAACCACACCCGGGGGTCTATTAGAGTAATGTTAGCACATGCAAAACGTACAAAAATCACGGCACTCTGTTTTTTGTCACTGTATATTTGCACATGTATACGTGAAACGGTATGAGCGTGGTGCAGGGGAAAATAAAAATTGGTTAATTTAATTGGTTAATTTGAGGTGAATTAAATCATGCCTTTAAACAGCCATTACTTATTATTATATTGGTGGTGACTCAACCAGTCAATCCCGTACAGTGTATGGGACACTGGGTACACTTTCCTGTACAACTGTGTTGAGTACTTGACGTCCGACTTTCCAGTAAATGACAACATTGACATGTCATCATACATCGCCAGGTCATTTAGTGCAGGGGTTCTCAACCCGTGGGTCGCGACCCCTCGAGGGGTCGCCAAATTATTTTCAAAAAAATTATTTATTTTTTGCAACTGAATGGCTGTAAAGTGGAAATGAAGAATTTACATATAGTACACATAGTACATGCATACACCTTCACAGTTTTTATTATCCCCTTGAAATTGTAGAGAATTGGAGCGTTACGCTTGGTGGTAATAAAATACCTTTGGGGCATTGTGGACTTAGTATTTGTCTCTGCCCAGTGCCCAGCCCTTGGCTTTTACGTTTTGGATGTGCATGCTTTATTCGCTGTTTCTCAGAATTGGAGAATAACCTGTGAATAGTGTTATAGATATTCATTGTAACATTTATTTTACCTCTGCGCTGCTCTCGTGCTGGGTTCTTCCGTATAGCATTGTGCTGTGTCACAGGGTCCGGGTCCCGCCGGTTGCCTCCAGTGACATAGATATCTACTGTCCTCTCCTTCCACTCACCCTTGTCTTCCTCCTCTCCTCCAAGGAGCTCTCCTCTCCCCTCCTTGTCCCGCTCCTTCTCTCCTCGGCCATAGCTCACCTTTGTCAGGTCTGGTGTGGCATATACGTGTTCGTCCTCACTCATTCTTGTTCATCTTCAAACTACATTCATTGTGTTAATTGTTGGAGAACAGAAGTCACAGAAGAGGAAGACTAACACGCTAAAAGCAGAAGCAAATATGTTAAGACGTTTTGTCACAAAACGTTTTGACATATTTGCTTATGTCATGCACAAAACTTTTGCACAAAACTTTTGTGCATGGCATGAGATACTTCACTTGTATACAGACATGGCTAATATACTGCTACTGTATACTGTTGTTAAAAGCTTATTTGAGAGTTGAGTTTCTGCTATTGTGCCTTTGGTCGACAGACACCCATCATATGATTCATACATACTCAGAAGACTTTTGAATTGAGGCTGCCATTTCCCTTGCTCTGGCATTTTGTTTTAAAATACAAAATTATACAATAAAAAAAATAGTTTTTCTTTGTCAGGGCTGGTACGGCCGACTTTAACATCAATTTGCAATTTCTTCAGCTGGTTGGCTGTATGGCTACCAAAACATCATAATTCTACATATTGTGCTAATTGTTTATGAAACCATATTAGGCCTTGTCCTGACAACACTTTTTCAGTCATGAGATTTTATTTTGCTTTAGTCCATGCAGACAGACAGACAGACAGACAGACAGACAGACAGACAGTGTAGGAGAGGCAGACAGTATGGCAGCTGAGAGGGAGACGGACAGTAAGACAGCTGAGACGGAGGCAGACAGTAGGACAGCTGAGAGGGAGACAGTGTAGGAGAGACAGACAGTAGGACAGCTGAGAGGGAGACAGTGTAGGAGAGACAGACAGTAGGACAGCTGGGATGGAGACAGTGTAGGAGAGACAGACAGTAGGACAGCTGAGAGGGAGACAGTTTAGGAGAGACAGACAGTAGGACAGCTGAGAGGGAGACAGTGTAGGAGAGACAGACAGTAGGACAGCTGAGAGGGAGACAGTGTAGGAGAGACAGACAGTAGGACAGCTGAGAGGGAGACAGTGTAGGAGAGACAGACAGTAGGACAGCTGGGATGGAGACAGTGTAGGAGAGACAGACAGTAGGACAGCTGAGAGGGAGACAGTTTAGGAGAGACAGACAGTAGGACAGCTGAGAGGGAGACAGTGTAGGAGAGACAGACAGTAGGACAGCTGGGAGGGAGACAGTGTAGGAGAGACAGTCAGTAGAGGGAGACAGGGTAACCCACCCTCTAATAAGTGTACACTATAAGTGTACACCTTTTCCTGGCTTTTATTTTTTGTTTTTGCTGTGTATTAGTAATGTAACATTACACATGTAGCGTAGCATTATGGTCTATGTAAAAGCACCCGAAACGAAATGCCACAAAACCATGTTTGGATCAAACTGAACTGAGAGAATTGTTTCTATGTTGCAGACACCGTGTCATGGAATGGAAGGACATCAGACTACCTCCTGCTAGGGAACATGGTTTATACAGTAAGTACACTATGTTATACAAAAACCTCATTTTGTGGGTAAATAATTATGTTGCAGGCTTTGTGGAATTGTGGTACAGTTAAGGACGTGTTTTTCGGAAAACCGATGGAGAAACGCAGCTAAAAATCCGATCGGTGTGTGGGGACCTTTACAGCATAAATATTGCACGTTACGATCACTATCGTTACAACATACGTTAACTAGAAAGTTGCAATTCTGGTGACGTGAGCCGCGAGGAAGCTGCTTGGAAACTAATTCAGTCTTCTTCTGTTCTTCTGTCTTTTGTTCTTGATGAATTCTGTCTTGCCATTTATATTACACATTGTGATTGTCACTTTACGTTTACATTAGGTGACATAAAAGTTCTCGGACCTAGAACAATAATGTGTTGCCTAGGCCCTACAGTAACCACACTAATTTTTTTTTTAAACATATGTTTATTGATTTTTCAATAGTCAATAGTCAATTTCAAAACAATTATTCACATATATTTCCCCCCCACATCCCCATGGCAGCACAAATACAAACAAAATCTTCGAAGATCAGGAAATGTTCATATTTACAAAACTAATTAAAAAAAAAAAATAACAAACAAAACACAAAAAAACACATTACATACAGTTAAACAAACAAATGCACAATGTCCGTCACAGTTCCCTACCCCCACCCCACAGCTGACTAATTAATCACTTGAGACTGGATTATATTTGTGTAAATAACCCACCTATAAGCTCACCAAGTGTCACAGTCCAACTTGTAGACGGGTAATTTTCTCTGTGGGACACCGACGTAATTAAGCATACAGTATAGGCCTATGGAATAGACGTGATAATTTCCACCTACAGCCCAAAATGGTGGCGGCTCCGGGGGTTCATGTGGTGTGACTCTTTGCCTCCCTGCAGTGTGTGGTGGTCACTGTGTGTCTGAAAGCTGGCCTGGAGATGTCGTCATGGACCGTGGTGAGTTAGGATGACCGCCTGCTCAAGTAGTCATTGTCGGTGTTGCAAACACCTTGAAATTTGGGAAACGTGAAGAATCTGTGTGTGTGCGTGTGCGTGTGCGTGTGTGCGTGTGCGTGTGCGCGTGTGTGCGCGTCTACCTCCACAGTTCAGCCACGTCTCTCTGTGGGGCAGTGTGGGCCTCTGGCTGCTCTTCTTCTGGCTCTACTCCAACCTGTGGCCGACCATCCCCATCGCCCCCGACATGCCTGGAGAGGTACTGCACACACAGTCACACACTGTACACCACCGAATAATAGCTGATTCATACAAGGTTCAAGGTTCAAGGTTGTGCTTTATTGTTACATCTTGTGTACAGGTACATAAGAGTAAAACTTATACAATATAATACAATATAATATGACATCAAAACAGCAAAACACAGCAAACAAAAAAGAATATAGAGTGCAAAAAAGAGCAAAAATATAATACGACATCAAAACAGCAAAACACAGCAAACAAAATATAATATAGAGTGCAAAAAAGAGCAAACAAGTGTAGAAAAAGAGTATCATATGTACATGTGCATGTTTTCCTTGTAGTAGGACAATTATTATTATTATAGTATTCTTTTATTATTAACTTCACAGTAGACTATGTTCAATATAAGTAGGTGCAAGTAGGTGCAATTTGAACTCAATAGTGCGAGGGCAAAGGGCAAAAGGTGCGGGGCAAAGGTGCGGGAGGGTGCTAGCGTTTTCCTTTTCCCTGATACGCTTTGGTTCTTATCAGTTCGTTCATGTATCTGATTGTTCGGGGAAAGAAGCTTTTTTGCAGTCTATTTCCAGTGGCTTTGAGACTGCGAAACCGCTTCCCATGTGGTAGCATCTCAAACCGACTGCGGTTGGGATGACTTGGGTCCTTCATTATTCCTCGAGCTTTGCTGACACAGCGTTCATCGTACAGGGCTTGGATAGGGGGGAGAGCACATCTGCTGATGCGTTCGGCTGTCCGCACAACCCTTTGCAATGCTTTGCGGTTTAGGTCAGTGCAGTTGCCATACCAGGCCATGAAGCAACCAGTCAGGATGCTCTCTGTGGTGCCTCTGTAGAAAGCTCTTAGAACTTTTGGACCCATTCCAGCTTTCTTCAGTTTTCTGAGAAAGAAGAGGCGTTGTTGTGCTTTCTTCACCACCCGCTCTGTCTGCACTGCCCAGGTGAGGTCCTCAGTAATGTGCACTCCCAGGAATTTGAACTCTCTGACCCTTTCCACTGCAGCACCTCCGATACAGCGCCTTTCTTTTCTTTTTTTACGATATTTTTGGGGCTTTTTCTGCCTTTATTGGATAGTGTACACTGTATGGTGACAGGAAATGGGGGAGAGAGATGGGGAGTGACACGCAGCAAAGGTCATCGAGATCGGGAGTCGAACCCGCGACACGCCGTCAGGCTGGATTAGAAGCCTATAGGTGCCCGGACCGCTAGGCCAGCCTGGGCCCATACAGCGCTTTTCTAAGTCTCTTTACATCAGGGGTGCCCACACATTTATGACGTGAGATCTACTTTCAAAATGGCCAGCTCAACAAGATTACCATTGGGAAGTACCATTGCTGAAAATAGTTTAAATATATAATGTACCTGGGGGGGCTTTGGAATAGGGAGGGAGAAACTATGACAGGCAGTTTCTGCTGTCAAAATATGTCCCCCCCCGTATTTAATTTAAACACCCAATGCATTCTCAATAGCAATAGCACAAACTTTGGCATGCTACTAGTCCTACATACTTACACCTAGAAACCCCATTCAAACCTATTTAGGTTCATCTTACGGTGGACATGTTTGCCTGAAAAGAAATCTTTGAAATGTTTCATAGTTTTAGAAATATAGTGCTTTCAAATTTGAGAAATTCACAATGGGGCTCAATGGCAGATATTGGCACTTAAAAAAAAGCACTTTCACCTAGAAACTCCATTCACACTTTTTATAATTCAGCTTACTGTGGAGACACATGCTGGAACTTTTTACTTTGAAATGATTTGTAGTTTCGGAGTTATTTAACTTAAACGCCCAATGCATTCTCAATGGCAGGGGTGCCCACACTTGTTTGACTTGAGAGCCACTTTCAAAATGACTATGATGCAACAAGATCTACCCACCCAAAAAATTATCAGATCGCATTGCTGAAATTTGTTTACCTGGGGGGGGGGGGGGGGGGGGGGGGTTACATAGGCTACAGTAAGACATAAGACAAACACACTTGGAATGGGAAATAGAAGGAAAATGGAATTGGTAGGGTTTTTCTTTCTACCGACAGTGTGTACTGTAATATTTTGTATGTGGAAAGTGAGTAAACTACCTCGACGCACCCAAGGTCTCCTGTCTTGCTGTTTCCTTACTCCACAGTATATAACTTTGTAATGCTACTGACGTTTGTGCACAACAATCTTGAAAACAAAGTAATACATTGTGGGTTTGAGCTAACAGGCCCTTCTAAATGTCAATCAAGTCACCTTAATTCAAGTGGCAAAATTTAAATGACAAATATTTTTTTTATGGGCATATAATGTGATCTACCTGCACAGCCCTTGTGATCTACTGGTAGATCGCGATCTACCTTTTGGGCACCCCTGCTTTACATAGAAGAAGAGGAACCAACTTTATTCCGAAAAAAGAATAAAAAGAGAAGTGCTACAGTAGATTAAGATCTGTTTGAGGGGAGGAGAGGTATGTTGGTCGGTTGGTGTGTATGTATATGAGTTGTGACTTTTGTAAGTTAATTGTTTTTAATAATATACATAGTTGATAAAAAAAATATATAAATGATAAATATTGATAAAAGGCTAAGCATGCGTTGGGGGGACATCTTACCTCGGCCTCAGCTAGGAAAGGCCATCCTGAAGAGGTGGGTTTTGAGTGGTTTTGAAGGAGAGGGCATATTTCATAATGGTTGGGGGTAGTGCATTCCAGGGGGAGGGGGCAGCAACAGAGAAAGCTCCCAGACAAGAAGAAAAAAGAAACAAAATTATTATATTTTCAAACGCTTTCAAGATAAAAAAAATAGCAGATGTGACACGCTGTGAGCACGCTTTGGCCTTGTACAGTACATCTGCATTGATGCTGCATTAACACATGCATTAACACATGTTGCACATGTCCCTGGGCCCCACATTCAATTTGAGAGCCACTTCAACACACACCATCCATACCAACCATTTCGAGACATGGCCCCAAAGCATTTCTGGGGGTCCCCAGCCCAAAACGTTGAGAACCCCTGATATACAGTGATGAATGTATTATTGTGTGGTTTGTGTTCCAGGCCGGGGTGATGTACACCTGTGGCGTGTTCTGGATGATTCTGCTGCTCATCCCCATCACATCTCTGCTACTGGACGTGCTCTTCTCTGTGTGAGCTAAATACTCTCCCATGTACTCTCAATACTGTCTAAATACGCTAAATACTTTGAATTAATCTGCAGTTAGAAGGAGCAGAGATCTTCTCCAGAGGTGTAACGGGGCTGTCTTCTGCAGTTGCGTGCGTGTGGACTGTTGCTGCTGGCTCAATGGGTGGTTCATCTCCTTTATTGACCAGTCAAGCATTCTTTGCATCGCCATTTAATCCCTACCCTTCCCATTTGCTACCCGTGGAAAGTCATGAAAACATACAACATGAAATGTATGCAAAACATACAACTAAGACATAAGCGATGCATATGTAAAAAAATAAAATAGCCTACACATGTTCGCAAACACAAATTCACAGAAGATGGATGTCTTAACCACTTTAAATATAGAGAAATGATTGTAGATCTGCTATCTTCTCAAGGTGGCTGGATGGTTTTATTTTACTATATATTTTTTGTCCCTTCCAGGGTGAGGAGGGCCGTGTGGAAGACCCTTCTGGATGAGGTACAGGAACTGGAGGCCAGCTCTCAGGACCCAGGAACTGTGGTGCTCAGCAAAAGGTGACTTACAGGCATAGAGTTAGGCCAGCTATTCATTTCAATGGAAGTTGCTCAGTGGCGTTTGAAGGATCCGGAAGAACGCTCTACTTCCACATTTTCTCGATTTGGACACCAAACCAAACATTTGGTGTTCAAAAAGCGGAAGTGCTAACTCACGCCTGAATCATTTCATGAACGAGCACGCTGTGTTAAACCCCAGCTGCGCTCTATTGCTCGTGGTGGGCAAATTCTTGTTTGAATTTTTGACTAGCTGTACATCTCTACTTCACATTTTTGTATGATAACAATCGCAGACTAGCAGCTTAGTGGTAGTTATCATGCATTGAGTACATGCACCCCTATATTGCCACATGCAAATTGTGACAACACATATATGATCAACTTTTGAACCTTACTTTGTGCAGAGACCAATCAAACCACTTTTCTGCATAATTCAAATATGGGGAATTGATTGGAATGGTTATTTTACTTCCACAAAACTTCCATATATGCTTAAATGGGCTTTTAATGCAGTATTTTGCACACACATTACACACAAATTTAAAATAAGGCTTGCAAATATCCCCATTTTGGAAGTGTGTGCTAAGAACCAACATGTTCCTAATGGCTATAGAAAACTGCTCACCATTCTAAGCTTTAATATGAGTGGTAACATGTGTTTGTACGTTTTGTAACTCTAGAGATACAATCAGAAACACTATTATAGTGTGATAACACGAGCCAGGGCCATAGCTATAGAATCAAATCGGTGGGCAAAGCTGGTGTGATGTTTTTTACTTGTTGTGCATCTCTACTTCACAGTTTGGCATGATAACCATTGCATACACATAGCTTAGTGGTCGTTATCATGCATTGAATATGTGGCCCCCTATATTACCTGCACACACATTCTTACAAAAATATATGATAAACGTTTGAGCCATTATTGTGTAGAGACCTATAATCACACCTTTCTGCATAATTCAAGTATGGGTAATTGATTGGAATAGTCATTTTACTTATTCAATACTTTCATATATGCTTAAATGGCTTTTTAATGCAAATTCTGCACACAAATGATCCATGCAATAACCAACCCCAAGAAGAGGACCTGATTATCACAGAGGCAGCCTTGACTGACTCGGAAATAAAGGACTGAATTTACCAGTGCTCCCACGGGCCAGTGCCCGTGGGATCACTGGGCAGGGGCCCTGCCTAGAGCCCGGGCAGAGGACTTTTGTGGCGGTTCTGGACAACCGTGGGTCTGACCGACTCGACACCGGGCTGGCTGAAGAAGTTCCTCATGCAGAAGACCCCAACACGGTGTAGTGTCTGGCCCTGAGACTTATTGACAGTCATGCCGAAGCAGGGTCTCACTGGAAACTGTTGGTGGGGCAGAGTGAATGGATAGATGATGTTGGTTGGACACAGGGTGATGCGTGGCCGTGGACTGAGAGTGCATCCTGCATTGACACCAACCACAGATCTTGCAGCTTTAGGCGTGCATCTCGTGCTTTGTCTGACCAGCGGATTCGACCGTTATCTCTCTGTGCACATTGTTGTGCGTCACGCACATCCGGCATGTAAAAAAGGTGATCTGTAACTGCCATCTATTAGCCAATTCATCGTTCTGTTGAGCTGGTCAAGTCATGGTGATGTCAGAAGTGATGTCAGCAGTATCACCTTTTATGCCCATCTTTGTCAGGCATGGCCAAATATGGGGTCTATGCAGATGTAAATAAATAAATAAATAAAATAAATGATAGTAAATATAAATTCATGAATGTACATTTAGTTTAACTCTGTCTTGTCTCGTCCGTGTGGTGTTGACAGCCTGACAGAACGAGCACTGCGTCTGAAGAATGCTTTCAGAAGAACGTCCGACACGTCCTGTCACCCGGAGAACATCCAACAAAATACGCTGCGTGAGTGGCACACACACACACACACACACACACACACACACACACACACACGTACGTTTGTATTGCAAGACTATAGGACAATTTTATCAATATCTTTTACCGTATCGATCAGGCATAACCCCAACCCTAACCTCTAAATGCCTAATCCCAACCCAAACGGAATCTTCTCCTAATTGTCCTCACTATGTCTATTTCTCAAATTCTCCAAAAAGTATAGCAGTACACGCACGCACGCACGCACGCACACACACACACACACACACACACACACACACAGCCGTGATGGTCATTCATGGTTGTTTTCACCTATCAGAATCATCAAACCATGTACATAGTATGCACTTCATTCCCACTGCTGCAATACTGTGTGACTGCCTTTACCCACAATGCCATTCTTTCCCCCGTCGCCTGACAGGCATGCAAGGAATGACTCTGTCATTCCCAGTCTGAAGGTCAGTTTGTTTTACAGGAGATGGTGGCGTCGTAGGTAGACGTAAGGCTGCAGCATACTCCAACCGACGTTCAAACCTTTGTTCGGATAGACTAGGAAGTAAGAACGAAATTAAAAACGTTGGCAGTGCCTGTCAGAACTTTGTCGATCTTGTAACGATGTTCTGACTGACTGTATACTCGCGTTGTCCCGGTGTTTTAGTGAAGGTAGATTCCTTGCGTTGGCTGATCTGAGTGTGCGGTCGGGCTTGTAGGGTCAGCCAGACCCTGGCTTCAGTGGCTTGTCAGCCAGAAGATGTCTTACGTTGTACTTTACTGCGCTATAAAACAAACACTAAAGTCCTTAGAGTTAGCTGGCAAATAATTAATTACATCATAACTGCCTTAAACAAACATTAAAAGTCCATTAATTAATTACATCATAACTGCCTTAAACAAATATTAAAGTCCATAAACTTGGCTGGCCTATGACGCAATTTCAGAAAGTCATGCATTGGAGGGGTTAGCTCCGCTTTATTGAGCCTCTGTACCTGCCATCTGGCACAAGCCAATTCCTCCCCAACCCTCCCAATGAAGACAACATAACATGTCTTCTGCACCGGACGCCAGTCAAAGGTACTGTAGCACTCGCCTCGTCTGTGTCATTGCGACAAACACAACCTGGAAGGCATTTAATTAATAGAGAGAGATAGTGCACACTTTATACATTGTGTCTGTCGGCAGAAATGGCGAGATCTCCGAAACAACTTATATCAAAGCACATCGAATGATGAAAATAAACAGTGGAGTGGAGATCCAGACAGAATGACGGGTATCAACTTAGCTGAGTCGACCCGTGAGGCGGTATAAAACACTGTTGTCCTTGAGGGAACCGAAATTCGTTCTTGTTCGGTTGGGGTATTGTTGCAGCCTTAACCCCTATGTGTGTGAAGATTAGTTGGATAGTGACGTAGGTAGACAGACCCCCTGTATGTGTGTGTGTCTAGGTTTAATGCCGTTGTGTGCTATGGGAGTCCATGGATTCAGCTGCTGTTGGTATTTGTCAAAGTAGTGGTTCTACAGTAGCTATTCTACCACCTTGTTAAACTGTAACTATGGCGTCCCTATTTATGGAATGTTATTATAGGTGAAAATTCTCAAAAATAGTATATCGTGTCTGGCGGGTGGAAACCTTATGTGTAAAACTGTTACTTTTCTGGATTCAAATTAAAAAATAGCAGATATAAAAGCTCAAAACCGCGTTTCAAGCTTGTACATCTGCTACTTTTGAATATTATGGAGATGAGAGGTTTCTGCCTGACGGCAACGATTTGCTAAATGCAAACAGTGTACACCGGTGTCACACGGAAATAGCCGATCTGCACACTAATAGCCGCTGTCGATCAAATAGTAGATTGGCTATGTCTGTCGTGTGACACTGGCGTGTGATGTGGTTGTGTGGATCCAAACTACTTTTTCTGTCCTATACCAACTTCTTATTTTAACCGGTTCTTAACTCTGGTCCTGCTGATCCAGACTACCACGTTTCTGTCCTACCACCTTGTCCCATTTAGACCTGGAACACCTATACGTTGTTATACCTTTAGGATTAGGCGTTTTAGAACAGACTACAAGATTTCTCTTCTACCACCTTGTTGGTAGGTTGTGTCAATCTATGCAGGTTTCTTGATGAAATGGATTCCTTTTTTTTAAGACCATTCTCTAGTGTCATTGGCTGGTTTCATTGTAATGGAAGTCCCACTCTCTACACGTGGGTTGTAGAATGATTTGTAACGCGCAGTCTTGTTTTGTCGCACAGACGGATACGCCTTCTCTCAGGATGAAAATGGAGCCGTTTCGCAGTCGGATGTGATCCGCTCCTACGACACGACCAAACCCACGTGAAGATCCATCCATGGTCCCTCACCATGCCACCAAAGTCACGTGAAGACCCATGGTCCCTTGCCACGCTCACCAAAACCATGTGAAGATCCATGGTCCCTCATCACCACGCCACCAAACCCACGTGAAGACCCGTGATTCCTGGGTTTCATGTCCCCCTTTAAGTAGTGAATTAGCCGTTCTTCTTATTGAATGATGACAGAGTAGCCCGACAAAAAGTTTTACATGAAAGAGACAACATTCTGCACTGTGTTCTAAATTCTCTCTCACTCGTTCCATGACCCCTTCCTGGGGTCAGCCCTATCTTCCCACAGTTTAGGGTTGGGTTTAGGTTTAGGGCAGTGGTTCTCAAAGTGGGGTCCGGGGACCCCCAGGGGTCATTGATGAGTTATGGGTCTGTAACTGAGGGCGTGTGTGCAAATGGAACCAAAGTGAACCCTCACCATTTTGGTTCCATTTGTACACTCTCAGTTAGGATTTCATGGCATAGATTGGGGTCCCAGAGATAGACAATTGTATCGAATTGGGATACTTGAAATGAAAAACGTTTGAGAATCACTGAAGAGTTATTAGGTTGAGTTGGGGCTACGGTTATGATAGGGGTTCAGGTTAAGTTAAGGGAACATAGGTACGCTCTCCCACCCTGCTTCCCATGGGTTTAAGTGCATTCATTTCGAGCTGAGAGAAAGAAGGAGAAGAAAAGGCCACTGTGTTTTCTGCCCACCACTGCTACGCAGCAAGAAGGGACAAAGTACATTTACAACAAGTGTTTTGTCTTTGCACTAATTTTTTACTATTGAACATTAGTAGAAATGTATTTTAATGTCTGAGGAAGTGTTTAAAGGACCATATAACGACCATCTGGCATGTTTATCCTCTTGACTATTGGCCCTTTTCGACTACCAGAACTAAGAACCATGCCAGGCCGTGTTCTAGGTTTATTTCCTTCTCGGTTACAGTTGAGGTTCCCACAACCTAATTTGGGCCCTGTTCAGGATGAAACCCTGAGTTTTGGAAAGCCATAAGACAGAACTGAGAACTTGTAGAGCTTGTGAGCTTGTAAATCTGCTATTTTCTGCTTTTTTTATGACTCTGTAAAACATCTCAGAACTTCACAGCTTAAAGTTTCATATTATGGAAGGTTCTGGGGTTTGTACCCGTCGTAGTCGAAAAGAGCCACACGACTCACGGTATACTTGACATTACTGCCGACCATTTTTACAAAGCACACCGTAGTTTGTTTGATTTTCGAGGATGCCGTTGTATTCCATTCATGTCAGTATATGGTATGAAAATCAACTTGTAGAGTTTTACTTTACTGTTGCATTTAATGCATTTTAACCACATGGATCCCACCGTCCCCATTCTGGTATGAGCATTTGGGCGAAAATAGCAGTCCTATTAGGTCTCACAATGTGTTGCATTGTGAGCTGCTATTTTCGGTAAAGATATTTGTTGTAGAGGGAAATGCCAGTGGACCTAGTATGGAGCCCTGGAGGACTACAGTCAACTAAGTATTACCGTTGCTGTCGGGCAGAAAGCTCTTATCCACATATTCTAACTTTTGTTTTTTGTTTTTTGTAAATGAACGTTCTACTTGATCATAAAACTGTCCAATGAACCGTCCAATTCGTAAATGAACGCCCTGCTTGATCATAAAACCGTCCAATAATGTTTGGTTACATTGACTTACAAATATCAGTCTAAGTGCATAATTTATTTGGACCCCTCCCAGAAACAGCCTTTCTGTCCTGACCCCTTATCCATAATTATTACTATGGATTAGATGGTTATTCGTCTCAACTGCTCATATTCAGGTAAGCTCAGAACTAGAGAGGAAAATGTAATGTAAATGTGTAGGTTTACATACCTGAAGTCTGAGAATAAAGCCTGTAAGTGTAATGGGACATTTTGTACAATATATTTGGCCAAAGCTCTGAATAGACAATGACGTATTGACGGTGGTATGGTTCTTTAGAAGGTCAACTACGGTCCGTATGTGACTGTTTCTCAGCCGATCTTACCATGACCACACATATGACATGACCAGTGGTGGACAAAGTACTCATACTCGGTACTTGATTCAAAGCATAGATAAGTACTGTAGTACTGAAGTCATTATATTCAAAAGTACAATAAGTACACATTCTTTTTAATATCAATGCATTGCTGTATAAATATTTAGACATTTTCCAAAATAATTGAGATTGTTTTCACAATTATAAGTAGAGAATAATTAAGAGTGAGTGACTACAAGCTTACAACACACTCAAGTAAAGTACAGATGTTCAAACCATTTAAATGCACTCCTACTGTCCACCACTGCACATACAGTACAGTATCAAACATATCACACTTCCTGCCACTATATGCTTCCTACTTGAAATTGAGACCCTGTGATGCTGCTTATTAATTAAGAATGTGTTTTGAACATTAATTGAAATGGGTAGTAGTCTAGTATTTTACCATTTACGAATGTCTTGACTCTACGCAACAGTTGTCATTGCAGTACTAATCACTTTAACAAAGCTAACATTACAGGATAAATGGTATTTTAATACTAAAATCCCTTTGCATTCCATCGTCCAACTGACTATAACTCTGTCAGTGGCGTCCTGGGTTCTGTTTTTAATGATGATGACAAAGTTTTACAAATGTACATTTCTAATGCTGCATTATTAATTGTTGCATGGTTTGCCGTCCAATTGTGTCTTTCACGGCCATGCATATTTCACTGTCAATAAAGCACCTGGAAGGTTTCTTTCATTTATGTGTTCAAACCAGTAACAACATTGCAGAACTATAATTATAGTAAGATTTAATTAATGTTTCCATATATCATTGATCATAATTCATTGCCCCGCAAAGCAATTTCATAATTGGGGCTGTCTCTTGTATAAGATGCACCGAATGGGAAATTCGTGGCCAAAACTGAATACCGAATAGCCAAATTTGATTAATAATATGTTTTTTTTTGTACCATTGTTTTCATGGCCATACCTTGTAGAGCTACATGATGATAATGGCAAAAGACATGATCACGTCATCACAACAAAACAGTAGGTTAACGATGGTAACCCTGGTTCTTTGACTATTCAGTTTTGGCTCTAAAATCAACTGAACCGATTACAGAATGTTAGTCTCGGTGGCCGAATATTCAGTCTATGTATGTATGTGTCCCAGGTAGTCTTGTAGGAAGGTGACGGTGGGGTAGCACATTCATTAACTGAAAAAAGAAACACGTATCCTTCCCATTAAAGTAGTTCTGTTTAATTCGTTTTTGAAAAGCATATAGCATTTTAATGCATTTACTTTTTTTTTGTTATGAAGGTTTTAAGCTATTCATTATTAAGACACAACAACTCAGGAATCACAGGGTTGCAAATGCATTTTCTAAAACAATATTTCTATTCAAGGCTACAAATTGATGTATGTTTTATTTTTAAATTATGCTTCATTTCAACTTTTGAATTGCACTATTTATAAAAAATCAAGTGTGGGTTCACCTAAGAAATTCCCCCATAAAATGGTTTGCTGGTATAAAAAGGTTTGAGAATCGCAACACAGGGCCATTAGATCATGATCTGACATTGTTGGTGGTCGGCCTACCTCTTTACACACACACTGTCCCCCTCTGGTGGTACACTGACCAACTCTATCACCTCAAATCCAAGGCCTCCCAGCAGGCAGGGCAGTCTCACTGTCCACTCAGCTCAGCTGCATGCAAACAGCTGTTGGTAACATGACGTCTAACATGGACTTAAAATAGATGAAATAAGCTTAAACGGTACCGAGACGACTCGCCCCTTTTCCAACTCGCCCTCGCGAAAAGTGAAGACGGCTCGCCACAGAATTTCGAAAAGTGAAGACGGCTCGCCACAGATTTTCGAAAAGTGATGACGGCTCGCTCCGAGCCGTGGAGAGCCCGCCCCCATAGCTTATGTGTCTGCCTTTGTTTTGAGTGGAGGGTGGAGGGGCTCGTTAGCACGCCCGACTCATATAGGCCTACTGTTATCATGTCTCATGACCTGCACCTGACCTGCACCTGAACGACAGTCGTTGAGGTAAAAAAAGGGTGGAGCTTAGATTTTCTTTAAAAGGGAAGGTCACAGAGCACAATGATACAGTACTACTGACTGAAGAGGCTGATGACCCCCCTTGGGCCCCCTCCACTCTCACTATAGAGCGTCGCAGTCCCGCCTCCTACCCTGGACCAGGAAATGAAACCCAATGCATTATTCTCATAGACATTTCTTAAAGTATTTATTTAAAGACGGTTACGCCGCGGACAAAGCCAACTCGAGTCGTGACAACTCATGACAACACAAACAATATTTTGGACCAAACAAATAATTAGAAAGAAGAAAAAAACGGCAGGTTACAACACTTTTTTTGTTGTTTTTCTTCTTTGTAATTATTTGTTTGGTCCAAAATATTGTTTGTGTTGTCATGAGTTGTCACGACTCGAGTTGGCTTTGTCCGCGGCGTAACCGTCTTTAAATAAATACTTTAAGAAATGTCTATGAGAATAATGCATTGGGTTTCATTTCCTGGTCCAGGGTAGGAGGCGGGACTGCGACGCTCTATAACTAGACACATACCCCCCCCCCCCCCCCCCCCCCCTCTCTCTCTCTGTTTAAAAGTACAGGAAAAATCTCAAAGTACATGTACAAATATAGTACAGGTACAAATCTCTCTCTCTCTCTGTTTAAAAGTAGGCTACTATTGTGAATCAGTGGACCATGACAGCTTAAACACAACTCTTCTTTACTTTCAAAACTCAGAGTCAATAATAAGGCAAAGCAACATCATCACACATCATGTTGTATGTCAAGACTGAAGTAGTCGATCCCAGATAATCCCCCCAATCATCACAAACAACACAGGAATATGCAAGAGCCAGCACAATCAAACAGCTGTCAGTGAGACATAACAGCTACATGTAAAAAAAAATCTCTCTCTCTCTTTGTTGGGGCGACTTCTCCGGACTTTTGGGCGAATTCTCCGGACTTTTGGGGGCGAATTCTCCGCGCGTTGGGGCGACCGCTCTTCCCGTTGGGGCGACCGCTCTTCCCGTTGAGGCGACCGATCTTCGCCGCTTTGGGCCAGTTGGAAAAGGGGCGAGCCGTCTCGTATTCAGCTTAAACAACAGTCAACAGAACCTATATAGGCCATATAGGGACGGGAGGCATATTTTGGTTAGACATAGCATTATTGGTCCGACTGGATTAAGGTTACACTGCGCATAGGACTTTTCGTGTGGGTGTCAGATCTTGTAAACGGTTTCTCCGGACAGATCTTGTTTGAACGCTGGTGTATCGGACTCTACAATGTGGTAAGTCATCTGTTATTATTATATACTGGTGTATTGGACTCTACAATGTGGTAAGTCATCTGTTATTATTTTTGACTCTTAACTATTAGAGTAAAATACTCAAATGCTGTTCAAGAAAAAATTACACTTAGGTTAGGAGGTAGAGGGTTGGGTTGTGTAGTTAACTTTGATGAAGGCCATAATGCTTGGCTGAAATGTATCGGAAACAGAAAAACACTTTTAGGAGCAATGCT
Source organism: Electrona antarctica (assembly GCF_951216825.1). Classification (NCBI taxonomy): domain Eukaryota; kingdom Metazoa; phylum Chordata; class Actinopteri; order Myctophiformes; family Myctophidae; genus Electrona; species Electrona antarctica. The sequence continues at coordinate 12,230,990 of NC_136799.1, read as the reverse complement.
GTTTTGCAGACTTATATTTTTTACTGTTATTCTTTGTCCAGCACCAGTGACGAACTGGATGTTTGCAACCCACTTCTGAACTTGTGTAGTTAACTTGTCATGATGTAACACCATACATTGGTGAGATATCTTCAGTATAGTTGCTCCGTTGATTGGAAATGGATAATGCTAAACTGTCTACTTACATTGAACAGTGAAACATGTCTCAAAGTCACTCGTTTAGCACATAAATGGATGCAAACAAATTGGATTCTGCCAATGCACATTAAAAAAACATGACACTGCATATTTATTCATACAAATGACAACTTTTCCTGAAGATCCCGATCGTAATTCAAATAGCAAAATCAGGCCAAAGCGATTTTATATTAACTTTTGATTTATTTGTATTGTCAGAATCATTTGTGTTTTACTTGTGTGCTACGGGTTTCATTTTGGACCGATTTCTAATCAAGCAACTACTAGTGAAGATATCTCACCAATAGTGTTTCACCACAACCCACACACAACTCTACCAGAGTGTGTCATCTTGCCTTAAATGAAGATGTACATTTGATGCGTGCCAGATGTTCACAGCCATGCCTCCTCTGGCTCTGTGTGTTTTGTGTGCCAGATGTTCACAGCCATGCCTCCTCTGGCTCTGTGTGTTTTGTGTGCCAGATGTTCACAGCCATGCCTCCTCTGGCTCTGGGGATATTTGAGCGCTGCTGCAAGAAGGAGACCATGTTGAAGTACCCTGAGCTCTACAAGACTTCTCAGACCGCCCAGGGATTCAACGCTAAGGTACAAACTCCAACCATGTTCGTCTAGGGACCAACATACTAAAGCCAAAGTACAGTAACTACAAACAAATATGTACCGGTACTTAAGAATGGGTTTCAAAGTGTCAACTGATCAGCCAAATGAGAGATTGGCATATACATAAGTGATATTGTATATCACAAAGGCTAATCTATTTTACTTTTGGGATACACAAATAAGTTGGTGTGTCCAAAAAAACATACATGTAGTTACTGCACTTTGGCTTTGTAAGGCAGAATAATTAATTCACTCAATATTACATATTCATTCAATAATGTGAATGTGAAATACGTATATAAATAAATATTACAAAGAGGGTTTTTTTTTGTGGAAAAAGTATAGTATAATATTCTGATAGTCATTACTACTAGTGTATAGAGTGTTTGTTCAGTAATAACGGGTCTCTCTGGCTCTTTGAAAAAACGTTTTTATTTTTTTTTCGTATCAGGAGAGAGAACACATTCATCAGCTCCTTCAATTTGATGGTGTTCCACTTTCCATTTTGTCCGCTCATTTATTTGTGTCATCACTTCCACTTTCACTGTTGTTTATGCTGTATCCTGTATGAGTTCCCTCGTACTGATTGGATATAACTGCTAATTTGCGTGGAGCCCCATTTAGTCAATAAACACTCTATCTATACAAAAAATCGATTAAGTATGTCTAGATCTCTTCACTGAAAATAGAAGATTTACAAGTTCACAATGTGTCACGTTGAGACGCATTGTGACTTGTAGATCGTCTATTTCCCCAGAATAGGGACATGTGGTTAACCCATTTTGGGTGGGAAGTAGGGAACCCCTTTTGGTGTTAGCATTATGTTATGCTTTAGCTATTGAAAAATAGCAGATCTACAAGCTCATAGCGCGCCACCGAGTGGCGCGCTACGAGCTTGTAGGTCTGCTATTTTTGAATCGAAGAACCACTGACATAGAAACATAGCTTTTTCAGAAAACTGTCAGGATGTAGAAGACATTTTTAGAATCTGATCTCAGGTCAAAAAATGGGTTAAAAGAAACGTGTTCCTTCTGTGCAGGTGTTTGGGGCCCACTGTCTGAATGGCCTGCTCCACTCCATCATTCTCTTCTGGCTCCCCCTGTTGGCCTTCAAGCACGGTACACTCAGCACTACCACATGGGTTTCACCACTTGAGCAAGCTTTTCGATCGGCTATTAAAAAAAAAACAAAAAAACATTGCAGATGTACAAGCTTACAGCGTGGCACGAAGTCACAAGCTGTGAGCTTGTAGAGCTGCTTGCTATCTTTGAGAAAGTGGTACTGGTACAATGATTGTTATGCTACTTTTGCTGGGGACCCTCCCAAGGACTCCTTGGGGGTCCTCAGACCCCACTTTGAGCACCAATTCAGTATGTACCGTAATGAACAAACCTAAACATTTATTTGTATTTTAAGTACCCACAACAAAGTAGGATACAACCAACACACAACCCACAACCAGATCACGTCACTGTGGAGATCATGCAATCCAACTTTATTTATAGAGAACATTTAAAAACAACAGAGTTGACCAAAGTGCTTCACATAAAATAACAAAGAGACAAATAAAAGTGTATACACAAAAACACAAAGAGAAAAACAAAAATATGCATTGAAATACAAATATAGATAAAAGGTGGACTCCAGTAAAACAAAAATAACTCGTGGGCCACTTCTGACCCCCTGATCTATATGAACATGGTTTTAAAATGGAACAGATCAGATTCATGTAATTCACAGTCACACTCAGTAGGCTCCCCTTTAACTAAATCATATAAAATAATATCAATTGTAATGCAACGTCTAAAGTGCATACTGGGTAGAAAGACACAAGGCAGAGAAAGCAAAGCAAACACAAACTATCACAGCCAACACACTCCTGTTAACCAATGCGTTGTGAAAATGATGATTTCACTACAGAAGTCTTTCACAGATCCAATGATATTGCGTCTTACAATCTCTGTCGTACCATCCTGTAGGTTTTTTAGAACCATCAGCCACTAATACGACACATCTTCCAGAGTCATTAGGCTCACCCTCGCCCCAGTACCTGTAGAAGTAGGAGCATTTAATGAATTTACAAGGATGGATTTTAAACATAAAACATATTTTTAGTCAAAATGTTTTACTGAAATTACAGTATATTCTAGATATTAGATACAAATCCACTGGATATTGAAATAGACGACAGGTATACTGCCGTATAAAGTCTTACTTTGGTGTGGTCAGTGGTGTTTCATCTACCCATGTCCAGTCTCCTTCTACCCCTTCTTCCTTCTCCTTCTTCAAACCCAGCCACACTAACTTGTTAAAGCTGATAACAAAGTCCTGGACAGAATAAAAGCTGCTGGTTACTGGAGTACAAACTTCAATAGATAGGTTACAACAGTAACACACAAACAAATATACACTGACCACACAAACATAAAAGGAGACGACACATACGCACGCACGCACACACACACACACACACACACACACACACACACACACGCACGGGCGCGCACGCACACACACACACACCATACCTGTTTTTCTTTGCTGTCTATGACCATCAGGTCTGATTGATTGCCTCTACAGTATTTTTTGCTTTTATTCCAACGTTGCTTTTCAGTAGAGATATAATAACAACCACTTCCAAATGTCTTCCATCCAGATAATTCTAAAAACAAACATTTGCATAAAATTTGCTCAGATTATTGATACATTTTGAAGATGTAATAACTATGAAGAAAAACTGTGATGTTTCACTGACCACAAAGAATCCTCTTCAACTGAGATGGATCTTCAGTTAATTTGTCTTTCTTTTTAATTAATTCAGTAACTGCAAAAAATGAGAATCAACAAACTGATGAGCTTTAAGCCCAAACCACACCAGTTGCAACTCCTTGCAACAAAACAGTTTTAAGGTCAACCACACCAATGCAACTCCTTGCAACTTCCATTGGTTGCAAGTGCTGTAGTTGGTGCAGTTTGGGCTCAACATACAACTTTGTTTTGATAATACATTTTCATTTGACTATTAGATAAAGTATCCTGTTTGGGGGAAACAGTTGTATAACATGTAAAGATACTGTTTATAGAGTGATACTCACAGTGTATGACCAAGGCAATGATGACAACCGATAGGAGAAGACATAGCAGCCCCAGACACACTGCAGCAAGGTTGGTCTTTGCCTCATCAGAGCCTGAAAAACATATGACAAAACTATGAGGTTACTTCAGAGCATTTACATTTTAAAATAGGTTACACCTTTAACAAGTTATGATGCAAGTTATGATGCTTGATGACAGTAACTTGATGACAGCACCATTGACTTGACGGGTTAAAACCTTGCCCAAATGTGGAAATGAGTCTGACATACACGTTCCGTCTTAGCTCATTACGGAGAAAAGCCTGGGAAGGAGGCTTTTCCAGAGGGCACCTCCATAGTAATACCAATAATAATAAAGAATGAATAGTGAAGATAACATTTAGGTTAGGTAGCCCCCCTAGTTTTAAAGTTTTAAAATTATGTTTTTATGTGGAGGAAGTGTATAGAAAGTGTTAAAATTATGTTTTCATGTGGCCACACCCACCAGTTCATGAACACATTATGTGCCCTTTCATTCTTTCAAAATAGCGACGTGGGGTGCCCACATTTTGACATTTTGAAAACGTATTATTATTATTTTTTTAAAAGCAAGACGTCCACAGACGTCCTGGGCGCTACATGCGGTAGTTCCTAGGACGTCTCTGGACTTCTTGGGCATATATTGTTTAAGTATACCTAGTTTTCACCTTAGCACCACCCACCTGAATTTAAGCCTCGCCCACAGCTGTGTGTTGTATGATAATGTGGGAGGGGTTAGGTGAGGGGCTAGGGTTATGATGTCACTAAAATTGTGTTATTTCGATTGGGCCTTTTGACTCGAAGGCTTTCAGGAAGAAACCAAAAATACACAGGGAAGACATATTTGAATATTATAACCACACCCGGGGGTCTATTAGAGTAATGTTAACACATGCAAAACAGAAAAAGTACAAAAATCACAGCACTGTTTTTTGTCACTGTATATTTGCACATGTACCGGTATACGTGAAACGGTATGAGCGTGGTGCAGGGGAAAATAAAGATTGGTTAATTGAATTGGTCAATACCTTCACGGTCCACGGACCACCTGAAACCCCTGAACTATCACATTAAATTGGCCTGCAAATATGAAAAGTTTTGGCAGCATTCACAGTTTTTATTATCCCCTTGAAATTGTAGAGAATTGGAGCGTTACGCTTGGTGGTAATAAAATACCTTTGGGGCATTGCGGACTTAGTATTTGTCTCTGCCCAGTGCCCAGCCCTTGGCTTTTACGTTTTGGATGTGCATGCTTTATTCGCTGTTTCTCAGAATTGGAGAATAACCCGTGAATAGTGTTATAGATAATCATTGTTAAACATAAACATTTATTTTACCTCTGCGCTGCTCTCGTGCTGGGTTCTTCCGTATAGCATTGGGCTGTGTCACAGGGTCCGGGTCCAGACGGTTGCCTCCAGTGATATAGACATCTACTGTCCTCTCCTTCCACTCTCCCTTGTCTTCCTCCTCTCCTCTCCCCTCCTTGTCCTGCTCCTTCTCTCCTCGGCCATAGCTCACCTTTGTCAGGTCTGGTGTGGCATATATGTGTTCGTCCTCACTCATTCTTGTTCATCTTCAAACTACATTCATTGTGTTAATTGTTGGAGAACAGAAGTCACAGAAGAGGAAGACTAACACGCTAAAAGCAGAAGTAAATATGTTCTGCTGTATACAAGTGAAGTATCTCATGCCAGTATGACATGGGTAATATACTGCTACTGTTTCCTGTTGTTAAAAGCTTATTTGAGAGTTGAGTTTCTGCTATCGTGCCTTTGGTCGACAGACACCCATCATATGATTCATACATACTCTGAAGACTTTTGAATTGAGGCTGCCATTTCCCTTGCTCTGGCATTTAGTTTTAAAATACAAAATTATACAATAAAAAAATTGTTTTTCTTTGTCAGGGCTGGTATGGCCGACTTTAACATCAATTTGCAATTTCTTCAACTGGTTGGCTGTATGGCTACCAAAACATCATAATTTTACATATTGTGCTAATTGTTTATGAAACACAGCACAGCACATATTAGACTTTTTCAGTCATGAGATTTTATTTTGCTTCAGTCTATGCAGACAGACAGACAGTGTAGGAGAGGCAGACAGTATGGCAGCTGAGAGGGAGACGGACAGTAAGACAGCTGAGACGGAGGCAGACAGTAGGACAGCTGAGAGGGAGACAGTGTAGGAGAGACAGACAGTAGGACAGCTGAGCGGGAGACAGTGTAGGAGAGACAGACAGTAGGACAGCTGAGAGGGAGACAGTGTAGGAGAGACAGACAGTAGAGGGAGACAGGGTAACCCACCCTCTAATAAGTGTACACTTTTTGTCACCTTTTCCTGGCTTTATTTTTTGTTTTTGCTGTGTATTAGTAATGTAACATTACACATGTAGCGTAGCATTATGGTCTATGTAAAAGCACCCGAAACGAAATGCCACAAAACCATGTTTGGATCAAACTGAACTGAGATAATTGTTTCTATGTTGCAGACACCGTGTCATGGAATGGAAGGACATCAGACTACCTCCTGCTAGGGAACATGGTTTATACAGTAAGTACACTGTTATACAAAAACCTCATTTTGTGGGTAAATAATTATGGAATTGTGGTACAGTTAAGGACGCGTTTTTCGGAAAACCGATGGAGAAACGCCGCTAAAAATCCGATCGGTGTGTGGGGACCTTTACAGCATAAACATTGCACGTTACGATCACTATCGTTACAACATACGTTAACTAGAAAGTTGCAATTTTGGTGACGTGAGCCGCGAGGAAGCTGCTTGGAAACTAAAGGTGGCCTTACACTAGCCGATAATGGCCATTTTTGACGCTCGGAGGGTGCCCGACCGCTCAAAGCGCGATCGGGATCGGCCCGATCAACATCAAGAATGTTTGATATTTGCTCTCCCCCGCTCCGATTATCCTGTAGTGTGTGGTGCTATCAGATTTCAGATTAGCTAGTGTAAAGCCACCTTAATTCAGTCTTCTTCTGTTCTTCTGTCTTTTGTTCTTTATATTATATTGTTCGTTATACTGTAGTGTGTTGCCTTAACTTGCCTACGCCCTACAGCAACCACTCTAATTAATCACTTGAGACTGGTTTATTATTGTGGAAATAGCCCACTTACAAGCTCACGAAGTGTCACAGTCCAGCTGCAATTTGGGACACCGACGTAATTAAGCATACAGTATAGGCCTATAGAGTAGACGTGATAATTTCCACCTACAGCCCAAAATGGTGGCGGCTCCAGGGGTTCATGTGGTGTGACTCTTTGCCTCCCTGCAGTGTGTGGTGGTCACTGTGTGTCTGAAAGCTGGCCTGGAGATGTCGTCATGGACCGTGGTGAGTTAGGATGACCGCCTGCTCAAGTAGTCATTGTCGGTGTTGCACGCCTCCACAGTTCAGCCACGTCTCTCTGTGGGGCAGTGTGGGCCTCTGGCTGCTCTTCTTCTGGCTCTACTCCAACCTGTGGCCGACCATCCCTATCGCCCCCGACATGCCTGGAGAGGTACTGCACACACAGTCACACACTGTACACCACCGAATATTAGCTGATTCATACAGTGCCTTTCTTTTCTTTTTTTACGATATTTTTGGGGCTTTTTCTGCGTTTATTGGATAGTGTACACTGTATGGTGACAGGAAATGGGGGAGAGAGATGGGGAGTGACACGCAGCAAAGGTCGTCGAGATCGGGAGTCGAATCCGCGACACGCCGTCAGGCTGGATTAGTGCCAGGACCGCTAGGCCAGCCTGGGCCCATACAGCGCTTTTCTAAGTCTCTTAGTTTACATAGAAGAAGAGGAGACAACTTTATTCCGAAAAAAGAATAAAAAGAGAAGTGCTACAGTAGATTAAGATCTGTTTGAGGGGAGGAGAGGGAGAGGTATGTTGGTCGGTTGGTGTGTATGTATATGAGTTTTGACTTTTGTAAGTTAATTGTTTTTAATAATATACATAGTTATATATATATATATATATATATATATATATATATATAAAAATATATAAATGATAAATATTGATGATGAAAGGCTAAGCATGCGTTGGGGGGGCATCTTACCTCGGCCTCAGCTAGGAAAGGCCATCCTGAAGAGGTGGGTTTTGAGTGTGGTTTGGAAGGAGAGGGCATAGTTCATAATGGTTGGGGGTAGTGCATTCCAGGGGGAGGGGGCAGCAACAGAGAAAGCTCCCAGACAAGAAGAAAAAAAATAAAAAATAAACAAAATTATTATATATTTTTCAAACGCTTTCAAGATAAAAAAGAAAATAGCAGATGTGACACGCTGTGAGCACACTTTGGTCTTGTACAGTACATCTGCATTGATGCTGCATTAACACATGTTGCTGGGAACCCCCTGGAGCAGTGCTTCCCAAAGTGGGGTCCGGGGACCCCCAGGGGTACTTGAGGGAGTTCCAGGGGGGACCCAGCTAAATGATAATTTGGAACCAAATGGACCCTTATGTGTCTGTAACCTAGCGGGTCCATTTGGTTCCATTTGTACACTGAGTGTACTCTTTGCCTCCCTGCAGTGTGTGGTGGTCACTGTGTGTCTGAAAGCTGGCCTGGAGATGTCATTTAAATTAACAGTGGTTTTACAATATAAATTGGGGTACCAGAGAAATGCCATTCAATCGGGGATCCGTAGCATAATGCGTGTGAAACTGGGGGTCCTTGAAATTAATATGTTTCGGAATCACTGCTAGAGCCGTACAAATCCTCCCTTATCGGGGTCACTGGCATATGTTTTCAAATGGGGGTCCGTGGCCTAATACATTTTGATTTGGGGGTCCTTGACACGAAAACGTTTGGGAACCACTGCCCTGGAGCGTTCCCTGGGCCCCACTTTAGATTTGAGAGCCACTTCAATACACACCATCCATACTAACCATCGCGAGTCATGGCCAAAGCATTTCTGGGGGTCCCCAACCCCCCACGTTGAGAATGTAGATGAATGTATTATTGTGTGGTTTGTGTTCCAGGCCGGGGTGATGTACACCTGTGGCGTGTTCTGGATGATTCTGCTGCTCATCCCCATCACATCTCTGCTGCTGGACGTGCTCTTCTCTGTGTGAGCTAAATACTCTCCCATGTACTCTCAATACTGTCTAAATACGCTAAATACTTTGAATTAATCTGCAGTTAGAAGGAGCAGAGATCTTCTCCAGAGGTGTAAAGGGGCTGTCTTCTGCAGTTGCGTGCGTGTGGACTGTTGCTGCTGGCTCATTGGGTGGCTCATCTCCTTTATTGACCAGTCAAGCATTCTTTGCATCGCCATTTAATCCCTACCCTTCCCATTTGCTACCCGTGGAAAGTCATGAAAACATACAATTCAATTCAATTCAATTCAAAGGGCTTTATTGGCATGAGAAAACATACGTTTACATTGCCAAAGCAGAAAGCACAATACAACAATACAGCAATACAATCAAAAAATATGTACATTTGAACGTCAGAATATTCAATAGATCTATTTCTATATTGTACCAAGGTCACTGGATGCAGGTATAGTGCAGGAATATACACAATGATTAGTCTTTAGGGTGGTTGTGTTCCGTTTGATATCCTTCTCCTATCACAGCAACTCACGAATCTTGCTGCTGTGTTTGCACATTGTTGTACTTCGCCCAGCAGATATGGGAGTTTTTTGTCATTGGTCATGTTTTCATACATACATACATACATACATACAACATGAAATGTATGCAAAACATACGACTAAGACATAAGCGATGCACATGTAAAAAAAAAAATAGCCTACACATGTTCGCAAACACAAATTCACAGAAGATGGATGTCTTAACCACTTTAAATATAGGGAAATTATTGTAGATCTGCTATCTTCTCAAGGTGGCTGGATGGTTTTATTTTATTATATATTTTGTGTCCCTTCCAGGGTGAGGAGGGCCGTGTGGAAGACCCTTCTGGATGAGGTACAGGAACTGGAGGCCAGCTCTCAGGACCCAGGAACTGTGGTGCTCAGCAAAAGGTGACTTACAGGCATAGCGTTATGCCAGCTATTCATTTCAATGGAAGTTGCTCAGTGGCGTTTGAAGGATCCGGAAGAACGCTCTACTTCCACATTTTCTCGATTTGGACACCAAACCAAACATTTGGTGTTCAAAAAGCGGAAGTGCTAACTCACGCCTGAATCATTTCATGAACGAGCACGCTGTGTTAAACCCCAGCTGCGCTCTATTGCTCGTGGTGGGCAAATTCTTGTTTGAATTTTTGACTAGCTGTACATCTCTACTTCACATTTTTGTATGATAACAATCGCAGACTAGCAGCTTAGTGGTAGTTATCATGCATTGAGTACATGCACCCCTATATTGCCACATGCAAATTGTGACAACACATATATGATCAACTTTTGAACCTTACTTTGTGCAGAGACCAATCAAACCACTTTTCTGCATAATTCAAATATGGGGAATTGATTGGAATGGTTATTTTACTTCCACAAAACTTCCATATATGCTTAAATGGGCTTTTAATGCAGTATTTTGCACACACATTACACACAAATTTAAAATGAGGCTTGCAAATATCCCCATTTTGGAAGTGTGTGCTAAGAACCAACATGTTCCTAATGGCTATAGAAAACTGCTCACCATTCTAAGCTTTACTATGAGTGGTAACATGTGTTTGTACGTTTTGTAACTCTAGAGATACAATCAGAAACACTATTATAGTGTGATAACACGAGCCAGGGCCATAGCTATAGAATCAAATCGGTGGGAAAAGCTGGTGTGATTTTTTTGACTTGTTGTGCATCTCTACTTCACAGTTTGGCATGATAACCATTGCATACACATAGCTTAGTGGTCGTTATCATGCATTGAATATGTGGCCCCCTATATTACCTGCACACACATTCTTACAAAAATATATGATAAACGTTTGAGCCATTATTGTGTAGAGACCTATAATCACACCTTTCTGCATAATTCAAGTATGGGTAATTGATTGGAATAGTCATTTTACTTATTCAATACTTTCATATATGCTTAAATGGCTTTTTAATGCAAAATTCTGCACACAAATGATCCATGCAATAACCAACCCCAAGAAGAGGACCTGATTATCACAGAGGCAGCCTTGACTGACTCGGAAATAAAGGACTGAATTTACCAGTGCTCCCACGGGCCAGTGCCCGTGGGATCACTGGGCAGGGGCCCTGCCTAGAGCCCGGGCAGAGGACTTTTGTGGCGGTTCTGGACAACCGTGGGTCTGATCGACTCGACACCGGGCTGGCTGAAGAAGTTCCTCATGCAGAAGACCCCAACACGGTGTAGTGTCTGGCCCTGAGACTTATTGACAGTCATGCCGAAGCAGGGTCTCACTGGAAACTGTTGGTGGGGCAGAGTGAATGGATAGATGATGTTGGTTGGACACAGGGTGATGCGTGGCCGTGGACTGAGAGTGCATCCTGCATTGACACCAACCACAGATCTTGCAGCTTTAGGCGTGCATCTCGTGCTTTGTCTGACCAGCGGATTCGACCGTTATCTCTCTGTGCACATTGTTGTGCGTCACGCACATCCGGCATGTAAAAAAGGTGATCTGTAACTGCCATCTATTAGCCAATTCATCGTTCTGTTGAGCTGGTCAAGTCATGGTGATGTCAGAAGTGATGTCAGCAGTATCACCTTGTATGCCCATCTTTGTCAGGCATGGCCAAATATGGGGTCTATGCAGATGTCAGAAGTCGTGGGACGAACCCGTATTTAGGCATGCCCAAATATGGAGTTGCAGAGGCAGAGGCCTTGTGATGTCAGCTGTGGCCCGGGCAGAGGCCTTTTGTGGCGGTTCTGGACAACCATGGGTCCGACCAACTCGACACCGGGCACTGCACTCCCTGTGGGGGTGTAGAACGCGTGTGTCGAATTTGAAGTAGGTGGGGCGAACGGTTTTCGTGTGACATGCATTACAGACGTACAGCTGTACAGACACAGAGACTTTGCATTTATAGTTAGATGATACATTGGCTACTATATGGACATTGAATATTCCCTCATTTAAAACCTTTGACTTTGACATGTTAACAAAATGAAATAAGAATGTTGACTCTGTCAATACAATATTCAATTGACAGAGTCAGGCAAAATCAGGCATATTTTCCTATATAATGCCTAATTTGCATATTTAAATATACAATTTCAGAAAACTTGTAATACAATAAATCATTGTTTTCATGTAATTAATCAACTAGGGAAGTTTCATGGTGATCACTAGTAATAAAAAAATTTCATCCTATTCACCCATCATGTATATAGGTGAAAATAACAAAATGTGTGATAAATATGAAAAAGCTGCTCCTGTGGAAGTGTTATCATATATTAATTTACTTATATTGACCTTCTAAACAATTTAATATAGGTATGGTTTTGCCCACTCATTTCGTAATGAAAACTTGTCTGGCTCATGGACTACTTGTCGTGACAATAAACACAATGTTTAGGGCCAAACAAAGAATTAGAAAGTAGAAAAAAACGGCAGGTTACAACACTTTTTTTTGTTGTTTTTCTTCTTTGTAATTGTTTGTTTGGTCCAAAATATTGTGTTTATTGTCATGATTTGTCACGACTGGAGTTGGCTTTGTCCGCGGCGTAACCGTCTTTAAATAAATACTTTTTGAAATGTCTATGGGAAAAATGCATTGGGATTCATTTCCTGGGCCTGGCGTCGTCATGACAGGGGGCGGGACTGCGACGCTCTATACCGCCCGGCCTACAGTTCCAGCTTTGGCCAGTATTTCTCGTGCCGTCACATTTAGGACTTTTGTTTTGTATGTACAGTATGTATTTATTGCTTTTGACATGGTGTCCAGTAAAGTAACCATAGATTGTCAAAAGTCCAAAATACAACATGCAACATACAATTACAATACGTACAATTACAGACAATAAAATAAATTATAGTAAATATAAATTCATCAATGTACATTTAGGACAGTTTAACTCTGTCTTGTCCTGTCCGTGTGGTGTTGACAGCCTGACAGAACGAGCACTGCGTCTGAAGAATGCTTTCAGAAGAACGTCCGACACGTCCTGTCACCCGGAGAACATCCAACAAAATACGCTGCGTGAGTGGCACACACACACACACACACACACACACACACACACACACGTTTGTATTGCAAGACTATAGGACAATTTATTTATTTTTTATAATATCTATTTTATTTGGAAAAAGCAGTACAATGAGAAGAGGAAGGGTGTCTTAAACATTTTCTACAAAGATCATAAAGCAGGCTATTAGGACCAGTGAGATCACACAAAGTCAGCTCTCAGAGGGGCAATGTGTACTATCCAGTTGTTCTATAGGACAATTTTATCAATATTTCTTGACGCTAATCCTAAAGCCTGAGACATACTTGGTTACAGTATGTACCGCATCGATCAGGCATAACCCCAACCCTAACCTCTAAATGCATAATCCCAACCCAAACGGAATCTTCTCCTAATTGTCCTCACTATGTCTATTTCTCAAATTCTCCAAAAAGTATAGCAGTACACGCACGCACGCACGCACACACACACACACAGCCGTGATGGTCATTCATGGTTGTTTTCACCTATCAGAATCATCAAACCATGTACATAGTATGCACTTCTGTGAATACTGTGTAACTGCCTTTACCCACAATGCCATTCTTTCCCCCGTCGCCTGACAGGCATGCAAGGGATGACATGACTCTGTCATTCCCAGTCTGAAGGTCAGTTTGTTTTACAGGAGATGGTGGCGTCGTAGGTAGACGTAAGGCTGCAGCATACTCCAACCGACGTTCAAACCTTTGTTCGGATAGACTAGGAAGTAAGAACAAAATTAAGAACGTTGGCAGTGCCTGTCAGAACTTTGTCGATGTTCTGAATACTCGCGTTGTCCCGGTGTTTTAGTGAACGTAGATTCCTTGCGTTGGCTGATCTGAGTGTGCGGTCGGGCTTGTGGGGTCAGCCAGACCCTGGCTTCAGTGGCTTGTCAGCCAGAAGATGTCTTACGTTGTACTTTACTGCGCTATAAAACAAACACTAAAGTCCTTAGAGTTAGCTGGCAAATAATTAATTACATCATAACTGCCTTAAACAAACATTAAAAGTCCATAAACTTGGCTGGCCTATGACGCAATTTCAGAAAGCCATGCATTGGAGGGGTTAGCTCCGCTTTATTGAGCCTCTGTACCTGCCATCTGGCACAAGCCAATTCCTCCCCAACCCTCCCAATGAAGACAACATAACATGTCTTCTGCACCGGACGCCAGTCAAAGGTACTGTAGCACTCGCCTCGTCTGTGTCATTGCGACAAACACAACCTGGAAGGCAGTTAATTAATGGAGAGAGATAGTGCACACTTTATACATTGTGTCTGTCGGCAGAAATGGCGAGATCTCCGAAACAACTTATTTCAAAGCACATCGATTGATGAAAATAAACAGTGGAGTGGAGATCCAGACAGAATGACGGGTATCAACTTAGCTGAGTCGACCCGTGAGGCGGTATAAAACACTGTTGTCCTTGAGGGAACAGAAATTCGTTCTTGTTCGGTTGGGGTATTGTTGCAGCCTTAACCCCTATGTGTGTGAAGATTAGTTGGATAGTGACGTAGGTAGACAGACCCCCTGTATGTGTGTGTGTCTAGGTTTAATGCCGTTGTGTGCTATGGGAGTCCATGGATTCAGCTGCTGTTGGTATTTGTCAAAGTAGTGGTTCTACAGTAGCTATTCTACCACCTTGTTAAACTGTAACCATGGTGTCCCTATTTATGGCATGACATTATAGGTGAAAATTCTCAAAAATAGCCTAGGACTATTATATCGTGTCTGGCGGGTGGAAACCTCATATGTCCAAAACTGTTACTTTTCAGGATTCAAATCCAAAAATAGGATCTGCACACTACCGCTGTCGATCAAATAGTAGATTGGCTATTTCCGTTGTGCGACACTGGCGTGTGATGAAGTTCACTGACTCACAACTGTGGTTGTGTGGATCCAAACTACTTTTTCTGTCCTATACCAACTTGTTATTTTAACCGGTTCTTAACTCTGGTCCTGCTGATCCAGACTACCACGTTTCTGTCCTACCACCTTGTCCCATTTAGACCTGGAACACCTATATGTTGTTATACCTTTAGGATTAGGCGTTTTTAGAACTCTAAATATTTTCCTAATCGTGTGGAATCGTGTTCCCTCTGGTTGTGTGGATTCCAGACTACTAGATTTCTCTTCTACCGCCTTGTTAGTAGGTTGTGTCAATCTATGCAGGTTTCTTGATGAAATGGATTTCTTCTTTTTTTTTTTTAAGAGAATTCAGTGACCATCTAGTGTCATTGGCTGGTTTCATTGTAATGGAAGTCCCACTCTCTACACGTGGGTTGTAGAATGATTTGTAACGCGCAGTCTTGTTTTGTCGCGCAGACGGATACGCCTTCTCTCAGGATGAAAATGGAGCCGTTTCGCAGTCGGATGTGATCCGCTCCTACGACACGACCAAACCCACGTGAAGATCCATCCATGGTCCCTCACCATGCCACCAAAGTCACGTGAAGACCCATGGTCCCTTGCCACGCTCACCAAAACCATGTGAAGATCCATGGTCCCTCATCACCACGCCACCAAACCCACGTGAAGACCCGTGATTCCTGGGTTTCATGTCCCCCTTTAAGTAGTGAATTAGCCGTTCTTCTTATTGAATGATGACAGAGTAGCCCGACAAAAGGTTTTACATGAAAGAGACAACATTCTGCACTGTGTTCTAAATTCTCTCTCACTCGTTCTATGACCCCTTCCTGGGGTCAGCCCTATCTTCCCTCAGTTTAGGGTTGGGTTTAGGTTTAGGGCAGTGGTTCTCAAAGTGGGGTCCGGGGACCCCCAGGGGTCATTGAGGAGTTATGGGTCTGTAACTGAGGGCGTGTGTGCAAATGGAACCAAAGTGAACCCTCACCATTTTGGTTCCATTTGTACACTCTCAGTTAGGATTTCATGGCATAGATTGGGGTCCCAGAGATAGACAATTGTATCGAATTGGGATACTTGATACTTGAAATACTTGAAAAACGTTTGAGAATCACTGAAGAGTTATTAGGTTGAGTTGGGGCTACGGTTATGATAGGGGTTAAGTTAAGGGAACATAGGTACGCTCTCCCACCCTGCTTCCCATGGGTTTAAGTGCATTCATTTCGAGCTGAGAGAAAGAAGGAGAAAAAAAAGCCACTGTGTTTTCTGCCCACCACTGCTACGCAGCAAGAAGGGACAAAGTACATTTACAACAAGTGTTTTGTCTTTGCACTAATTTTTTACTATTGAACATTAGTAGAAATGTATTTTAATGTCTGAGGAAGTGTTTAAAGGACCATATAACGACCATCTGGCATGTTTATCCTCTTGACCATTGGCTCTTTTCGACTACCAGAACTAAGAACCGTGCCAGGCCGTGTTCTAGGTTTATTTCCTTCTCGGTTACAGTTGAGGTTCCCACAACCTAATTTGGGCCCTGTTCAGGATGAAACCCTGAGTTTTGGGAAGCCATAAGACAGAACTGAGAACTTGTAGAGCTTGTGAGCTTGTAAATCTGCTATTTTCTGCTTTTTTTATGACTCTGTAAAACATCTCAGAACTTCACAGCTTAAAGTTTCATATTATGGAAGGTTCTGGGGTTTGTACCCGTCGTAGTCGAAAAGAGCCACACGACTCACGGTATACTTGACATTACTGCCGACCATTTTTACAAAGCACACCGTAGTTTGTTTGATTTTCGAGGATGCCGTTGTATTCCATTCATGTCAGTATATGGTATGAAAATCAACTTGTAGAGATTTACTTTACTGTTGCATTTAATGCATTTTAACCACATGGATCCCACCGTCCCCATTCTGGTATGAGCATTTGGGCGAAAATAGCAGTCCTATTAGGTCTCACAATGTGTTGCATTGTGAGCTGCTATTTTCGGTAAAGATATTTGTTGTAGAGGGAAATGCCAGTGGACCTAGTATGGAGCCCTGGAGGACTACAGTCAACTAAGTATTACCGTTGCTGTCGGGCAGAAAGCTCTTATCCACATATTCTAACTTTTGTTTTTTGTTTTTTGTAAATTAACGTTCTACTTGATCATAAAACTGTCCAATGAACCGTCCAATTCGTAATTAACACCCTGCTTGATGATAAAACCGTCCAATAATGTTTGGTTACATTGACTTACAAATATCAGTCTAAGTGCATCATTTATTTGGACCCCTCCCAGAAACAGCCTTTCTGTCCTGACCCCTTATCCATAATTATTACTATGGATTAGATGGTTATTCGTCTCAACTGCTCATATTCAGGTAAGCTCCGAACTAGAGAGGAAAATGTAATGTAAATGTGTAGGTTTACATACCTGAAGTCTGAGAATAAAGCCTGTAAGTGTAATGGGACATTTTGTACAATATTTGGCCAAAGCTCTGAATAGACAATGACGTATTGACGGTGGTATGGTTCTTTAGAAGGTCAACTACGGTATGAGATCTTACCATGACCACACATGACATGACCAGTGGTGGACAAAGTACTCATACCCGGTACTTGATTCAAAGCATAGATAAGTACTGTAGTACTGAAGTCATTCTATTCAAAAGTACAATAAGTACATACACATTCTTTTTAATATCAAT
Organism: Electrona antarctica; assembly: GCF_951216825.1. Lineage (NCBI taxonomy): Eukaryota > Metazoa > Chordata > Actinopteri > Myctophiformes > Myctophidae > Electrona > Electrona antarctica. The sequence goes on along the minus strand of NC_136799.1, from coordinate 12,213,427 downwards.
GCATTGCTGTATAAATATTTAGACATTTTCCAAAATAATTGAGATTGTTTTCACAATTATAAGTAGAGAATAATTAAGAGTGAGTGACTACAAGCTTACAACACACTCAAGTAAAGTACAGATGTTCAAACCATTTAAATGCACTCCTACTGTCCACCACTGCACATACAGTACAGTATCAAACATATCACACTTCCTGCCACTATATGCTTCCTACTTGAAATTGAGACCCTGTGATGCTGCTTATTAATTAAGAATGTGTTTTGAACATTAACAGTTGAAATGGGTTGTAGTCTAGTATTTTACCATTTACGAATGTCTTGACTCTAAGCAACAGTTGTCATTGCAGTACTAATCACTTTAACAAAGCTAACATTACAGGATAAATGGTATTTTAATACTAAAATCCCTTTGCATTCCATCGTCCAACTGACTATAACTCTGCCAGTGGCGTCCTGGGTTCTGTTTTTAATGATGATGACGAAGTTTTAAAATGTACATTTCTAATGCTGCATTATTAATTGTTGCATGGTTTGCCGTCCAATTGTGTCTTTCACGGCCATGCATATTTCACTGTCAATAAAGCACCTGGAAGGTTTCTTTCATTTATGTGTTCAAACCAGTAACAACATTGCAGAACTATAATTATAGTAAGATTTAATTAATGTTTCCATATGTCATTGATCATAATTGAAATGAAATGAAATGAAATGAAATGAAATCTATATTTACCCAGGGTATCTGGGCTAAGCTCAAGAACTTGTTTCCAGCCAGGCCCTGCTCATAGAACACATTTCATCGTAGTGGTTGATGCCTTGTTCAAGGGCATTTCAGCGGTGGTAATTTTAACGTGTCGGACGGCTGGTTCGAACTGGGAACCTTCCGGTATCTAGACCGCGCCGCTATCCGTTCGGCCACCGCTGCCACCGCTGCCACGAATTCATTGCCCCGCAAAGCAATTATTAGTGTATAATGAGGGCTGTCTCTTGTATAAGATGCACCGAATAGGAAATTTGTGGCCAAAACTGAATAGCCAAATTTGATTATTATGGGGTTTTTTGTACCATTGTTTTCATGGCCGTACCTTGGGCTACATGATAATAATGGCAAAAGACATGATTACATTTTGATCACGTCATCACAACAAAACAGTAGGTTAACGAAGGTAATCCTGGTTCTTTGACTATTCAGTTTTGGCTCTAAAATCAACTGAACCGATTACAGAATGTTCGGCTATTTGGCCGAATATTCAATCTATGTACGTACTGTACGTGTCCCAGGTAGTCTTGTAGGAAGGTGACGGTGGGGTAGCACATTCATTAACTGAAAAAAGAAACGCGTATCCTTCCCGTTAAAGTAGTTTATTTTTAAATTATGCTTCATTTCAACTTTTGAATTGCACTATTTATAAATCAAGTGTGTGTTCACCTAAGAAATTCCCCCATAAAACGGTTTGCTGGTATAAAAAGGTTTGAGAATCTCTGCACTAGTCTAATTAAATCGCAACATTAGATCATGATCTGACATTGTTGGTGGTCGGCCTACCTCTTTACACACACACTGTCCCCCTCTGGTGGTACACTGACCAACTCTATACCACCTCAAATCCAAGGCCTCCCAGCAGGCTGGGCAGTCTCACTGTCCACTCAGCTCAGCTGCATGCAAACAGTTGTTGGTAACATGACGTCTAACATAGACTTAAAATAGACGAAATAAGCTTAAACAACAGTCAACAGAACCTATATAAGGAGGCCATATAGGGAGGCATATTTTGGATTAAGGCCGGATTAAGGTTTGTGAGGTGTGCGTCAAGACGACCGGATTAAGGTTGGTGAGGGGTGCGTTAAAACCACCGGATTAAGGTTTGTGAGGGGTGCTTTAAGGGTTGGGAGAGGGTTAAGGTTAGGTTTAGGTGTGCTGTCCCGTGGGAGGTTAGGGTGAGGGTTCGAGATATCGGACCAATGGTACTGTATGTCTAACCAAAAGCATGCACCCGCCATATATGAAATGGCACCTTCCTTAATACACTTTAAAACAATAGGGATCAAATAAGAAACATAAAGACATGTATTTATTGAGTTGTTTGGTAATAACAGACTGACAATTACAAGTAAATTAAATATACCATTCTCAAGAAATGAAAATTGGAATCATTAATAATGAAATAGATAATACAAAACGAAACGAAAAACGCTGTGCATAGGACTTTTCGTGTGGGTGTCAGATCTGTACCCGGATCCCTGCACTTGCCCCTAATCCCTCTCCTTGACCTTGGGCCCTTATTAATATGTACAGGTGGAGGAATATGAGCCTGCACCACCTGTCGAAGAGGATACTTGGGCCTTTCCTCTTCAAGGAACAACCCAGCAAGCCAAATTACGTCATGATGACATTATGATGACCTCCTTCGACTCCTCCGGTGACATTCAAGACTAGGCCAGATCCCAGCCCATATGGGGATGATCTTTACATCAATTCCAGGATGTCTTCACCAGTTGAAATAATATAGCTTATTCTGGGCCCGATCTGACTATGATATGAAGTTGATCATCTGGCCTCGATCGCACGCTCTCTGATTCATCATCGCAGAATTTATGTTGGTTGAAATCAGGTGATTTTCTGGGCCAGATCTGACTAGTCTTGTTCTGGGCCAGATCTGACTAGTCTTGGTTTGACTTGATCTGGCCCCAATCGAGACGTCTCTAAATACTAATCCAGGTCCTGACTGTGCTTGCTGGGACGTGATTTACGTCAATGTCATTCGTGTCTGGCAAGCACACCAGCAGGTTTCTTCATGCTGCTGGCTGGCTGAGATGTACTGGAGGCTCTGAATGAATTATCTGTCCTACCTCTCTGGGTTTGGGTTTTCTTCTCTCTGTGTCAAGTCAGTAGAATGAGAATCCTTCTGAAAGGCAAAAACCATGTATAAACGTATTGCCTCCCACTCTGATTGGCTCAGCATCCCGAGAGGCAGTCTGACTCCAGCAGTGTGTGAAGTGTGTCGCTTGGCGTGGTGGTGGTCGCATTCCCCTGGTGTTCTGTCAGTCGCTGGATACCTGCTCCGTTCACTCGGGTAGGACTCCAGGCCCATCATTCTCACCAGCAGGTCTCGGTATTGTCGATCCGCGATCTTCTCCTCGAAGAACTCGGAGAAGGTCTTTTTGTATCGCAGACTCATCCCGTACTTCTTGGCCATCTCTACCAGTTGGGGAAAGTGGACAAGGAACTCGGGGACGTCGACCACGCCCTCCAGTTTGAAGTGATACTGACACCCAAACAGGGGATACGTCCCCTTGCGGTCGAAACGAACACTGTACAGCTCGTTGCCGAACTCTAGACCGTCGGACGACTCCAGGCGCTTCACGAGCTCGGAGGCGTCTGGAGTGGTTCCCATAAAGAACCCTCCGGGTCGGAGAGACTCGCAGGCGTTCCGCAGCATCGCGTCGGCCTGGCGGTACGACTCGAACGAATAGTGGCACACAAACTGAGAGCTGCACACGTCGTACAGCCTGCCACGCAAGTTCTCATGGTCTGACAGAACGTCCTTGGTGCAGTCGGCGGGGATGAACTGTGCCTTGAAGATCTTGCCGTTCCTCCTCTTCATCTCTTTATAGCGACTCTCGCATTGCTGCACCGAAACCTCTGCGATGTCCGCGCACACCAGGTGTCCGATGTGTCCCTTCTGCCATTTGAGCAGATCGCCACCTTTCCCACAGCCCAGGTCCAGCACGGAGATGCTCCTCTGGGCCTGGCCGGCGGTGGCCTCTCTCACCTTGCCCAGTGTGTCACTGATTAGGACGCTCTTGATCCAGTTGTTGAAGTTTCTCATGTGAACGATCCTGCTTCTGCGACGAACGGCCAGTCCATCCTCCCGTATGCTGTTGTAATGACTGGCCACCTTCAGACTGTGGCCTGTGGTTGCTGGCTCTGACTCCATTCTAGTGACGCTGCTGTTCATGACACGAGGTGGATTATGGGTGTACAGTGTTTGTTTTTGTTGTTGTTGTTGTTTTAGATTGGGGAGTTAGTCAATCTATCCCTCCTGTCTGTCAGTTACTTGTCTGTGTCCCTCTGTGTATGCATCTCTGTCTCAGTTTCAATTGTGTTCTGTTTTCTTGTGACACTGCCTTTTGTATGAGGCCGTGCCAAATCTAATCTAATATATACAATTGAGTATTTGCGTCACTTTGTGATTGATTGACTGAGCTTTGCATAATGTTTGTGCCAGCCTATAAGTTAGGTAGTGGAGATAATGGGAAGAAAGAGGGGCTGGGGCAGAGAGAAGGAGGGGGTAGAGCCGTAGACCTACTGTAGGGATAGATACTGATATAGAGGGGAGTGAGAGATTACTAGATGTGAGGGCCACGTAAACCCGGAGTTTATGTGGCAGCGGTGGCCGAACGGTTTGCGGAGCGGTCTTGATACCGGAAGGTCGCCAGTTCGTATCCCCGGACCGGCACGTTAAAATTACCACCGCTGAAGTGCCCTTGAGCAAGGCATTGAACCACTACCATGAAATGTTCTATGAGCAGGGCCTGGCTGTAAACAAGTATCTGATGCTTACTTAGTCCAGTTACCCTGGGTAAATATAGTAACTTTGCTTTTACTTTGTCAACAAATGAACATGGTATAAATGTCGTAGGACCAGGGCGTGACGTCAACAGCTTACGTCACCCATGACGTCACCGCTACCTACGTGAGGTCACGTTGATATTTGTGACTTGTGACCATGCTTGTGGACAACTGGACACGCCCAACAACATGGCCAACGTGCTGAAGCAAAGCAACTCAAGCAAGCAGCTGACATCAGCGTCTCGTCTAACCAGGTGTGGTTATACTTCTAATGTGTTCTAAATCTGGACAAATGATCTCTGGGAACGTTTTACATCAACATGATGGAAAACATTAGCTAGTGGGGCTAATTTCGCATTTCGGCTACCTTTTACATTAGCAATAGCAACAATTGCTAACACCGTCTCCACACCATAGCGCAAAACTTTCTTAAGCTGCGCACTTCTTAAGCTGCGCGCAGCTTAAATTCCGAGTTTTTAGACAGCTGGTGGATGGAAAAGAAGCTCCACCTCCGCCGAAGACTTGAGCGGAGGAGAGCGTTTCCGGGAATCTGGCCGTCGCGCAAGTATTCGGCGGAGGTGGAGCTTAATTTCCATCCACCAGCTGTCTAAAAACTCAAGCTTTAAGCTGCAAGCAGCCGAGAACGCGCGCAGCTCTTTTCATAGTGTGGCAGCACCTTAAGTGTGTGTGTGTGTGTGTGTGTGTGTGTGTGTGTGCGTGTGTGTGTGTGTGTGCGCGCGCATGTGCATGTGCGTGTGCGCGCGCGGTATCTGAATTATTGGGTTGGGATTATGATCACAAAAAAACACTTGTGTATGTTTGTTCGTTTTGTCTGTAGAGTAGGCCTAGACTTAATTGTACAAAAGTTTGAATTTAATCTGTAGCTTGTTTATTTCAATTCATATGACAGAGACACTTGACACTATTCTAATACAAATTCTAAAGGATCCCCAAATTGATATACTATTTGTGTTGTTAAGAATGTAGAAAAATATAGGCCTACATTCTTGATGTTTTGAAAATGGCATGCAGATCTTGCAAGCTCACAACGTGTAAATCAAAAAATAAAAATAAAATTGGAATAGGCCTAATATTAAGCAAACAAATAAATCCAAATAAACGCAAATCCTTTGATACTGCAGATAGATACAAAATGATTATTGGTTCAATGAAAAGAGCATTAAACTTTAAACACTGAGTGAACAAATAAGTAAATAAAAGTAAAATAAACACAAACTGAACTATATTTAACTTACCCACATAGCTATTCAACAATGTTAAAAATGAGCTGATCTATTCATACAAGCAGTAAGTATTATACACAAATATATATTATATTTATTACAACAATATGTGTATAACTTTGGGGAATAAAATAGATGTTGAAAAAGGTGTTTGGTTGTTTTGAGTAATATAGTCTAGCTGTTGCTTAGGTAGGTACTGTAGTAGGAACCTTTGTAACAGGTTCTGCGTGCCACAGGTGCGTGTTAATGGTTGCTCCTCTGTTCGCAAGTTGGGATGAAAAGGCTATGTACAGTAGATACAGCCATTAATGTATGTTCTCGCACACGCACGCACGCGCACATACACACCTCTGCTCTCTTCCTGACCCCTGAGTTTAACCACAGCCATTGGTTGTCCAGAATGTCCACTGTAAAATAAAGCCTTGTCCCAGCCAGCCTGCAGGTGCTTCTCTATACGTAACGTCTCCTCAATAGGAACAGTGAGTTATAGCTTTATGACCTTTCATATCTGCCTTGTTTCCCAGACGCAACCTGCTGATTCTGAAGCCACCTGTCAGGAAACAACGATAAGACCAATAAGATGACTGCTGCTCAGGTAAGGAGGATGTGCTGATAATAAACCACCACACGCATATGTGTTTGTACCCTTTGAAATGTTTTATATTCTTATTATTAGTGGTGTTTTATGATTTTGCATATCCTCAAAGATATGAGAATACTGCTCTACGCTGCTCATGTGTGGAGGGCCTACTATGCTATATCTCTAATTGTCCACTGGAGTGCAGTGTTGTTAACTACATAAAATAATTATGTTAATAATACGTATAATGCCCCCATTTTAATGGTGTCCAAAGATGACTGTTACCACACCATTAACATATTTATTTTATCAAATATTAAAAACAATGATAGCAATTCTATACCTTGGCTTAAGCAAATATGGCTCCTCGCCGGCCATACTGTTAGATTATGTGGATGACTTCACAGCTGAAGTTATACACAACAGCACTGGCAGTTTGTTTGCGGAGGCAGGGCTGCAGCTTTAAGCACTTCTACAAACAAAGGTATGGCTGGCCTATATTATATTCCTGTACCGATTCCACAACACGGCACTGAGATCAACAGATCAAAAGGCAGCTTTTATAAAGGCTCTACATTTCAGGGTGTGATGTGCAGTAAGTCAGAGGATCTCTGCGCAAACAACCTCTTTATGGCGGAGAGTGTGTCAAACAAACATACGCGTCGGTACAACTGGTCACTCAGTACATACTCCTTGAGGGATCATTTGAAATATTCAAGCGCTTAGTTAGTTCTGTGGATTACATACTACTGAGGTAGGCCGAAGCAATTTAAGTCTGAGGGTCTACTGATGGAACCAAATGGAACCTTGTTTTGATTCCATTATTACGGTAACCAATGTGCATGTGTAGCAGAGTGGCTCAGAGCCTCGATCTGCCTGATGGCCTCAAAAGCATAATATCTCCCCCGGTCCATAGGGATATATCCCTTTGGTCTAGTGGTTACACTTTTCAACCTATCTTCATATAATAGGTCCCCTCTAATAATCATGAAAAAATGGCGCAATTATTTTTCTACTCGGTCTGTGTTTCATAAGAGGGCTGTGGTCAGTTCAGAAACCGTCTTCCAGTGACATCATCGATGGGGAATACAAGCTAATAAAAACTGCAGGCTTTCTAGTCCTGAAAAGTTGCAATGCGAAAATGGAAGCCATCGTTCTCACAATAATGAAAATCTAAACATTTTTGTAAAAAAATCTTGTTTCAAAAATAATCTGCCTAATGATGATGTCACTGGAAGACGGTTTATAAACTGCCCACAGCCCTCCTATGAGACACAGACTGAGTAGAAAAAAACCGTGCCATTTTATCATGATTATTAGTGAGGACCTATTATATGAAGATGGGTTGAAAAGTGGTGAAGTGGTCCTTTAAGATGTTGGACTTTCACACGGGAGACCTGAATTAGAATCCCGGGCGTTAGACATGGTAGAGTAAGTAGTAGCCTACATCTGCAGTGATTGGAAGAGCATAGGCCTCTATACTCTTGCCCCTGGTATTGGTTATGACAAACGCTGAGGAAGGCCATACAAGCCGAAACGCGTCCGTTTTTCAGTCTCAGTCAGAGGTAAATAAAGTCATGTAAAAGGACATACAATGAGTGCTGGCATTCTTCATCTCTGCTTAGGACAAGGGTTCACAAACTGTTCAGGCCGTGACCCCCCTCATGAATCTCATGGATTCCCTCTTGGATGAGTGGTAGAATTTTGGTTTGAATCTGGGGTACTAAGGGACATAAGAGTTTACGGATTGCAGCTTTAACATTTGTAAGAAATAGAAACGCGCTGTTTGTACAGTAGTATACCATCTGTTACACGAGGACCTTTCAGCACCTTTCAGCACCTTTTGGCTTCAACTTGAGGTGTGTGTGAGACTTGATGAGTCCATGCAACTCCCCAGCTGCACCGGCAGTCTGTCAAGCGGCCTCGGTGTTAATCTCCTTTGATTTCTCTTTCAGTAATTTTGCCTTTATCGTTTTTTCTTGAACGCTGAAAGTTGACGAGTGATCGTTTCGGGTGTCTGGCCACCGCCGGCCCGCAATCTCTCAACATGCCTTATCTCAGAAAGGCAGATAAAGTGTCGTTCCAGTTAATGGTTTCAGTGATTGCACAGACAGACACAGCGGATGGTCGTCACATAGGCCTACTGTAAAAGTGCCATAGAGTCGTATCATGGAAAAGAAAAGCAAGGGAATGAAAACATCAAAACCTTCGTACGGTAGAGCTATACAGTAGATTTGAGTCACAGTTCTATATACATAATAGTCCTTTTATCTTGATTAAATTATTGAGGAGGCCTAGGATTTCACTAAACACATGTAATTAGTACAATTAGACAGTTAAACCATATTCGGTTTAACTGTCACCATCACCTGGACTGTGTACTCCTAATCGTTTAGAAATGTTGGGATATCCTGTTTGTATCAATTGTCTTGACATTCTGTTCTGGGGCACCTTCATAATTTTTGTGAATTTATAACAGCTTTTTAGGCTCAACAGCGTTTCACATTTATGTAGAGGTTTCCTTCTGATGTTGAGTTTAATTAATATAGGCCTTTGTGTATATATTCACTTGAAATGAAAATGTTACAAATCTTTTCAATGGTCATTGCACACCGGCTGCCACTTGACCTGTGCATTGCATTCATTCATTCAACCCATTCAGGACGGGAACCCCTTTTGGTGTTTTAAGCATTGTTATACTTTAGCTATTGAAAAATAGCAGATCTACAAGCTCATAGCGCGGCACTCTATGAGCTTGTAGATCTTTGAATATATATTCTTTCAGAGCGAACGTTTTTGAGTCAAATCTTTGCTTCTGGGGGGGTCCCCTGGAACAACATATTTTCAGATGAGGGTCGGCAGCCAAATACATCGTTTTTGGGCTCTTTGACATTAAATAGTTTGAGAACCACTGATATGAAAACTGTTTAGATTTAGAAGACATTTGTAGAATTGTGTTCTCAGGTTTAAATGAGTTAAGATGGCGTCTGGTGTTGTGCCTAACTAGTCCAAAGCAGAGCACTGTGCTCGAAAAGCTGGGGGTACCGAAAATAAATATGCAAAAAGCGAGCTACAGTGTGGCAAACCTTCATTTTGTTTCTAAGCCCATGCAATGCTCACGTGCAACATTGTATGCCACCATCATGTAATGCCGTGACATCGAGTAGAACTCGGTGATCATGAGTGGATATTTTCCAGGATGCAGTACTCTGCAACCAATCGCAGTACGCTGAATCACGGTGATGCTGCTGAGTGCTGACCCAATCACATCAGCGCAGATGACATTTTCACAACACATCCAACACTGCCCAGCCAAATGTGCAGTCAAATGAGCAACAACATCTGCTACGATACGTTAGCGCGGTCGCGTTTCGCTAAAGGCGATACAACAAGAAAGGCCGACCGCAGATGTAAATGCCCTTTTCATTGCTCCGGATCTAAAATGGGTCCCGTCGCAATAATGACCATTGTGAGGAATAATATAGGAAAATATAACCATTCACGGAATCGGTGTCTATTTCCATATGACTTGACAATGTTAATAGCCTGTAATCTCGTACAGATGGTACGAACAAGGAATGGCGGTTAGGAAGTGTTCCGTTGAGGGAGACCATGAAAACACATTGGTACTATAATGAATATTGTGGTCTGCTGTCCTTGGACAAAATGGAGCGATGAAGCAACTGCCATCAACTGTCGTTTTGGTGCCATTGAGAGGCCTATCGCTGTCTAAGCAACACCATCCATTACGTTCAGTTTCGTGCAGACAGTACGTGATCTCTGTGTTCCGAAACATAATGCTCCGCTCCAATTTGTCATCGTCTTTTGCACGATTCCCCATTCACCAAATTGTTGAAAAAGCTATGCGTTCCATGACGCGTGAACATAAACATAAACATTACGTTTTTAAAGAACTGCCCCCTGTATAGTGCAAGAAGAACCGCCTGCATTTGCATCCCACACTGAAGACCCCCCCCCCCCCCTGGATGCAGGCTTGATGGACATCTTCGGGCCGCACTGCGTGAAAAGCCAAAACAAAGGGCTTTATTTGCAGTGTTGAGCTTCGGGTCTTTCCATAGTGCCAGAGTGGGCCTGCTTGTCAGCCATGTGTGACCAGGGCACTTACTGGCTCACACTAATGACCCTAATTGGGAAAGTGGGCTCCGTTTCAGGGTCACTGACAGACAGACTGGCATGCGTGGAATGTGAGCGGGGTGGCACCCCACCCGCCCATTGTCTGCACCACCATATCAATTAGCTGCTCTGGAGAGAGCAATGGACACCTTCGCGCCGGTCTCTGTGCCTCTCTGAAAGTCACACGGAAACGGATCCCCGACCCCGACGTTCAAACCTGTTCTCGACTGCCGTTTTCTTACGCGATAGCATGTTCAAAGTGAGATCCCAGCAAACATTTCACCACATAAACCCTAGTGTATCGTCCCTATTCTGGGGCACACATTCGTCACAAGTAGCAGCATTGTATTTGTGTGTGAGCTTGTAGGGCTATTTTCTACAAAGAGATTTGTTGTACACGAGGGGAAAAGGAGGGGGACAGTATAGGCCACTGAGAGACAACGGTTAACAAAGTATATAGTGTATAGCAGGGTGCACTTGAGAGCTACTTTCAAAATGACCAGCTCAACAAGATCTACCCACCGAAACAATTATTATACCCCTGCTGAAAATAGTTTAAATATGTACAGTAGCTGAGGGGGCTTTGGAATAGCAGCGCTGGCGTTACATATGAGACAAATGCACTTGGAATGGGAAATAGAGGGGGAATAATGGACTAGGTAGGGTTTTTTTGTTTTTCCTTTTGTATTGAATTTGTAATGCTGCTGACGTTTGTGCACAGCAACACTCTTGAAAACAAAAGATTGCATTGTGGGTTTGAGCTGACAGGTCCTTTTGATGTCAATCAATCAAGTCACCTTAATTCAAGTGGCAAAAGTTATATATATATATTTTTTTAATATTGAAGTAAAATATTGTTTAGGGTCATGTCATATGCACATCCTTTGTGATCTACTGGTAGATCACGATCGACCTTTTGGGCACCCCCCTGGTGTATAGAGTTGTCTTAACTACTCGCCGGTCAGTATTCGGCCAGACAACTGACTCTCCAATGCGCCACACACCGCTTCCCGTTTGACTCGATGGCGCTTTTTTTAAGAGATATGTGGGAGAAATATTCAGCGCCCGAAATAATCTCACACCTTTGTCTGAAGCCTTTACGTTCGTCTTCAAAGCCTTCTCTGTCATGGGAAAATGTACTCTCACCTGACCTGCACTTCATTCAGAGCACCTATGCCGTCAATCGTTGAGTTCCAGACAACACAGGGGTTTGTCCTCTCTCATGGCACCAGTACGGACAGACGTGCATTGTTGCTGAGGGAGTGGTGTGCCGTTGCTATCTGTTAAGTGTCGCTTTCTGTGCTGTAAATGAGGTTTCCAAACGCTACGTGGGATGAAAGTTCACCGGCTAAAACAGAAACTGTGCAAGGTGTGCCTTTCACACCAACAATCCATCCATCCTGCTTCCCCTTCAGCAGCATCACACCGTCAATTAATCAAGCGTTTGATGTGGTTTGGCCTCGTGTAGCCTTCCACACCCTCAAGGCCTGCATGAATGCACCGTCACCTGTATAGCTCGCTTGCCAATGAAACTCTGACTCAGAAGATCATGTCCGAAGGTTTCATGTCTAACTGCATCCAAAATCAATTGACGACAATCCAGAGCGAAATTTGAGTAAATGGCATGAACCCTTGTCAATAGAATGACAAAATGAGGAAGAGTTCAACCACCGTTAATCTTATTTTTGAAACATATTGAAAAATCTTGAACATTTGTGGATGTGTGTGTGTGTGTGTGTGTGTGTGTGTGTGTGTGTGTGTGTGTGTGTGTGTGTGTGTGTGTGTGTGTGTGTGTGTGTGTGTGTGTGTGTGTGTGTGTGTGTGTGTGTGTGTGTGTGTGTGTGTGTGTGTGTGTGTGTGTGTGTGTGTGTGTGTGTGTGTGTGTGTGTGTGTGTGTGTGTGTGTGTGTATATATCTTTTCATATGGTAGTCCGCTCCACACCCACATTTGAGTGTTTGAGAACCAGTACTGTTCTTCTAGACTATCTAAAAAGCAAGAAGTGCACAATAAACAGGCTCCCGTGTGATCTTTGCGGCATCCATTCAGCCCTCTTTCTGAGCAGGCTACTGTCTGCCACCTGCAGCCCTTGCGGTGCACCTCAGATGTGGCTTTGGTTAATACCTACGCCATGGTCCTCTCATTTCAGACTCAGCTGTGCCCTTCCATTCATTGGTAGGTGTGCGAGAAATAAAAGGCTTGGCCTTTTGAAACGTACAATCTCACGATTTGGGGACAATATAAATATTCCATGTCTCGCCGCAATTCACAACGCAGATGTTCATATTGTAATGACTGTATGAGTAAAGGGGAAGACCACCATAGTGCAGCTCCTTGTTCTCTGTGGGCTTAGTGGGAATTTCACTAAAGCCGTTTTCCTTTTGGAACGCTGAGCGAGCATGAGCTTACATGTAACACTTTACTGACGGATCGGTCTCTGAACTCCCGTCGATAACATTTGGGTTATATTTAAGTTAAAACGGTCGTCCCAAGTATAAAGAACTGCCGGTATCTTAACTAACACCTTGATACGTTGATAGTGAGGCAGGCCCACGGAATCTATGATGATTTTTGACTTAGCACGGCTTAATGCGAGTGGCTGAAAGACATGGGTGTGAGACACGCGCACCCAGGCATGTGTGTCAACATCGATGGCCTGAGTGTGAACCCTTGGGTACACCTTGTGTTGAGGCGGAGAAAAGAGAAAGGTAGGGGAGAGAGAGAGAGAGAGAAACGGTGAGACAGAGAGAGAGACAGAAAAAGAGAGACAGAGAGAGAGACAGGCCAACAGAGAGACAGGGAGAGAGAGAGGCGGGTGGGGCCTTGCTAAGTGACTCAGTCAGGGCAGGAGTTCTGCTGAGTGACAAATCAAATGCTCATTGACAGACCCACTCTTTACCTTCCACTGCACAGGGGTGGTCTGTGTCTTCTGCAGGCACACACATGCACACACCAACACGCACATGCGCGCACTACTCCCTCATGCGCACGCGCACCCGCACACACGCACCCACACACACACACAATGGCCGATTGCCCCCTCTGTATTAAAACGGATTAATCTCTCCATGAAAAACAATAGTATTTGAGTTTGGTAAACAGTCCTGATCTCACTCACACACACACACACGTGCTCACGCACACACGTGCTCACGCGCGCGCACACACAGAACAACGATGACGATGAAACAATACACAACAGACAGCAATAAATTAATACAGGAACGTGTTGTTTATTTTAATTTTATTATGAGATCATGAATGCACTCGTAACAGCGCTGCCCTGCATGTGACCTGCCCATTGCAACACAGAGAGCATGCCAGGCTTTGACCTCATCCACACACACACACACACACACACACACACACACACACACACACACACACACACACACACACACACACACACACAGCGCTGTGTGTGTGTGTGTGACACTTGATGGATGTTCTCTGAGGTGAACCCAGAGAGTCTGGCTCAGGTCAGCCTGTTTGTGCTGATCCTTGAAGGGAGCGGCCACGTCCTCCACTGCTAAATTGATGGTAGTTCCGCTGCTCTCGGGGGGGAGGAGGGGGAGGAGGGGAAGGAGGGGGGTGAAACATGGCACTCCACCACCGTCGAGACGGATGGACTGGAGGAGGGACGTCTTTATGTGTAACATTTAAAGACTGACCGATTTTTTTTCCCTGTGTCGTCAAGCCCGATTTCGGAGAGGGCTATTCCACCGATCCCTGGTGTTTTGGACCGATATTTTGTTCAAGGAAAAAATCTTGAAATGCGTTTGTAAAAACGTCCCGTGATTTGATTAACGTTTCTATTTGAGAATGTTCAACTTGTGAGCAAACAAAGAAATACAAATAAACACATCAAATTCTGATGCTGTAAATACAAATGTATTATTGGTTCAATGAAAAGAGCATTAAACTTTAATTATACAATGAACGAACAAATAAGTACCGGTGTGTATATACTGTACAAGTAAAATACACACACAAACTGAACTATATTTAACTTACCCACTTAAGCCCATATATATTCAACAATGTTCAAAATGAGCGGATCTATTCTATACAAGCTCAGGCCTTGAGAGCTTGTAGACAGACTATCTTTGGAAACGTTTGAAACGTTAGACTTAGAAATCAGGAGTCAGGACACATCAGCTGCATATTGTGCATAATTTTCGGTACTGATGTCATAAAAATATAGATCTGCCAAAGCGATATATCTGTCAGGCTCTAATGTTGTGTTGCAGTCACTGACGGAGATATACAGACAGTGATTCTCTCTCTCTCTCTCTCTCTCTCTCCCTAGCATTCTCTCTCTCTTTCTCTCTCTCTATCTCCCTAGCGTGCTCTCTCTCTCTCTCTCTCTCTCTCTCTCTCTCTCTCTCTCTCTCTCTCTCTCTCTCTCTCCTAGCATTCTCTCTCTCTTTCTCTTTCTCTCTCTATCTCCCTAGCGTGCTCTCTCTCTCTCTCTCTCTCTCTCTCCCTCTCCCTAGCATTCTCTCTCTTTCTCTTTCTCTCTATCTCCCTAGCGTGCTCTCTCTCTCTCTCTCTCTCTCTCTCTCTCTCTCTCTCTCTCTCTCTCTCTCTCTCTCTCTCTCTCTCTCTCTCTCTCTCCAGTGCTCTTTCTCTATCTCTCTCTCTCTCTCTCTGGAACAAAGAGAAACCACTTTCAGTTGTCACTCAGCGCGCTAGTTTACCTTGATAACTTTGGCATGCTGTCAAACTTTAATCTATAATAGGCATGTTTGCAAAGCAAAGAATCCCTAAGAATGATCTATTTGCTCATTTCTTAGGGCTTGTTTAAATAAATGCATTACATAAACTCTTTCTGTATTTGTTTGTAAACACCAGGGTATGACGCGCTGAGCAAATTGACTCTTGTGTGGTCACGGGTGGTGGGGGATAGGGGGAGGTTGGGGGGCGGCGGGTTTACGTAGCTCAGTGTAATAATGCCACCCAACAGCCAGGGAATTTTATGCATACTGTCATGTGTGGATTTAACTTAGCGTTAGATTTCCCCTATATTGAAATTTAAAATGAACTTATAAACATTATGGTCCACTGCAGGCGAGGGGGTTTCACGGAAAACCAAGTTTTGGGCAAACATTTGTTAGAAAGGAAGTCACTCTTAACCACATAAACCCTATACTTAGAGTTCACTGAAGTCCCCCAAAGCTATACTATCTGTGCGGAAGATCTACAAGTTCACGATGCATGCGCTGCAACGCCGATAAGGTATTTTAGCTGAATATTCACTTTCAGAATTGGGACGCCATTGTTGATGTCGTTGAAATTTACCTAATTGAAATGAAGAAGTCAGAAATGTTTTATTTTGATCATCGCTATGTTGGCGTGCGAAGTATTTTCACGACAACATCTTTTAAATCAGACCCATCCGTCTGTCTGCTTCAGTGTTGACCACTCTCTTCTTGTGTCTGGACTGGAGGTCAATAGGTCGCCAACATTTAGCCCAGTGGATTTCAAAGTGAGGATTCACCACTGAATTAATTATGACGTTTAGATTATGTACATTTAAAGTCAAACATAATTGTATTTCATTTTCATATTGGGATTCGGGATCACTTTAGGAGCGAATCACAGTGTAACAGGATCCCAAATATAGCCATATAGCCTATTTATATGAACATTTGTCTGTTGAACCAGCTATCTGCAGTAACCCGCTATACACTACATTGCCGATCGTCCTGCCGATCATGTCATTGAAACATTTAGCTAAATGTGGGGCGTTCCATCATTATTGCCGTCTCACGGCCTGCCTGTCTGTCTGCACGTGCACCACATGCACCTCCTCAGGAGAGACGAGATGGCGGGGGATTTAGAACAGAAGGCCTTGGAGGGACGCAGGGCCGTACGGGCGCCATATGAATGACATGCAGAGGCACGGCAGACGGGGGACGGATTGTGTCTCATCACCAGTAAAGCCTGGGGTCTCCCACAGGGGCCCGGGCACGTCAGTAAAGCCTGGGGTCTCCCACAGGGGCCCGGGCACGTCAGTAAAGCTTGGGGTCTCCCACAGGGGCCCGGGCGCGTCAGTAAAGCTTGGGGTCTCCCACAGGGGCCCGGGCGCGTCGGGCTGAGAGAGCCGATGCAGACGAAGGCCTGGTCAAGGCCTAAGCTATAGAAGCCCTGACATCTGGCTTTGTTCTCTTCCCAACCTGCTACGGCAGGCTGGTGGCTTCATTATTGTGTCTTAATGCGATCATCCCTCCTCTTGAATCCCAGTCAAAATTATATCCCTACGTGTTTTATTGCCAATAAAGATTTACTTGGCGGAGTGGCTGCCGTCAGACAAGTTGTCTTCGGTAAGTTAAATCAATTTACAGTCTATGGTGGTGCTTCTAACCACCTTAAACCCTATACTTACTTAGTTGCCCGCAGTCCCCCGGGGCTCCCCCTCCCCTTATCCCCTCTAAACTAATAAGCATCAGAAAATAGCCCATCTTCAACCTCACAACGCGTCACAGACTGCAGCTATTTTTGCTTGAACGTCTGCCCTAGAAAAGGGACGCTTGCACTATCCAGCAAATATACTACGAAATTTGCGATGACACAATAAACCTATTGGCTCAGTGGTTTTGAGGGGAACGTATATAGCTACGCGGCAGGTGGCAGGGAAAGCTCTGACAGAACCCCTGATTTGTGCAGAATTGTGTTGCTTAAAGGATATGGCCGCCAGATGCCCATTTGGATGGGGAAAAACTAGGTTTTCAATCTGATCTGTCAAAATCAGAAAGAAGCCAAAGACTTCTCAGTGTTGTGAGAAACGTGAGAAACTTTGGTCTGAAAGTGAAAACGGCTAAAAGCACTTTTTTTCTTTCACTAGTACTTATTGTCCGACACATTTCTGTCCAACATATTCTAATAAAATGATATTTTAATTTGGATTTAATTTGCTATTCAATCAATTGAGCATTCATATCTGTGTGCAGGGACTGTAGCAGCAGTACTGTGACACGGCTATAGATGGCAGTGGTTTGCCACTGCAATTGTTTTTTAGGAGCCTGCTCAGCTCAATTTCTATGCAGCAGTTTAATATTGTTTGTTTAGGGTGTGACTTTTCTCCCCTACTAGAACTGATTCTGAAAAGTGTAAATTTTAATTTATTATTCATCAGTTTTGTTTGCACACTCCTAAACCGCTTGAGATCAATATTGAGAATTCATCATTGTGACTCCTCCCCATCGAGAAGGAACAGTTGAATATGACTCGAAATGATTTATAAATGATACATTTTCTGCAAGATTTCATGGGTGGGGGGGTCCATCCATAATTATTCAGTTGTTATTAAATTTTATTTTAATGTAACAATGCTTCGCTTATTACAAATACCATATACATTTTAAACATGCATTAACATATTCGGTGTTCAAGGTTTCTTTAGTACCCGGAGGGTATAGGTTTTGCAGACATTGGTAGATTCAACAATCCAGAGATACACAAGACTTTACATTGTGTGTTTTTTATATTCAAAAATATATATAAACATTAAATGCTTCTCCACACACACACACACACACACACACACACACACACACACACACACACACACACACACACACACACACACACACTATTTTAATGAATTGTATTGTGTAATTCTCAATAATTTGAGTCCAGACTGTCCTTCATTCAGCCTATCTATTTTCCTTTCATTCATTCATTCTTCATTTTGATTTCTAATTCTTAGATATATAATTTGCAGTTAATTAGAAACCATTTGTGAAGAAACCACTAAAAACAAACAAATAGGAGGCTCCAAACCCATGATCTCACGCTCTTATTTGCTGAGTTGTACGAGATTTGTTGACAAGTTCTACTTGAACAAACTGTGTTTAGACAACAGTACATTTCCTTGGTCTTTTGCTCCGACTGGGCCAAGGTCGCTTTTATATTCCACTGAAATCATAAAACTGCACTCGAGATAAACAGAATGTTTACCCTCCCCATGTGAGCTGAGGCTGATATGTAAATGCAGCCTTATTCTTTCATCAAATTTGCATTCAACCTCTTAACCCATTTCGGCCTGACGTTGAAAATTCTCCAGTTTTCTGAAGTACCCATGTTTCAGTGGTGCTCAATATTTCATGTCAAGGACCCCAAAAATTATATGTAATTGGCCGCCGACCCCCATCTGAAAATATGTTGTTCCAGGGACCCCTCAGAAGCAAAGATTTGAGTTAAAAACTTTCGCTCTGAAAAAATATATATTCCAAATTTGCGCCACATTTTCACGATTTTTTTAAAATAGCAGACCTACAAGCTCGTAGCGCGCCACTCGGTGGCGCGCTATGAGCTTGTAGATCTGCTATTTTTCAATAGCTAAATTATAACATGTTTAAAACGCCAAAAGGGGTTCCCGCCCAGAATGGGTTAACCAAACACTACAGGGCTCCAATTCAAACAGCACTAATGATGGTTGGCCCTTTATGACCGATTGCCGTATCGGCGAAAAAGAGGAAGAGCAATTTAGCCCGGGAATGAAAGGAGTAAAGCATAGTAGCTATCTGTGAGCGGCTGACAATAATTGGATCAACTTTGCCGAGAAATGGATGTGTTTTGATGCTCGAGTGGCTGACTTGGCAATCGCCTGCCTTTTATCTTCCGCCACCAGGCCTCTATACCAGGACGGACTAATCAAACAACTTTTTTTTTAATAAGACTAGTGCCTAATTTATGCTCTGTTGTACTCTGGTATCGCGGGGGAAAAAAGCAGATTTACAAGCTCACAAACGGGTCGCATTTGCTGCGCGTTGTGAGCTTACAAATGGGCTATTCCCAGCCGGCAGTCGGGCCACGGCTCACAGCGCAGGAGAAGAAGGGGAATAAGGGGAAGGTATAGGGAGGAATTTCAATGATCGCTCCTCCTGACATGATGTTTTTATGCAGCGGGGAAGAATCCCGGAGACTTTGTAAGAGGTTCAGCCGTTAACCGATGACACCCATCGGGAGACATGTCAGAAGGTCAGAAAAGTGTCCTCTGCATGCAGGGACAGGGGAGAGGGGAAAGTCCCCAACCAACTCGGAGGCAGATTTGCTGCATGCTTTGAGACGAGACGTAAGATTTGATTGCAGAGTCTTTGCTGGATACGAGGGATGGTCCCTGCATGGGCATAAAGTAGGCCTACCCGTGCTGGTTCACACTTTTACTACTGTGTAGTATTTTCTTTCCATACAAGGAATCGTTAAAACAGGTTCATCCATGAGTATTTCAATACAAATGTCTCATGATTTGTGCTATATGGCAATAGAAATGGAAAAGATAATCCAATATACTGTATCAATTCCGTAAAAAACACATTATTATGGATGAATGTATAAGGATGACATCACTCCAACACTACAATATTTTGTGGTCACTGTCAGGGTTAGACTGAACATGGAGTGACAACATTACAGTGGTGTGTGTGTGTTTATGTGTGTGTGTGTGGCACTGGGGGGGGGGGGGGGGCGAGGGGGGGGGTCAAGGTCTTGTCAAATGGAAGCCTGGCCTGTTTTCACTCCTCGTTGCGGGTTAAAATTGATGCCTAGCGGCCCACCGCAAGCCCACCAGCTGCCGCCTGTCCGCACGGCTATAGAGAAGTTAACAAGCTCAAAACAAAACAAGTGACAAAATGCAACAAAAGGGGCAGGGGGTGGTGGTGGGGACGGGGTAGGGTTGGAGCGGGGTGGGGGGCTCTATCTAATGGGGACTGTCTTTAAGGACGATCACCCTGTGTGTCGCTCCCGTACCACCAAAGGAGGGGTATAGCGAGCAAAAGGAGGGACCTTGATTTGAGTCGACTCCTCGCTAGGTAACTGAGGGCCTGATGTGTGGAATGTGTCTCTCTCTCTCTCTCTCTCCCAACGCCGATGACATCCCACCATGCAAGCCCCTCTCTCTGGTGTGTTGGTATATAGGTCAAACAATTTGTCTTTTTGTTCCCAATGACTAAATTATGTATTTTTCGCCTTTTTTTGCAATCAAAATAAATACATTTAAAAAGAGATGCTGCTGCCCTTGGTTAGGAGAGAAGAACCAACCGGCCCGCCGATGCTGTGAGTGTTTCTGTCAAATTGCTATCTAATTGTTGCAGGGCTGCAGGCGGAGCTCATATCTGCGTCTCTCCTGCAGCCCTGCCGCGCTGGCCCTGCCATTCACAAAGCCCGGGGATGCCACACACATTCTGTTTGTTCTACATGAGCAAACAGATTGTAAACTGGCTGATAATTTTTGTACTGACAATGTCATTTACGGCTGTCAGCCTTTTGTCTGCCCCCTGTTTGCTTTATTCAAATATGAACCGAGTGGACCTCCCCTCTCCGCTGCTCACTTCTGCATTAAAATCACATCAATTCACTTCCATTTTGTCTTATCTGAAATTCATTGGAGGCAATCACTTGGTTGAATGCCCCGGTGTTGCCATGGAGACCAAAGGTCCTGTGTGGACTTCAGAAGGATTAGGAACTTGTAAGATTTAAGTCTTGAAGTACACAGTTGCTTTGTTGCATCTCCCTTTGATTTCGACGGAGGAATTTGCCTTTTCTAACTTTGGGCTGGAGGTGAAATAAATCTGTATAATGCATTAGCATCCTCCGGCCGGGTGCAGGATTGATAAATATTCATCCATCCGTCCCCCCTCCGTGCATTGATCTATTTCTGAGTTTGCCAATCTCTTTTAAAAGGCACTCCTATAGATGCCTGTCTGACCCTGATCTGCATTCATATGGAGCGAAGATCCCACCGACCGCACTGCTCTGAAAATTGATGTTTTATTCCTGCACCGCTCCGCTTCATTTGTCAAGCAGCCATCTTTGTGCCGAAACTATGACAGTCAAAGTGGCATGCGGTGTCTCTGTGCCCCGGTGGCACCTCATCGCCCGGCTTGGGGTGTGTGTGTGTGTGTGTGGGGGGGGGGGGGGGTAATAAATCCAGCTCAGCGAAACGGGCAGCGTCGCTCTTCCTGGGCGCCCGGCCTCCCGGGGAGTCCCGCTCTGCCCCTGAAGCATGTCCCCACCCCTTTGTTTCGCCGAGGTCAGGGCACGAAGTGCTGAGTTATTCACATCAAACTGTCTGGCTGGAAGCGCCTGCAGATGTTACTGTTTTTTTGTGTTTGGTTTTGTCTCCTTTCTCCTCGTCTCCCTCCTCTTCTCCCCTTGCTCCTTGTCAGCGCTGGCTGCCAAGGGCGCTTGGCGTGTGAGTTTTTTAAAAAGCTGGGAAAAACGTGGCCCATGAAAGAGGAGTTGATGCCTTGGCTCCTGCGCCTCGTGAATTGGAGTTTTTTTTATTTTCTTTGCCTTTTTAAAGCCAAAAGTACAAAGTCAACAGTCTGAAGTAAATGGATTCATTTTTAGTTGTGCCAGGCAGTTTTGTGCACAACAGAGGGACGCTTCTCTTTGTCTGTTTCACCATCAATGCTAACATCTATTACCCTTCATTGTCGGCAATGACAGGCGGTTTTCAGAACTTAATGCATTCCAAATATTTTCCCCACTTCCTTACAAAGAACGAGGACAAAGGAAATCTTTTGAATAGTTTAAACATTTTAAAACGAACAAAAGAATTGTCTACATCAAAACTCTGAATAAAGTTCCTAAAATATGCTGTAAATGTATTGACTAATTTGCATCTCATTAACATGTCCCTTATTGAATTATGCCGTCCCAACAGAGGGTGGTTTGGTTGTTGGTGAGGCAACCAGAAGAATAGCAGCGATACTTTGCATTTCTGGAACGTGAAATCCACTACAGCTACCGTCACCCACGTATCAACGAATGTAAAGGAGGAGTCTGCACTATTTGTACAATAAATCTTCACTCGGCGTAATCTTTCTCGTTTTCAATAGGTTCTAATCTATCATTTATTTCTCTATATGAGCAGGTAGTTTATATGCTTTCTCTGGCAAACTGTTCCAAAAGAACATTTTGCAAAAGATGTGACGTTATTTCCACGGCGTCTCGATAGATTGTTACTTTTAAAGGACATTTTAAATTGGACATAATTCAGGTTTTGTAAAGTGTCGATAGGACATTTTAAATTGGACATCATTCAGGTTTTGTAAAGTGTCGATACTTTTTAGTGCGCTGAATACATTCTGTGAAATTTGAGAGGTAAACAAAAGTTCTCTCCGCTGACAACGGGTGTCACCTGGAGCATCTAAACAATCGATGCCCATTTGCAACTTGGTATTTACCTGGTGTTGACATCAATGCCAGCCCTTTAATTTAAGGTCACTTTGTCAGATATTGCATGACATTACCCCCATGGCATTTTTAGAGGAGCAACTAGATATTGAATATAAAGTCAAGGCATCTATTTTAAGCTGAAACGTTGGGCCAGTTGATATATTATTATATTTGTAGATGCAAACAAAGGGAAAACACATAGAAGGTACTAATGGTACAAACAGTACAACTAAAATCTGCTTGCCTGTGATTAGATACAATATACATTTCCTGTGTCCAAATCCAATACAGTCCACAAGATTACATCACTTGTTTTGCCATTAAGACTACATTATTCAGCCTTGAACATGGCAGATCTCACAAAGACTTGTCTCTGGAAAGATTCTGACAGAGTCTTGTCGCTGCCTGTTGAGATTCTACTCCATCTATGGACGAGGGATTATACTCAAATACCAGCTCCAGCTTGAACAAAAGAACCTGATGATGGCAAATTAGACGTAGGGCTTTTTCTGTTGGGAAAAAGTGGGGAATCTTCTGAAGTCTAACAAACCTGGTGGTCTCTGATTATTTTTAATGATATATGTAGCTGCAGTTTACATAATTACAGAAGGTACGATCAAAGGCGGTAGCAATGGACAGGGGGAATCTGCATTCTGCTGAATGCATAGCAGAATATAAACATGCTTTTTTTTACTGACTTATAGCCCTTGTACAAGCTGCTACAAGGTTTAGCTTGTTAGCACTGTCACCAAACACACTATCACAAAAGGTCTAGCGGGGGGGGGAGCGACGTAGGTTACATTGTGGTCAAGGACATTTCTCAGTAGTTCGTTGACAGTCTTCATTGTGCCAAGAGGCAATGGAAATCAATGGAGCTGACCTGTCCAAGCCAGTGTACCTATAGGCTGACTGAGGTCACTGTCAGGAAAGACCCAGACCTGCAGTGTGGACAGAAAAAGTATTTGAAAAGCTCCTCAGGGACCTTGTAACTAAAGTGATATAATTATGGTCGTGTACGTGTACGTTCCACTTCATACGCGGTGCACGCCACTGAGAATCTAGACTATAAAAACCGCTCTATATAAATGGAGAACATGAGCGTGGATCAAACATGCACATCTGACACAATGTTGTTGGGTCTCATCGGTTTTCATCTCCTCTTTGTTGCAGGTCCTGCGGTTGCAGCCGGGCCGGCGCACAATTGTCCGTCCGTCCTATTGATCTCATTGTGGCCAAACTAAAAGACACTTCATGTACCCTGAAAGACTGCACAGCACAAAGTGGTGACATTGATAGGACCACACCGAGGTAGGTCTTTTTGTGCCCCCATGTGTGGGAGAGTTAAGGTCTGGTCTCCGGGTGGATGGGGGGTTGGGGACGGTTTGCACTGAGCTGACCCACACAGGACACACAGGCCTGACAAAAACTCCAAACTGAAACTTTTTTGGCTTTGTCTTTTTAAACTCTTAATTGTTCCATTCGGCTGATGTTGGGCCATAATCGGATTTGCGTCGGGACTCCAAGCCAGTTTATCCACTAATGTTGTCTTGACACGCCTGGTTTTGAAATTTCGTAACCCTCAAATAGTATGATTTTGTTTTTTGAAGAATGAGTTCTAGCTCTCTAATTTATTATTTGATTATGTACGTTATATAAATACGGCCCGACTGATGCTGTGCCAAGTCCAACTCCTGGGGTGTCACTGATGTTTGTACATTTTGTTAGGACTAAAAGGGTTAAAGCTCTCTTTGTACGCTCTCCGTCTGAAAGGGAAAGTCAGCTCGGCGGCGCTACAGTGGCTGTCGGCAGCGTTGGGCAGCCTGCATGTAGACACACGAGGATCCTGCCCGCGCATCTGCTCTTTATTTTGCTAAGTAAGGAGTATCTAAACATTGCTGAATCTGAAAATGGCTTTGTTGTTTTAGGCCCAGGTGGAAGGGATGTCAGACTCCTTCGCGAGCGCTTGCATGAGCGCACAGCGCACGCACGCGCACAGACACACACACACACACACACACACACACACACACACACACACACACACACTGATTCCTACCTTCCCTCCCTGCATTCCATGCGTAACATATCACTGTCATTAGCGGGTACTTGCTTTTATTGTTTTTGTAAAGGAGTCCATTTTGATAGGATTAGCCATCGCTGGGAGCCTTGTTATACCAGACTTAGGTTTACCAAATGCAGGGGCTGTATTGTGCTGTTTTGAAAGAGCCACGGCCACCCAGGTTTCTAGGAGCTGTGTAGAGAGGATGACTTTGCAGCCAAGGCATGACGAATGCACCCCCGCCACACACACCACCACCACCACCACCACATCACAAGAGACCAGCAACATCCGTGAGGCAAGTGGGTAATTGATTTGGTGCTTTGTTAATAGCTCATGGCTAATTGGGCATGCCATGAGTGGAAAAGACATCGGCTAAGTATGGAATGGGTCCACACAAGTCGAAACTATCTAAGAGGGCTCAACAAACATCCTGATCATAGTAATATTATTCCCAACAAAGGGTCATGTTACGCTTTGCTTTCGCCCTGTGTGAAATGGGATTCGAGGAGGAGATCACTCATGTGACTGGCTGCGAAGCAGCACAGCACCGACATGTCTGACCTGTGACTCCTTCATCTTCCTCCATGTCAGAATTGGCCTCTTGCTGCCATCGAACGCCACCAACGGTAATGGAAACCCGCGTGCAGCCTCTGAGGACAGCAGAGTCAAGTCAGACCATTTTTCCACCAAATCCTCTCCTGCAAGGCGGAGGAGATCGAAAGACACTTGAGTCATCATCACGGCGTAGAATAAAAGCACGTTATAATCTCCCATGATTCGCCTGCAGCGCAATGAATGCAAGGTTCCCCAAATTACAGTTATTCCACCCCATTACACTGATACCATGGTTAGGGTTCAAATTATACCACAGTCAGCCTCTTGTTCTTTTAAATGTTTAAATGCCGTTTTCTGTGCTGCCGTCGGCGGGCCCCTGGCATTTTACTGTAGCGCCTCACAGGGTGTCTCTAATTAGATCATAAGGCTGATCTGTTGTCCTGATTAGCATTGAATGGACTTTGATCAGCATGTACCATCAGATTACTGTGATAGCCCACCTTTTTGGATTAAGACGAGGTCCGTGCTCATTGTGCTCTCTCGCCGGGTAGAAAGAAAGGGGTGTGGGCTGGCCGGGGATTAGGGCTGATGCCTCCTTTGTATGCGGGAAATACCACTTTATCAGGGAGGGCTGTGTCGAGCCGCAGGGTGCAGCGCCGGGGGTAAGGGGAGAAAGCAACCCTCCGTGTCCTACGCACGGCACAGTCTTTTAGTGTGTATACTCTCGCCCCCCCCAGTCTTCTTTGTGGGGGTCCGTCCGTCCAGGGGCCGGTACAACGGACGGGCGACGCACCCCCAGTCCGACCTGTTTACCCAGGGAAATAATCGCTAATTTCAGAATAATCATGCCACCACCCCCTGACCAAGACTAATTAAATGGCGGCATGCCATTGAGGCGCTGCACCAGCTTTACACTGAGGCTCTGCTGTCGATGGTGTTTGGCCAGGCCGATCAGAGTGATTGATCCCCAGGGCATCGGACACATCATGGAGCTGTGTGTGTGAGAGCCACAGAGAGAGTCGGGAGAAGAGGGGAGAGGTAGAACCCCTAATTATCCCTGAATATTGCTCCCTACCCCTGCTGTGATGATCCAATGAGGTTTAGGAATCCAGGAATTCTGGATTACACTCTCAATGCTATTCGGAACGCGTTGTATGCATTGTGGAGCGTGGGGATTGTGTGTGGAAAAAATGTGACCTGGCCTGATCCTTCATAGAAATCTAAATTTCATATGTAGAGATGAGGCTATTCACAGCCACCGAGAGCACTTGCATTTCTTAGTCATGACGTGATGCTCCGGTGTTATTAGCAGCTTTACAAAGAAAAGAGCATCCCTCACCAATAAATGGGTCACTACTCTTGACATGTCTCACAGCATGGGACTTTTTTTCATGAGCCAAAACGTGCATGAATCCAGGGGGATTTAAGGACTTGATTCATTCCCTCATTCCGGCAAATAGGCAACGCATCATTTTATCTCCAGTTATTTTGCCAGCAAAGTTAATTCTGTCAAACTGAAAAGGAAGCTTTGAATGAGGTAGGCCTAATGGAAAATTTCAATCCATCTTTTCTCACCGAGTAGCCTTCCCTCTGTTAGACGCAGCTTAACGCCACAAAAGAGGCTGATGCCCGTGTTTCATGCTTTGTTTGGTATTTTGGAGAGAAGATATATGCCTCTAGGATCGGATTATGACGAGGGAGAAAAAGTTCAATTTGGAGAGAAAAAAAAGAACAGATCAAAGAAAGTGATACAAGTAAATGTGAGTATGATATATTTGAGCTGCAGCTTGTAGCGTTTTTCTTTAATTAGCGTGCAAATTAGAGCACACACAGTCTCCACATTTAACTCTTGTGAAACTCATTTCAACTTCTGTGGCAGTTGAGAAAACTGAGATCCGCCCAGCAGTTTGAAGATTCTGCGCCAATGTAAAATAATAATTTCATTGTTGAGTTGAGTGGAATCAATTCAATCAAATACAACTTCATTTATGTAGCTCTTTTTGGGGGTGATTGCAATACGCCTACAAATTGATCAACATTGATCAACAACAACAAAATAATACAAAAAAAGAATCTATCAATGAAAGGCTAATATGAATATATGAAAATATGAATAATGGGGCCGGCCGGTATGGACGGAGGATAAAATAAAAGCAATTTATCCTAGTATTTTGTCCCCCTCGCCATAATAAGTCATGAACATTATGGCCAGCTAGTTAAGCTAGGCTAAGATCAGACCTTTTCATTTGGTATCTAGGAAACATATCTGTTGGCATTTCACTGCAGTGCCTCAATAGGGTGGCTGTAATTAGACCATGATGCTGATCTATTGTCCCGATTAGCACTGAATGGACTTTGATCAACATGCATTATCAGATTACTGTAATAGCTGCTGTTTATCTTTTTTTAAATATTTTTCAAGCACCTTTCATTGAGAACGGTGAACGTTTTTAAAGACTGAAGCTTAGACAATGACACACATTTAACAAATCTGGCATCCATATTGTTGGTATGGATACAGATTTTTGGAATTAAACCTTTCCAGAAGGACGGCTCCATCCATTTTAAACATGCAACACACGCTGTTAAATAATTTCCCCAAACACATTGTTTTTTTTGCCATAAGCATCACAACGCATGCACAACACACCAGACCACACATGCAGACAGACATTGGAAGGAGTGAGCGGCTCATATCGAGGCTCCCATCTGCTGTCGGATCAATATTTTGTGCAAGCCTCATAGCCTAGTGTGTTTACCCTAGGCATCTGTGTCTAGCATACCAACCCAGCCCCAATGTTTGAGCATGTGACTGTGTAATAATGGCAGATAGGGGGAACTAATAGCCACTGCAATATCTGTGGCCTGACCCAGTGTGCCTCTGCCTAATTGATCTATAGATTAACATCAGACACATCAGTCAGGGGTTAACCTTTTCTGTTAGCTGCACTGTCTTTGCTGTGGATTACCAGGCAATTGCCCTGACTGGGCTGACGGAGACAGACAAGAGACAGGCAATCAACTGTCTTGATTTCAATGTGCTTTGTGGGGGAGATAACAAAGGGACAAATCATAAGCGCTATAGTCAGTGCATCACATAGAAATAAACATGTTTTTTTATAAGTAGAATTTCAGTGATTAGTACATTTTCAATTTATGAACTCATATGATGTTCTGCCCAAATCTACCTTATTCAAGTATTCAATTAAATCCAATCGACTTTATTAATCCCATTAGAACCTGCAGTACAACAACAACATAAACGAACAAGTACTTCATGCACCTGATGTGGAAGAATCTTAAACATTCTCAGTAACAAAGTAGAAAAAAAGTTCAAAATGAAAATGCCTATACGAAGCAATTTAGAAGTCTTATCGCAGAGGGAACGAACAATTTAGAGCTTCATTCAGCAATCCTGCAGAATAAAGCAAGCTCAAGAAAAATGCTCTGTCTCATGCTAATTTCCTCCCTCTAGCCATCCATCTACAACAGCCTAGACTCATGCAGACACAGCCAGTCCATCCATGCCCGGCCCCTCTGCTTCCCTGGCTCTATATGTACACTTGGTCCGGCTATGTAAACTTTGACATGTGGGTGTCAATCTCTCTCATATTTACCATGGGCTTTATCGGACCATGATTAGTTTTCTGAGCAAATTTGGGAGGCAAAAAGAACAACACACAACTAGCGGTAGCCTATGTAAGCTAACAGCACGTGCCACCGTGGTGCACTGCATATTTACATGGGTCCAGCTTGTTTTGTTAAGGCTTTCTCTGTGGGTTCATGTCAGCCGAGTGCTTGTGAGGAAACAGGGGTTTATCAACAAGGCAAGGAGGGTTGTGTACGTTCACACAGCGCTGTGTGCTGTCCGTCCCGGCCTGCGTTCCTTGTTTGTTAGCCACCCCTCCACTTGTACTGTAAATACTTAAAGTGTGGCGGATGTCGGCAGAAGGACTTTACTGTTTGTAAAAGCCACCCGACGATATCATCAGTAAGTTTGTCCACACACTCGCTCGTACAAATAGAAGAGTAGGGAAGCCCCGAGTCACTTCATAACGTGTCTCCTAAAAGACAAGACAGATGGGATTGTTTTTAATTTATTGCATTAAGGAGACAATGTGTTTTCAGGACATATTGAACTTGATGGGATTATATTTGTGGACACTGGTCAATGACATACGAGGGCCCTAAGTGTTTGCCTCAAACAAATGGTCCCCACTAAACGTGTACTCAAGCCAGAGTAAATTTGATTGTGGTGAATGGAGAGAGAGGAGGGGTTACTCTGGCTTTCCTGTCAACACTGGGTAAGGATTGGAAGAGAAACATTTGCTATGACACAGTCAAAGCAAAGATGATGAGGCCATTCAAATGTTGGCCGACGACGCGACACTGTTTGACACGGCTGTTTGACGTGAACCTTGAAGAGGCCTTATTGAACCGTGGGCACACTGACCTTAGCAATGTGAGCTTTCGTTAGTGCTACTTTCTTAAGGCTGTTGAGGAGTTGCATTAAGCAGATTTCATTATATCCATTAGGATGTTTTGAGGAGAATTGATGTCTTGTCTGCAAATAAGCTACTAGTCAATTATATACGAGTACAGTCATTTTAAAGAAGAAATTTCATCAGAATGAAATAATAGTCTATATATCACTCCTAAATCCTAAAGTCAGTTATGAATACTCCTCCCTGTGGTGAACCTAATCCAGGGTAAACTCTGTTCACACCTCACACCCACGTCGTATAAAAGTTATTAATGTTGAATTTTCACTTCCTCGCTCCCATGTCGCCGGCGGCAGCTGAGTCCGGACCAATCCCGCCGCACGCCGCACAGTGTCCCGGAACCCGCGGGGGACCGCCAGCTCGGTCTCTGCTTAATAAACGCGGTGTGTGTGTGTGTGTGTGTGTGTGTGCGTGTGTGTGTGGGGGAGCAGCGCGGCTCCCGTATTGACCACCCGGGAAGAGATTAAATGCTGGTGACATTTCCGAGGTGGAATTTGCAATTTCCACAAATATGAGAGGTGCATCCTCGAGCGCAGCATGACAGCACATAAAATCAATATAAATAACCTGAATCCCTAATACCTTGATCCCTGTTAGTGGAGGGATGAATTACAACTAAGACACTGGGAAGTGAAGACCCCCGCCGCCGGCCCCCTCCCAGGCTGGAGTACTGATTCCTATCGACTGTCTCCAGGCCAAACACAGACGCAATAACAATTAGGTGGTGGTGGTAGGTGGGCCACCACCAGCCCAATTCTCTCCCACCCACACACCACCACAGTATGTGCAAACCCAAACACGCACGCACGCGCACACACACACACACACACACACACACACACACACACAGGCGGTTACATACGAATGCATATACAGTACACATTAACTGTATCAGAGACGTACGCGGTTGCATCCAAAAGCCATCTCCGGTATTAAGTTTGGTTGGGGTGTTCTTTCTACACATATTTTTGTATGGAGCTAACTGCAAAACGCAGGACACACACACAAATCGATTCGAACAACTTAAACACTCCCGTTGTCTGATATGATACACAGAGAGACAGTGGAACAGATATTAATGTTGTCTGATATAATATTCAGAGACAGTGGAACAGATGCCATTGATATAACAGAACAACGTAAACATTCCTGTTGTTCTGATATTAACCCATTTTGGGCGGGAACCCCTTTTGGTGTTAGCATTATGTTATGCTTTAGCTATTGAAAAATAGCAGATCTACAAGCTCATAGCGCGCCACCGAGTGGCGCGCTACGAGCTTGTAGCTCTGCTATTTTTGAAAAATCGAAGAACGACTGACTGAGAGACATTTTTAGAATCTGATCTCGGGTCAAAATGGGTTAATACACGGAGCCGGTGGAACAGATATCATTGGGAGAACACATTGACCACACCCGCCGTGACTCATCACAGCGAGCAGGATTAGTTCGGGGCTTACCCCAGACTTAGCCGAGGGGATACACTGCAAAGAAAACAGCTCTGCTCTTTTATATCCTGCTGCTGCCTGTTGCAAGAGACCCACATTGTGTGTGTGTGTGTGTGTGTGTGTGTGTGTGTGTGTGGGGGGGGGGGGGGGGACTTCGAAGGTGTGCTGCAGCGTACAACAGTATACCAGTGGTGGAAAAGGAACTCGCATTTTTTACTTAAGTAAAAGTATCGATACTGCCATGCAGAAATGCTCTGTTAGGCCTCACTCAGACCTTTACTGCATTGCTGTATGCTTGTTGGATGAATGTTGTGTAGTGTCATGGCCGCCCCAATGCATTTCCAATGGAAGTCACATGGTTTGTAGTCCACATTTTGGACTACAAGCTGTTGTATGGCTTTCGGCTGTGTTTCGACTGCGCCCCTCCCCCTCATACAACACAAATGTTGTGTCAAACCATGTGACTCCCATTGGAAATGCATTGGCGCGGCCATGACACTACACAACATTCATCCAACAAGCATACAGCAATGCAGTAAAGGTCTGAGTGAGGCCTTACAAGTAAAAGTCCGGAATTCAAAATTAGCTTGAGTAAAAGTACAAAAGTATTGGCATCAAAATGTACGCAAAGCACCAAAAGTAAAGTAGTTGATCTTGTAGATAAGATCGTCTATTTTCAAATGGCCGGAATATAGATGGCGCTGAAGTGCTTAATGCATGTTTTGTAATAATAATCCAAATCTACAAAGTAACTAGTAACCAACGTTTTCAAAAGTATAATATTTAAAAGTACAAATACCTCAAAATGGTACTTAAAGAGGGAAGTCTGGAGCTCTCTGGTGGAGCTGTTGCCCCTGCAACCCGATTATGGATAAGCGGTTGAAGATGGATGGATGGATGGATGAATGGATGGTACTTAAATACAGTACTTGAGTAAATGTACTCGGTTACTTTCCACCACTATGGTGCTGCAGAGTACAACCGTACAGTAGCTACTGGGCAGGCATATTATAACCAGCCCACGCTGGCAACTTGACTGTTTTTTGTTCTTGTTTTGTTTTGGGTTATTTTTTTCTTTTTTCTTGTCTTTTATTCACTAAGCCTTCACAGAAGGGCAGGTGAGGCGAGGCAGGTGGCTCTTTTACGGCTCCGAGAGCAATTGGCTCCCCTTCAAAGCGGTCGTCCGTAAATGTCACACCACTCTGAGTGTACATGAAGCGCTCATAAACAAAGGGGGGAGACTCCTGCGAGGCACGCAGGCCGGAAGAGTTTCCCCTCCAGCGGCGTTGGCGCATTAGCGCTTTGTTGTTGCACCGACCGACCGACCGACCGCGTACGTTGCATCTCCTCCTCAGCCACGCACACCGTGTCCGTCCACATTAAGCCTCAGGTAGACTACTAGTGTTGTGTTGCGTGCCAGTGTCGTGCTCACAGCAGATCTACAAGCTCACGTCGTGTCACAAATGTGACGTGTCGTGAACTTGTATATCTGCTATTTATACAGCATGCGACACCAACATGCAACGAACTAAGTGTAAATCAGGCTTTAGCTGCACAGGTTCGGTTTATAGCCAGGGCTCGGCAATATTTACTGTATATCTTATTGTACCGATATTGTGATGTATGCGACTATAGATATCATCTGGGTTTTGGGGATATGGTAAATGTTGTGATATGGCATGAGTGTTGTCTTTTCTCTGGTTTTAATCACTTAAGCGTTACTTAAAATTTCTTGCCGGAATCATTTTGCTGGTTTTGAAAACTTTAACGGAAAGAATATCGATATTTTCGCCACAGTATATGATATCGTCACACAACATCGACATTGAGGTATTCGGTAAAAACATAGTGATCGCCCAGCTCTACTTTGATTTACCGTATTATAGGGCTCTCTTTTCGTCCATGCTAAACCTCTTATCCCTAAACTTCTTTGCCTTTTTAACTATTTTGAAAAACGTTTTTCAATAGTTCAACTAAGCCGATCTATATCGACACGTTAGGGAGCTTGGCTATTTTAACTACAGTACCTAATCAAAAATGTTTTTCAAAATAGTAAAAAAAAAAAAAAAAAAGGCAAAGAAGTTTAGGGATAAGGGGTTTAGCTTGGACGAAAATAGAGCCCATAAGTCCAATAACAAAACAATGATTGAATAACAAAACAATGATTGAATAACAAAACAATGATTCAATAACAAAACAATGATTGAATAACAAAACCCTTTTTGGGGGGGGGGGGGGGGAGTTCTGCCTTTTAACTGTGCTTGTTAATTTCCTACAGTTTGTGCTGTGGCCTCATTACCTTTCTATGGTGGTGATAACAGCACACCTGCTCCCTCCACTTCCTGCGTGTGACCATGGCGATGCTAGCCCCTCCCACACACACACACACACACACACACACACACACACACACACACACACACACACACACGCAGTGCTCTGTGCCTCCAGGGGACAGACAGGTGGGAGTATAATCACTGATCTGGGAGGAACGTGTGAGTTCATACAGTATCCACTATGCAGTGTTATACAGCTAATAGTTTATAGCACCACCGCGCTTAAGATTAGATAAGATAAAGATAAACTTTTATTGATCCCCGTGGGGGAACTTTCAGGCATAGTAGTACTAGCAGCAGCAGCAACACCTACGTGTGAAACACAGGATAGGTACAGTATACAGTAGGTAAAGACTAGAGAGATCATAATAATTACAATTTACTACAGTATTCAGGCATTTAGCACACACTCTTAATCCAGAGCGATTTACAGTAAGTCAGCAAGGTCAACACAAGGCAATACATCAAATGCATAGAAATAGTCCTGGGATCATATTAAGTAAACCAAGAACCGATCATCGGTCAAACAATAGAATATCACTACATTGAGACTATAAACATATAGAATGCCAGATCAATAATGACCTGGCATCTTAGCCTGCAAAAGCCTGCAAGGTCGTTGAGGCTATTAGGGCAAGTCCTACGGGCCAAGGTGGAGTCTGAATAATCAAATAAATGGGTTGAGTCTGACACTAGACATCTGCACTTGGTCTGACTGAGTTAACATAATGTATATTGTTTTCATGACCCAAGCAATCCAGAGAAAAAAAAGTTAAATTTAGATTTTACCATTTATGGTTCAAGAGTTACAGGGAAAAACGTAAAGTGGGCTGTTATAGAGCCACCGTAACTCCGACTGATGTAATTATTTTTTCAATACATTTTTGTAATTATTATGAACCTCCAAGTTTTGTAAATATAGCGCTTACAGTCTTACTTAAATGTGAGTCTTCAAATTTTCAATTATAAGTGAATGGGGAACTAGCGTTAGATTTGTTAAATTGAAAAAAGGGCTTTGAGATGCCCTACATAATGGAATGATTAATGTCTGTGAGCAAATTTGTATCAACCGGGCAAGCCAGTGAGGAGCAGGGGGTCTATGACATACAGACATTCCCATAATTATATGTAAGATTAATGTACAATGTACTGTATCACCAGGAGTCTTATTCTTTAGCCTAAATGTTTTACTGTACCTCTGTGCTGTGTACATTTTTGACTAATAAAGTATTCAATCAGGCAAAAGTGAATATATGCATGGGAAATGGTGCATTTATATCGCGTTTTTTTTGTCCAAT
Source organism: Electrona antarctica (assembly GCF_951216825.1). Classification (NCBI taxonomy): domain Eukaryota; kingdom Metazoa; phylum Chordata; class Actinopteri; order Myctophiformes; family Myctophidae; genus Electrona; species Electrona antarctica. Next base: position 12,178,515 of record NC_136799.1, on the reverse strand, counting down.
GTGCGTATACGGTCACACACCGGGCGGCGGAGGAAAACCAACCTGTTCATTGGGAGCAGTTAGGGGTTCAATGTTGTTGATATTTCGACACTAACCCAGGCGGGGGGAGCCAGGGATCGAACCGGGGAACCAGCGGCTGCTCTAGTGCCACCTGCAGAGCCACTTGAAAGTACTGTACCTGCGTGACGGTACATACTGTATATCTAAGTACAAGCTGTCACACGGTGAGCTTGTTTTAATTATTGGTAAGGACGCTAGCCTTCAAGAGGTCAGCCGTGGGATTTTGTTTTTTGTATAATCCCAGTTATCATTTCCAAGATTCCAGGAACCAGGATGTGGGTAAACGGGTCATGGTGTTCAGTTCACACGCCCCACAGTTCAATGCTTCAATCTCGATAATATTGGAATGTTAATGTGCTTTGAAAACTCGCTCACTGTGAGTCACCGTGACTCAAACACAAAATGATTCATACCCCTTTTTTATGCAGTGAAACATGATTTGCTTTTAAGATAGAGAAACCTTTATTTGATCTTTTTTTTTGATTGATTGATTGAATACTTTATTTAACGGTTCGCAGAAACAAAATCACAGAGGTACAGTTTTATACAAAGGCTGCTAAAAGGATAACCCAGAGAAAGCGCTTCTTTCCATTATGGTCCTGATCCTCTTCTGGTGTCATCAGCCCAGCAGTTTAAGCCAAAAATACAGCACAGGTACAGTAGAGAGACTAACCACATGAACGGATAGCGTCTTTTTATGTATTGATTATTTATTAGTCCAAAATTGTAAACAGCACGTGGTACACAGTCGGACGTTAAGGCTATAAAGGATAACACAAACAAATCCCTATAGGGGGACTTGTTTCCATCGTGGTCCTATGTATTCAATTCATAAACATATCGCATACAACATTTGCACAATAATACATGTATGTCATCAACAACTGCAAAACATGTGTACAAAGGAGAAAATGGAAAAACAGAGGTGGTAAATGATACCTCCTTTCGATGGGAATTTGCATTTCCCAATGGTGTTTTTTCAGGCCAAGCACACTGCACACGCACACGCGCGCGCACACACACACACACCCCGAGTATTTCCTGCTGTGTGTGCGCGCGCGCGTTCGTCGGGCCACATATTTAGGTGAAGCTGTTAGTTTTTCCAGTGTCTCTCAGAGACAGAAGTGGAAGACGGAGCACTGATGGATGTGAGCAGGTAAAGCCGTGCTGTCAGGAGGCATTATGCGCTGTGTCGCTGGGCGAGGACAGTTGGAATCCCCGAACACTGATATCTTAATCTGCATCTTTCAGGACCACGACCAGCCACCTGAAGTGGACACCGGAGAGCCAGGCTAGAGGAGGGGTCAGAGGTCAGCCCAGGTGACCTGTGACGTTTTAGATAGCAGGTAGACTAGGTCAGTGGTTCTCACCCCCCCCCCCCCACTGCCCCCCTTCTTACATCGGACAAAAGCTGAGACCAACCACCCACACGCACGCGCACACACTCTCTCTCTCTCTCTCTCTCACTCTCATACACACACACACATTCGCGCGCGCGCACACACAGACACACACACACACACTTCTGTTTTTCAGACATGTTTACTACTTAAGCCCTATATCGTTGCTGTCGCTGGTAGAAACCTCTTATCTCCATATTTTAAATTATTTTGTGTTTTTTTTTGTAGATTAAAGCCCTACTTTATATCAAACTACAGCGTCCCACAAGAGCATCAAAAGTATCAAATGTGTTTGTAGATCTGCTATTTTTTTTAAGTTGATTCATGAAAAGTAACAGTTTTGGACATATGAGGTTTCTACCCGTCGGAGACGATATACTTCCTTTACGACAAACGATGGAAATAGCCAATCTACAAACTCACAAGCTCACAATCTACAAGCTCACAATCTACAAGCTCACAAGTAGCCAATCTACAAGCTCACAAGTAGCCAATCTACAAGCTCACAAGTAGCCAATCTACAAGCTCACAAGCTCTACAAGCTCACAAGCGTGCTACAATTTACACTTTTTTTTTTTAAACTTAAAGAAAACTGTTTTCTTTGTGACTAAGTTGTATTGATATCACATTGGACTGGATGAGAGCCAGTTATGATTTTGTGCAAAATTGTGTACTACTTCCAAACAGACAAGCCCCCGCATGCATGGGATCGTTGGCACCCCCTTCCTAAAAGGGGGCCCAGGGTAGCGTCCCCCCCCCCCCCCCAAACACTGGCCTATAGTGGGTGAAACAAACAAGTCTGGACTCACTCTCCACTCCCTTCTGGCCAACGCCCTTTTAACCCCCCCATCGGAAGGTGCAGGAGGATCCTTTTCTTTTTTCTTTCTTTTTTTTTTTTAAAGCTTTGGCACCAGTTGAATCAGCCCAGCCACCATCATCATTACACACTGAGAGGCTGGAGCGCCGCTCCGCGCCGCACCGTAATGTGTGTGCAGAGTTACTCCATCTGTTTGGAAGGTCCTCAGCAGAAGTGTGTCAACTGTTGACACTCCCCGTTTAATATTGTTTGAATTTTTCATCAAGATCCCGAGCCCTTGCTACAACAAGAGCCCTCTTTTATTTTCCCCCCGCCGGCTTGTTTGTACATTCTTTGTGTGTGTTTGTGCGTGCATGTGCGCGTGTGTTTAAACACACACACACACGTGTGCACTGCACAAGTACATATAAACAGACCGAATGGTCTTTGATTGAGCATACAAAACTGACTCTCGTCTATTCTGTGTGCGTAAGCAGTCTCTTTGCCTTGAGGTTTCAAAACGGCGCAAATTGGTTAATGCTGGGTCTTGTTGTCCATATAGTGGCTGTCTGGTGGGGCTGTTCAGGAGGTCTGTGGTAGTCTAGGTTCTGAACCTTTTCAGGTCGTGACCCCCCCAAAAAATAATCATATTTGAACTGTGGACCCCCCACTCTGACAATCACTTGGAATTGTAGGAGTTGAGGCATTACATTTAGCAATTTGGCCAATTTTTGACCAGTTTTTATTGTATAATTTGTCGATTACTTTTGTACGGGAATGGTCGTTTTTCCATTTAATTTTATTTTTACGTTTAAAAAGATCTTAAAAGTCCTTAAATTGTCACTTCACTGTCATCTGGGGGCCCCCCACAAATCATGTACGGACCCACGGGTTTAGAACCAATGGTCTAGTGGAGGTCTGGCAGTGGTCTAGTGGAGATCTGTTCGTTGTGTTGACTGTGATGGTCTGTTGTGGTCTAGTGGAGATCTGTTGTGGTCTAGTGGAGGTCTGTGGTGGTCTAGTGGAGATCTGTTGTGGTCTAGTGGAGGTCTGTGGTGGTCTAGTGGAGATCTGTTGTGGTCTAGTGGAGGTCTGTGGTGGTCTGGTAGTGGTCTAGTGGAGGTCTGTTGTGGTCTAGTGGAGATCTGTTGTGGTCTAGTGGAGATCTGTTGTGGTCTGGTTGTGGTCTGTGGTGGTCTGGTAGTGGTCTAGTGGAGGTCTGTTGTGGTCTAGTGGAGATCTGTTGTGGTCTAGTGGAGATCTGTTGTGGTCTGGTTGTGGTCTGGTGGAGGTCTGTGGTGGTCTGGTGGAGGTCTGTGGTGGTCTGGTGGAGGTCTAGTGGAGGTCTGTTGTGGTCTGGTTGTGGTCTGTGGTGGTCTGGTAGTGGTCTAGTGGAGGTCTGTTGTGGTCTAGTGGAGATCTGTTGTGGTCTAGTGGAGATCTGTTGTGGTCTGGTTGTGGTCTGGTGGAGGTCTGTGGTGGTCTGGTGGAGGTCTGTGGTGGTCTGGTGGAGGTCTAGTGGAGGTCTGTTGTGGTCTAGTGGAGATCTGTTGTGGTCTGGTGGAGGTCTGTGGTGGTCTGGTAGTGGTCTAGTGGAGGTCTGTTGTGGTCTAGTGGAGATCTGTTGTGGTCTAGTGGAGGTCTGTGGTGGTCTGGTAGTGGTCTAGTGGAGGTCTGTTGTGGTCTAGTGGAGATCTGTTGTGGTCTAGTGGAGATCTGTTGTGGTCTGGTTGTGGTCTGGTGGAGGTCTGTGGTGGTCTGGTGGAGGTCTGTGGTGGTCTGGTGGAGGTCTAGTGGAGGTCTGTTGTGGTCTAGTGGAGATCTGTTGTGGTCTAGTGGAGGTCTGTGGTGGTCTGGTAGTGGTCTAGTGGAGGTCTGTTGTGGTCTAGTGGAGATCTGTTGTGGTCTAGTGGAGATCTGTTGTGGTCTGGTTGTGGTCTGTGGTGGTCTGGTAGTGGTCTAGTGGAGGTCTGTTGTGGTCTAGTGGAGATCTGTTGTGGTCTAGTGGAGATCTGTTGTGGTCTGGTTGTGGTCTGGTGGAGGTCTGTGGTGGTCTGGTGGAGGTCTGTGGTGGTCTGGTGGAGGTCTGTGGTGGTCTAGTGGAGGTCTGTGGTGGTCTGGTGGAGGTCTGTGGTGGTCTGGTGGAGGTCTGTGGTGGTCTGGTGGAGGTCTGTGGTGGTCTAGTGGAGGTCTGTGGTGGTCTGGTGGAGGTCTGTGGTGGTCTGGTGGAGGTCTGTGGTGGTCTGGTGGAGGTCTGTGGTGGTCTGGTGGAGGTCTGTGGTGGTCTGGTGGAGGTCTGTGGTGGTCTAGTGGAGGTCTGTGGTGGTCTGGTGGAGGTCTGTGGTGGTCTGGTGGAGGTCTGTGGTGGTCTGGTGGAGGTCTGTGGTGGTCTAGTAGTGCAGCGGTTCCCAAACCTTTCAGGTGGAGACCCAAAAGAGTGATTAGACGTTTCCACCGGGACTCAAACTAGTGAAAATAGCAGATCTACAATCTCACAACGGGTTGCTTCACGCCGCGCTGTGAGCCTGTTACTGTAGATCAGCTATTTTCACTACTACTACTTAATTATTATATATATTTTTTTAATTTATGGAATGTCTTTATAGATTTGTTTGTTTATTTGTTTGTTGTTTTGCTTCAACAAACAAAAAATGGGGATGGGAAAACCTTTTGAAATATGTATTTTTACTTGAGTCGTGACTCATAAAAATCTGTCCGTGACCTACTGTTCAGGTCTGGTGCTGGAATCTGTTGGTGGTCTGCTGTTAGTATAGTCTACTGTTAGTCTAATGGTGGTCTGCTAGTAGTCTGTGTAGGTCTATGGAGGCTTGTTGTAGTCTATTGGAGGTATGTCGGAGGTCTAATGGTGGTCTGGTGGAGGTCTGTGGTGGTCTGGTCTGGTGGCCTTGTCTCTACAGCCCTCTCCGATGGCACCTTTTGTGCAGGGGACCCTGACGCAGCCTTGAATGCAGGTCACTGCAGGTTACTGACAAAGCTCTGTGAAAGGGGGGCTGTTTTTGTGTGCACGTCTGAAAGGGGGGGGGTGGGCGATGCGCACGGTTAAAAATAGCCTCCCCTCCTGTCAATACAGCGCCATTAAAAACAGCTGGGCCGGGCCGCTGCCTCCATTCACCCACGTGAAAGTTGATTCTCCCTTTGTTGCCGCTATCTTGTCGCAACTCCCCCTTTACTGCCGCCCTTTGTTGGCTGCTTTGTGCCAGCGCCATCACGGAGGCAGAGTCGGCCTCATAAAAAGAGTTCATTTTGGATTCACTGGCCTGCGATGAACACTGAGAACTTTCCTGTTTTGTGTCTTCATCCATAAATCGACGCTCACTCACCGGGCGCTGTCACTCCCTCTGAAAAGATTCTTTATTGGACATTTCCTCTTTCTGCTGTCGGACACATGTCGGGGATGGCACCCCGCACTAATCTAAATGATTTGTACACTAATCTAAATGATTTGTACACTAATCTAAGTGACCAAACCACACTAGACTAAATGACTTGATGGTAGGTATAGCCACACTAAACTAAATGACTTGTTGTACACTAATCTAAATGATCCGATATAACCGTACTAATCTAAATGATTTGAGACTGTCAGAATATCTGCAATTTGGTTGTAGGTAGTTTAGAGACAGAGGGTTTAAAGGTTCACACCATTGTCACCCACGTGTCATTGTCCATTGTCAATGTCGGCCACATAGTTTACATGAACCCCGACCATGTTCCACCCAAAATTGGTCTATTATTAGATAGTGTTTTTTTAAGAAATAAAAATCAGTGTTAGCTAAAACTCACTGAATCATTAAAAGCCCTCTTCAAGGTACAATGAATTGGGTTTGAAATGCAGCATGAGCAGAACAGCGTATGGCATTACTCAGTACTCACAAGGGTCAATCACCCAATTGGGTGAAATGCCTGTAGCAACTTTGAAGTCTCACAGTGTTTGTCGACAAAGTTTCGACATGAAGTGTCAGTGGATGGAATAGAGTGGATGATGTTTAATAAATGTCGGTGATTGATAGATAATAATAATAATAATAATAATGAATTTTATTTATATTGCACTTTTCATTCGCAAGGAATCCCAGAGTGCTACATGGTTAAAAACATATAATCTATCATAGAAGGTTAAAAACAGGGTTAACAAAAAAAACAGTGCAAAGCGACAGTTCAACACAAAAAGGCCTTCCGAAACAGGAAGGTTTTCAGGCCTGTTTTAAAAGATTCCACAGTCTGCGGCACTCTCAGGTCCATGGGGAGGCTGTTCCATAGGCGTGGTGCTGCCGAGCGAAAGGCCCGGTCCCCCATGGTACGTAGTTTGGTGTAGGAGTTTGATCCTACACGTTCTATGAAGCTTCTATGATGTCTATAATGTACTATAAACTATAAACATGCTTATAATGCATTATATTCTTCTTCTAACACTGTATGATTATAGATATAACAATAATAAAGCATTATGAAGCAAACAAAATGCTATATTTTTTTTTAATCGTGAAAATGTGTGGTACAGTATGTGGTACAGTATACATTTAAAGCGAACACTTTTAACTGAAATCATTGCTTCTGGGGTCCCTGGAACAAAATATCTTGCAATGGGAGGGTCTGCGGGAAAATGCACATCATGTTGGTGGTCCTTGACCTGGAAAGGTTTGAGCACCACTGATAGCAACGTAGGTTTTTCAGAAAACGGTTAAACATTTGTAGAATGGGCCTCAGCTCTTCTATAGGCTCTCAGACCAGGGACCACAGCAGCAGCATGAAGGATCAAAGCTGGAGCTCACAGACAGACCATCTTAAAAACCTTTCTCAAACCAGAATGACTGATCTGTCTCTACACAGCACAGTGATGACTCTGACAATGCATAAATGCATTACATCTGGCTTACGACTCTGAACAATGAATACTGATAATTGCTTTATATAACTATTAGTCACTACACACTTTATACATCATACAGTTTTCTTTCCCATAATTACGTATAGTCAAGTGTCATCATTCATAATCACTGGTCTTTTGACCAGGATCATAGTGTATTCTAGTTTCCATATACTGTACATTATAATAATTCATAATGCATTATAATCACCATTATAATGCATTATAGTGATTGTAAGTCAATGTGCAAAATAGCAATATTTATGCAAGTCTGCCTATACCTCCAGCAGCATCATGTCAATGTCACGTTACTAAACTTAAAGCACCCATTGGCCATTACTAGTGACTTATAATCACTTTACAATGCATTATAAGTATGTTTATGATGCATTATAGCCATGAGCTTCATAGAAAGTGTTACACTAAAGTACACTACATTTGTTTCCGACAAGGGGAAATGTCTGCTAATGGCAAATGTACAACCGTGTCGCTTGCCACGAACGTGATGCAGTGAGTGACACGGTTGTTTGACCAAACTAAATGAGGCTTTCTGTTTTGGGTTGTAAGTCCATGAATCACATCCATTCTCTTCCTCTTTCTACCGAGGGCAGTGGATTAATATTAATCCACGTCAATCTGTCAAGGTGCCCACGACGAACTTGAGAATCCGTGAAAGTGTTTTCACAGCGCTGTCAGTTATGACACATCGAAGCCTGTATCAGCTCCTCTCTGAGCCTGCAGGTCAAAGCAAACACGCCTGGCTGCGATCCCACCCACGGTGCAGCCGAGCCGTCGATGGATGCACTGACTCAGCTCTGGCGTTGTGAGGGGGTTGGTGCAGGGGCTTCTCAACCCTTTTTCTTTTAAGCTCTCGACCACTAGCATTATTTCGAACCATTCTTAAACGTATAGGGTAAGTGATGTGTTTTGGTTAAAACAAAAGGTTTTATGTTAAAAGGTACAATCTGATAATCATTGCCATAGAGCAGGGGTTCTCAACCCGTGGGTCGCGACCCCTCGAGGGGTCGCCAAATTATTTTGGGGGGTCCCCAAATTATTATTATTATTTTTTTTTTGCAACTGAATGGCTGTAAAGTGGAAATGAAGAGTTTACATATAGTACACATAGTACATGCATACACCTTCCCTAATGATGGTTTCAGTATTTATTTATGGTGTATTGTCTCTATTATTAAGGTTATTGTAGCAGTCAATTTATATTGGGGGTCGGGAGGGGGCGGGGCGGGGGTCCCGAGACGTTGCCAAAGCATTTTCGGGGGTCCCCGGCCAAAAAGGTTGAGAACCCCTGCTATAGAGTGTTTGTTCAATAACAGGGGTCTCCCTGTCTCTCCAACAGAAAATACATTTTCAGGTAGGTGGCAAGTTTCAGCCAATCAGGAGAAAGTATAGCATTTTATCAGCTTAATTTGTATAGTGTTCCAGTTCCAATTTTTGTCTGCTCATTTAGTTGTGTCACCCCTTACAATTCCACTTGTTTAATCTGTATCCTGACTCACTGAGTTCTCTATCCTGATTGGATATAATTGGTATCTCGACCTGAAAATCCATTTTCTGTTTAATAAGAAGCTGGAGAGACATGGAGGCTTCTGTTACTGAACAAACACTCTGCTCTATACAATGAGTACTATCACAATATAGAGCTATTTGTATTTAACACTTATTTTAACCAAAGAAAATCACTTACCCTACCTTTAAGGACCACCCACCTCTCCAGAACAATATACATTTAGTATAAGAAGGCATTCATTTCTATTAAATATTTGTAATCAATATTTTACATTAATGATCTTAAAAGCAGGATTCGGTGTCACACATCAAAAACATCCACTCTACAAGCTCACAATAGACCTTGAGGAAAGGACAGGTGGCGCCATCTTGAGAGGTTTTCTCTTTCGCTATTGCTTTCAATGGGGTAACGTCACGTTCTCTTTCTGGATACCTCGCAGACACTGTGCACGACAACGTATAAAGGCCTTAACGGTCATCATTTTATTTCAAGCTTTTCCCCCCACACTAATATATATTTATTTTACTTTTGACAACATTTTCACATGGAGCACGTCACGTGTTATTATTATTACGTCATGTTCTGTCCACACGTCCCAGACTCTTCTCCCTTCTGGCTCCGAAACTATGGAATGAACTTCCCATTGCAATGAGAACTGCAGACTCACTCCCAATCTTCCACCGTAGTCTGAAAACCCACCTCTTCAGACTCTATCTTAGCCCGTAGCACTTGCCGTAGCACTTGCACTAGCCCCAACAAGCTAAACTTATGTAATTTAGATTGCATTTTATGTAGACATAGCACTCCATAGTGCAGGGGTTCTCAAACCGTGCATGCCCCGCAAGACACGGCCAAAGCATTTCCGGGGGTCCCCAGCCAAAAACATTGAGAACCCCTGCCATAGCGTATATCTCATATGAGAGAGAGAGAGAGAGAGAGAGAGAGAGAGAGAGAGAGAGAGAGAGAGAGAGAGAGAAGAACAGAAAAGAAAGAGAGGGAGAGAGAAAGAGAGAGAAAAGGTAGCCTAGAGAGTGGAGATGAGAGGAGGAGAGAAACAGGACGGAAGGGGTAAAGAGAATGAACAAGGCTGGTGTAAAATGACAGACCTGTTGTCTCTCTCTCTCATCTCTCCTATCTTCTTAATCTCTCTCTTCTACCCTCTCTGTCTATCTCTCTCTTTCATCCCTCCATCCCTTGGGTCTTCTCACTTCGTTGAAGGCTGGTGCTGATGCCAAAAGAACACAAGAGTGAGCATGCACCCTCAAATTGACACGCACGCACACGCGTGCACACACACACACAGACACACACACACACACACACACACACACACACACACAGCAGACACACACGATCGGAAAATCTTCCAACCGCCTTCTTATCTTATCAGTATTGTCATCTCTCTATCACCCAAAAGCCTTGCCCACCAATTGTCTTGTCTGATTGCTCAGACTGACTCCAGGAAACCATCCCCTGAGAAAAATGGATATATATTTTTGTCTATATATTTTTTAAACCATACCTCCACACCCCTCGTTTCCACACCCCTCTCCCCCTTGTTCTCTCTCTTAAAATCTCCTCACCCCCTCCCCCTCGTTCTCTCTCTTAAAATCTCCTCACCCCCTCCCCCCTCCCCCTCATCTCCACACCCCTCTCTCTCTCTCCCCCACACACGCCTCCCTCCATCATTCTTTTGTTCCGTTTCTCTTTGGCTGCTTTGGTCCATAACTCTGCTGCTGAAGGAAGGGATTGACTCCAGTCTATTAATACAACAGGTGAGCCAGCCCAGCTGCTACCTGTGTGTGTGTGTGTGTGTGTGTGTGTGTGTGTGTGTGTGTGTGTGTGTGTGTGTGTGTGTGTGTGTGTGTGTGTGTGTGTGTGTGTGTGTGTGTGTGTGTGTGTGTGTGTGTGTGTGTGTGTGTGTGTGTGTGTGTGTGTGTGTGTGTGTGTGTGTGTGTGTGTGTGTGTGTGTGTGTGTGTACGCACGCATACACACGCATGCAACAACAGCTGCTGGCTGGCTGGGGCACACATGCTCACAAATGCATGTATAGGCTATAGGCCTGTCGCAGTTATTACATAGTCGTCTAATCGTACATATTTGAGATTATCTCAATTATTGTTTGCATAATCGTCGTAATCCTGACCATGTTGAAATATTTTCAGATTTTTCAAAAATAGTGGAATTAGCCGATCTACGCTCAAAGCAGTGGAATTAGCCGATCTACGCTCAAAGCAGTGGAATTAGCCGATCTACGCTCAAAGCAGTGGAATTAGCCGATCTACGCTCAAAGCAGTGGAATTAGCCGATCTACGCTCAAAGCAGTGGAATTAGCCGATCTACGCTCAAAGCAGTGGAATTAGCCGATCTACGCTCAAAGCAGTGGAATTAGCCGATCTACGCTCAAAGCAGTGGAATTAGCCGATCTACAAGCTCAAAGCGCATCACACATTTAGAGCTATAATAGAGGGAGAATGGGAAATCGAGTGGCAAAGTGACTTAGCAAAGTGAGTTTAATGTCGTTTAACGTAGTTTAATGCAATCAGATTTCTGTTTGGATGTATGGACTGTCAAGGCCAGAAAAGTAGTTTTTTTGCCACTCAGTAGGCATTCTTGCATAACTTCCAGGTATGATGATGATGTCACGCGCATTAACCTCTATTCAATATGAAGTTATTAAATGGTTATTTGTCATATGTGCCCTGTGCACCTTTTGTTTACGAAGCCTAAAGCCAGTACAATGTCATAATCGTGACAGACAGCCCTACATGTATCAAGGTGCATAATATGCTCTCCTATTCACAATTACACTACAGAGTTTTAGATGGTCTCTTAATTATTAGAGCAGGAATCTTTATATCTTTAACCAATCCTCTTCCATTCTCTTCTTGCTGATGAATGCATGTTGCTTGTTGTACCGACAACAAACCACACGGAGTGTGGTTCCTGTTATAGGACTGATTTACACGATTATAGGCCTGATTTGCGACCGTGTCGCTTGCCTACAAGCAAGTGCACAGTGAGCTTGTAGGTCTGCTATTCTAGGCCGACACCGTCGTGCTATAAATTAGACTTCATACTCAGGACATACCCAGTGACAGTTAGGCAGTAACAAACACATTATTTGTATTTGACCCAAGCACCAGTGCTAGTGTATTTCGGTGTTTTTACCTTTTTTGTCGAGCCACCTGACGTGCTGTGCGTGAAAAATGAAAGCAAAGCAATGCTGGATGGCGGACTCACGTCTTTTATTCCACCAGAATCACCTCTCCACCTGACCTCACACAGCCCAGTGGGCCCACCCACCTTGAACAACAGCCAATCAAGCGCATTGTTGCTGCTTTACACACGATTACACTTTTCAGCTGCATTCTCACCAACAATAAAACACAATTTAATTTTAGACACCATTTATTTCAATCAGATTAGTGGGGCCCAAAGTGCCCATGGTAGATCTGGCCCTGTTCATACTGACACCAAACCAAGAAGTGTGGTTCTTTGTTGTACTGACACAACCCACCATGAGTGTGGTCCCTGCATATTGTAACCCAACAGGAGTGTGGTTCCCAGCATGGTTTTCTCATTGGCATCGTATCCAAGAAATTATTACTTCCACATTTCCCTTTTGTTTACTTCCTGGCTTTGCAAATCACCCAGTGTAATTTTCAGCGCGGCGCCTCGGTGCAGGTCCCATAACAGCCGTCCTCCGGGTGTCCTCCCCCTCTCTCTCCTATACACACTTTATGATTTGACTCATATGTTGGAGCTCAATGGATCCATATTGACTTAAGTAATTGAACGGAAGGCATCGGGAGGCTGGACTCATAAAAGGGAGGCAGACAGTTCGCTGAATAGAGCGAGATATTGGATTCAACGAGAGGCATCATCTGCCAGCTGTATAAGGTGTGTGTGTGTGCGTGGGATGCAATGTGCCGCTGGCTGCGCGCCCGTCATTTGCTGCACTTCAGGCATGACGAAGGCTGCCTAAAGGTCTCCACCTCTCTCTCTCCACCCCCCCCCCCCCCCCCTCCCCCCTCTCTCCATTACCTGGGCAGCACACCTTTTGTCTTATCGCTCCATGTGGAAAATTAATGCTCGCTAATGGGTTTTGGTTATGTGCAACAGGGAGGGTGTGTGCAGTACGGGGAGGAGAGCAGCTCTTTGGCAGGTCACTGGGAGGGTACAGGGACAGGGTGGGAGGTTAGGTTGGGGGCTCATCTGTGACTCTTTCTGTCTGGATGTATATGTGCGTGTGTGCAGTCGGTGTATAGGTTACACCTGCTTACTAGGGTTGCCAACCGTCCCTTTGGAACACGGAGTCGACGTGTCCCTTTATTGAACACACTTTGTTCCATATTTGGGGGAATCAATCAATGACACACACGTCCTACAAGTTCAAACAGCTCATATTCACACTGCATACTTTAATACAGGTTGTTCACCACTTAAACACTCTAGAGTCTGGTGGGTTTAACCCCAGAGTTGATCTGCATTTATCTGTCTACGCTACACCACATCTCTTTGCCAAGAATAACAATCTAAAAGCTCACACACTCGTTGTGAGCTTATAGATCGGTTTATTTCTGGCTATAATGTTCCCCCCTCAGATTATTGAGAGTGGTTAATATGATATACAAACGGTGTACATTTCATTTATATAGTGAGATTTTATGTTTTTTCCGGGTGTCCCTTATTTTTCTTTGAAGTAAGGCAAGACCCTACTTCTTCTTGTTGTTACCCACCACGCTTGTTCAGACCATATGATAGAAGATAATTACACTTTGTGCTCTGTCTACTACAGCTGGTTTTAAAACGTTTTGTGCCCAAAGCACACCAGTAGCGAAGTTCAAATAAATCTCAAGGCAACACCTGGCTATTCATTGTGGAAATAGCAGATCTGCTATTTTCAGATCTGTTGTGAGCTTGTAGATCACAGTCAGTGGTGGAAAGTAACTTAAGTACATTTAGTTAAGAGCACACTTAAGTTAATTTTGAGGTCTTTGTACTTTCCTTGAGTATTTCCAGTACCTTTACTTCTACTCCACTACATCTCAGAGGCAAATATTATACTTTTACTCCATGACATTTATTTGAAAACACTAGCTACTTTACTGTAGATTTTGATTATTTTTTACAAAGTATACATTAACCGCTTCACCCCTATACATTTCAGCCATTTGAAAATAGCCGATCTACAAGCTTGTAGATCTGCGATTACTCAAATAGATTTATCACCACATAGCAGTATTGATACTTTTACTTAAGTAAAACATGTGAATACCTTTACTGGTCACAGTGTTGAAAGTATGCCTGTACAGTACGAGTGTGTGTACTATGCACACTTGCACAGTAGTGGCTTCGTTTTTTGAGCCACGCACCCCCCACCAAGGACCCTTGGTGGTCCCCGAGCCGCACTTTGAGAACCGCTGCTGCGACACACCAAACACAGAACGCTTTTATCTCGGTCACAAACAAAAACAAACCGCGTTCACCATGTCTGAGGTATCGGTGCCTTTTATTTCGTTGGCTACGGTGCTTGTTGTGTCATCCTGGCTCTTTCGCCATGAGTCCGTCATATCCATATATGGCGTCCTAATGTCAGTCATTCCCAAAAAATGGAGTCTATAATGTCAGGCATATTATGTCAGTTAGCTCCATATATGGAGTTCCAGGTATGTCTTGACTCACAGTGGTAACCATGACGACTCCCAAATATTTGGTGGGTAACTATGGCGACTCATCCAACAAGAGTATGATGTGAAAGCCTTCTTTACTGTGTGCACGACTGCACGTGTGCGTGCGTGCGTGCGTGCGTGCGTGCGTGCGCGTGCATGCATGCTACCGCGGGAGCTAATTTGTTTCATTCAACAGTAACATAGATAGTAGCCACCCCAGTCGCGGACCGCTTCACATAGACAACGGCTCCGCAGCCACAAGACTGTTTAAATAGCCACTATCAGGCTACTATCAGGCTACTATCAGGCTACTATCAGGCTACTATCAGGCTACTATCAGGCTCGTGAAGGATCCGACCAGGGAAATATCAAACAACTGTCAGAGACGTTAACTACCACCTGCACTGAAGGCCTTTCTCTATACCGTACCTGAGCTCAATAGCAGCCAGTATATACGTTTACTGTTATTATTACTATTAATCCATTTTGACCTGAGATCAGATTCTAAAAATTTCTTCTACATCCTGACAGTTTTCTGAAAAAGCAAAATAGCAGACCTACAAGCTCGTAGCGCGCCACTCGGTGGCGCGCTATGAGCTTGTAGATCTGCTATTTTTCAATAGCTAAAGCATAACATAATGCTAACACCAAAAGGGGTTCCCGCCCAAAATGGGTTAATGCTGCTACAATGTCTTGAGTAAACATTTCTACTGTCTAATGTATACGCGAACCGTACAAAAGACACGCACACATCCTAGAGCTGGGAGTGTGCTCGATAAACCCATCCTGACTGGCAGTTGAAAATACTCTTCTGTTGCGAGTTGTTTCTGTGGATCGGTGTCCCAACTGTCCATGCAGGTGCACTTAACAGTTGTCCTGGTATATCCCGTTAGACCGTTAGATTTGTATATGGTGTATATTTTGTATAAGACAGTCAAAGGGACAGTGCCCTCAATACCCTCATAGCTGTCTTAACTACTTCTCCAAAGTGAGTCACACCCACAGCCACACAAACGCTGTCCCAGATTTGGAACAAAAGTACTCGTTCTACTACTCTGCCCCTGAGTGACACACCATAACATTATGTGAATCACTGATTTCTTTCAAAACTGGCCTTGCATCTATCAGGAGGCTAAATATGTGTTGTATTATTGTGTTCATTTTGTTATATGTTGATGAATTGAATACATGAGGACCACAGTCTCCATGACTTTTTTTGGTACAGTATTACCCTTTTAGCCTTAATGTCTGACTGTAGCCTACAGTTTACATTGCTGACTAATAAAGTATTCAATCAATCAGTCAGTCAGTCAGTCAGTCAGTCAGTCAGTTCAGTCAATATTAACTTGTTTTGTGGTACACTATTGGTATCACTATGGATTTAGTTAAGTTTGCACTTTTTGCAGAAAACGTTGCAGTATAGGTGACAACCTATAAACCTAGACAGGGGATTATTCTGGTAAAAAAAAACACTTCCTCAAGAGTGACGAGGCTCACCTGCTGCGTTTGTGGGAGTGGTACACAGTGGGGGACACGGATGATCTTTTATTTATTTTCTATTTTATTACATACTTTATTTAGATCAAATACAAGACACAACACAGCAGTACAAGACATCGAATGACAGAAAAGTAAGCTTGGGGACATGGTTGATTGATTGAATACTTTATTAACAGTTTGCACAAAGTACACACAGTTACAGTTATACAATAATGCTAAAAGGATGACACAAAAAGCCCTGATGGCTTGATTCCATTGTGTTCCTATATGTGTATTCAATTCAGCAAGGGGATAAAATGACCTGAAGAAGGTCCATTGCTGATCGAACATAAAGTTGAAGTGAAGGCACTACTTCTAAATGTTAGGGTTTTTTGGGGGCCTAGCAGCACCCATTGTCGATGTGCGTGTAATTAGGTAGGTATGCTTTGAGGGTGCTTGATCCCAGAAAAGCTCACCATGTTGAATCAAAAAAACATCCACAGACCTGCAGGTAGCTCCCATTTGCAGAGATTTATTTTCCGGCACTAAGGCCCTTTTCTCAGACTCCAGGAAGAGATTTAGTGCTTGAAACGTCACATAACTCTTTGCAAATGGGAGCTACCTGGCTGGCGTGCTGACCGTCTCTACACTCTTATGAAGTGGAACTCGAAGTGGAGTCTTTGAGGGGGTTCCAGGGGGTCCACAGCAAAATATAGCATATCCTCATGCCTGAAGAAAGAACGTCATCAGTGACCAAAACGTTGCTTCTTCTAATAAATCTGCTCATGTACCATGCAGTACGGCAGTGTGCGGGCAAATTCCTTTGTATTATTGATGTGCACTTGTTTGCCTATATACGCACCAGCTTTTAAAGTTTTTATTCAGGTGTACGAAAGTTTTTATACACGGCTAATATAGCATCAAAATCAGTTTAACCACTATAATGCATTCTCTGTTTGAAAATAGCCGATCTACATGCTCACAAGCTGTCACATGATTGCATGGAATATAATGTATTTTTCTTTTCTACATTTTTATCCCACGATTTTGCAACCCTTTTTTTCACCAAGTGTCAATTTTATAATGTAATCCTGGGCACTGCACTCCCTCTGCCAACCTGGGGAGAGCAACGGACTGACCTCATGTTTCCTTCTATACACAAGGAGTCCAAGCTGCTTCTTTTCATCCGACAGGGGGTAGTTTCCCCGGTTGGATGTAGCCAGCGTGTATAGAAGGAACACGTTATTCCAACCAGTTATAGTTCCTTTCCCCTCCATCAGACGCCCTGGCTGGCCAGGGGGAGGCAATATACTGTATTTTTGAAAGATTTTAACAACACAAATCTTGTAGGGGGGTCCCTGGCCTGGCACAAAATATTTTCACAGATGGGGGTCGGTCCGCGGCCAAATACATAGCAGTTTGAGAAGCACTGCTCTTATGTTACCCGTACACAAGATGATAGAAACCTTGAACCCTGAATGATGCCTCCCTGTGAATACAAACACCTTTTATTAGCGCTGTCCTGGGAGGCAGCCGTCTGGCTGGCTGATGGACAGAGATAGCGACGGGCGGGCGGCCCATGCACTTACTTAACGGAGACTGCATGGGGGGGTCGGGGTGGGTGGGGGGACTGGGGGGGAGGGGGACGGAGTCGTCCCTGCGCTGACCCCTGACCACCTCCTACCACCGCGCCATTAACCTTTTATCACTCTTCATAAAAACAACAAGGTCCACTTTGAAGTACTGTCTCTCTGCTGCATGTGCGCACACAGGGATCTATCACGGTGAAGTACTGTCTTCTCTGCAGGGATAAAACGGTAAATGGTGCATTTATATATAGCGCTGTTATCCAAAGTGCTTTACATAGATTGTGCATACATTCACCCACTCACACACACTCAGGAAACCATGCAAGGTACCAACCTCCACATAGGGAGCAATTAGGGGTTCAGAGTCTTGCTCAACGACACTAACTCTGGGGCTCAGTGGGGAGCAACGGGATCGAACTAGGAACCTCACGGTTCACCTTCCGGCCACTCTACCCCTGAGCCACTGCCACCATGGTTTCTATCATGGCGACGATGAAGGGACGAGAGACAATTATTTTAACGTTAAATTATAAGGATGTTTACGGACCCGCAGTGCATATCGTTGCTGTCGAGCGAAACGTGGCGCGAACCAAAAGACGATATGTCAATTTAATTTCATAATCATTGAAAAGTAGTATAGTACCCTATTCTTAAAAAAAGACTTGAAGTTGAAGATGTCCACATTTTGTGTAGAAATAAATAAGTGTGTTTATAGTATCGTATAAGTGCAACACAAGGACACACACTTGAATACACAGTAAAAGCCTGAGTGTTAATATAACTCTGAGAGTTAATGAACTATAACCACTTTAACCCTATATATTATATATAGGCCCACTTACGTGACCAGGGGGATCCCCAGGGCTCTGTACTCGGCAAAAATATATATGCTCACAAATGTTACAATGCACTGTGAGCTTTATAGATTGGCTATCTGTGCTGGATGTTCGCCCACAGAACGAGGAACAAAAGTGTGATTAAATGAACACTCTGTATGTTACTGTGATTTACTTGAGTTAAAGTACAAAAGTATTGGTATCGAAATGTACTTAAATGACCAAAAGTATTTATTAATCAGAATGTATGTCCCATTTCAAGTTTCCAGATGTCTGAAAGTCTTTTGAAAATAGCAAATCTACAAAGTAACTAGTAACTAAAGTTTTCATATAATTGTAGTGGAGTAAATTTACAATATTTGCCTCTGAGATGTAGTGGAGTAGAAGTAAACGTATTGGAAATTGGAAATACTCAAGTACAAATACCTCAACATTGTACTTAAAAAGTACAGTACTTAAGTAAATGTACTTACTTTCCACCACTGACTGTGTGTTACTGAGGCTAACTGATGCCAACACATAAAGGAAGCAGGTACCCCTCCTCTCTAGAAGGCCGTTGGTTACTCATCATGAATTCCATTTTCCATGGCATGGAATATGACTTCATTCTATTGGTGCTGCGTGGGGCCCGTCAAAAGACACGGGGTTAATGCGGTGCGGCGCTGCTTTAACAGAACACTTTGCTCTTTTCAGATTCGAGCAATTGTGCCCGTCGACGAGATCAAAAGGGCTTTTTCAAAAGCATGCGGCTCTTATGTTCAGTGCAGCTTTCATCTCTTTATTATAATACACCTCATTACTGGAAAACTTCTCTTTGATTGAGCTGCAGGTTTGGTCTGAGAGAGAGAGAGGGGCGGGTACGGTCCGACAATGGGTCCCGGACAACTTTCTGCCTGCCAAGGACACACAATGGCTGAGGTAACCAACCAAAAGATGTTTGTCTCAAATCCCCTCTCGAGATGGCTGGGCTATAGGGGGAGGCCCCCCCCTCTGCGCCTTAGCTGATCCACAACACAGGCCTGTGCTGTGAATTACAGTAACACCTCCTCCCTGAAAGTGAGGATTTAGTAACTCCTCTGATCACACTCCGCTCACGGAGGGTCAATCCTCACAGGCGGCCCGGCAGCGGAGCTGGAGATCAGACCGAGAGCGTGAAATGAAACCAAATGTTTGGTTTCATTTTACGCTCTCAAGAGTTAAAGATCTATATAAGAGTCCATTTGGTTACCAACTCTCCATCATTTAGCTGGGGACCACCTGGAACCCCCTCAAGGACCACTGGTGGTCCCCGGACCACTGGTTGGAGGGGAAAGACCAGTGCTCTAGACCTGTGTGCTGTGAGACAAGTCCAGGTGTGCCCTTGGGATTTTGTGACAACCACAAAATCCACACATTTTTGTATTTACTTTATCAGTACCTACTGTGTACTTTATTTTACCAATACAGAGCCAAATGATATATACCCTAAAACTATATTAACCACTTTTATTATTAACTTGTTTGCATTCACACAAAGTTTCAAAACCCTTGAACAGGACCTTAAGACCGTGAAGTGAGATGTGGAAACATGTTTTAAATGAATTAAGAATACTTTTTTTTACTTAGTTTACTTAGTAACACATACTTTTGGGGGTGAGACATTTTTATTTCGTTTTGTAATCGCATCAAGACAATACATGATAATACATTTTAATTAGGCTATTAGTATTAATCATACAATTCTCACAAGGTTTCAAGTTTTTTGTTTTCCTTTCCTTTCCTTTTTTTTCTTTTTTCACTTCGGTGGCACCAATATTTTTTCCAATCATTTTTTGGGGGACTAGAGCAAACAAACTCTTTAATGAATCCTGGAGTGTACATTCAGCCTCTGGTCTCTAAACTATACTTCTGACCTGTCTGTCGGTCTGTCTGTCTGTCTGTCTGTCTGTCTGTCTGTCTGTCTGTCTGTCTGTCTGTCTGTCTGTCTGTGGGGGGGGGGGGGGGGGGAGTGCGCGTGCGCGCGTGTGCGCGTGTCCCCCCCCCCAATGTGATGGTCCATGTCTCCATCTGTTCTATTCCTTTCTGTTTGTTTGTATGTCTGTCTCTCTCTCTCTCTCTCTCTCTCTCTCTCTCCCCCCCCCCCACCCCAACTCCCCCCCCCCCCCTCCTTTACAACTTTAATTTCCTGTCCAGTTTATTTGGAGTGTTTGTTTTGAACCATTTTTATCATCTCCCCCTGGTGATAATAACAGCTTTACGGGCTCAGGTTAATTGCAGACGGCACAAATCCAAAACACCCGCCTAGCAAGCAGACAATCTAAATATTTGAATGATAAAAAAATAAGTTGTCCCATTGACCTGGGCTGCCTGCATGGGCCATATAAAACATTCCAAATGAAATGGACGTCTGCACCTGACGTAGTATGTGTTTGTGTTTTTTTTCTTCCCTTCTATCCTGGCATTTTTTTTCTCACCTTTCAGCGACTGGCCAATAACAAGCGAGGCTTTTGTTCGCGTTATCGTGCGCTGTTCATTTGTCTCGCAGCCCCGGAAAGCCCGCGTTAAGATAACGGCGTCCTATCATCTGATTGTCTTATCAAAGTTAACGCCACGCACACATGCAGGCTGGCCTGCACTAAAAGGCTAAGTGCTTCACACATGTACATGTGTGTGTGTGTGTGTGGGGGGGGGGGGGAGTTGTGATCAAAATACATTCAACTAGCACACACACACACACACGTACACAAAGTTACACTTTCACTACTAAAATCCATAGATGTAATTTATCCATTTGTAACTGAGGATTTCTACAGTTTTCCTACAGCAGTCGTTATAGGGCTGGGCGATATGGACAGATCTACAAGCTCACGGCACGTTGCGATGTGGCGTGTTGTGAGCTTGTGGATTGGCTACTTTTTATTTTAACATTTTCTACCTTTTTAGTATAAGTATAACATAGGGTGTATAAGTGCTTGAAACCAGGAGATGACAACTCTTAGCCATCTGGGATATCCCAAATCCTAGATCGTATCTAATCTCACATCATAATATTGATATACATATCGTCCAAGCCCTCGTCAACAAAGAAAGAAATATGCAATTCCTTGACCCCCTGTCACTTAACATTATTTTAGGTTACTCCTTCACTCTTCATGTGACCACCGCGCTCTGACTGTAGGTGCGCTACCCGTTCAAAACATATACAAATATTGTTTGAACAGGGACAAACGTTTCGGCTTCACACTGATGAAGGCTGGATAGCCGAAACGTTTGTCCCTGTTCAAAAATGCAATAAATATTTTTGAACTGAAGTCTTGGTGTGTGTGACCCACTACCGTTATTTTGATAACCGTTATGTTGATCTTATGTTGCACCCTCGTGCAGCATAAGGTCATCTTTGTACCCCTCTCTCTAGGTCTCTTATTGCCCCTTATATGGGATTCCTGGAGTGTGAGAGTGTGCAACCTCTCTACACACTGTTTGACACCAGGGTCACTGGAATTGCCCCACTTGAGCTAAAAGAACATTCGGTTTGGTTTGGAAAGTGAAAACCTCCAACCGCCATTAATTTGTTTGCTCTCCCACTAGTCGCCACCGCGGCGAAGTACCACCACCTCAAAGAACAGCTTCCACACTCCTCACTTTTATTTGTTTGTTTCTTTGGAGTGTGTGTGCGTTGGTGTGTGTGTGTGTGTGTGTGTGTGTGTGTGTGTGTGTGTGTGTGTGTGTGTGTGTGTGTGCGCGCAGCGCGCGCGTGTAGCGTGCATGTGTGTGAGGCTGTGAAGCAAGCGCGGCCGAGGCAGGCAGGCAGGCAGACTTCGGGGTTCGAGGGGGGTAGTAAGTAAGGGGGTAACGCGGGGAGCCTGCTCCACCACCAGGAAGACGCACAGAGGGCGAGCAAATGAGCTAAACACTGACAGAGAGAGAGAGAGAGAGAGAGGGAGAGAGAGAGAGAGAGGGGTGGGGGAGAGGGGGGAGGAGGGGGTTCATTTAGCTCAGGCATAGCTGCTCTTGTTTGTGGTTGTCCCTGACACCAGTCGACGTCGTTGCTCCAAAGCACCTGTGTTTGCTCACTAGCTTTCCCCCAATCTGCTCGAAAAATGCTGCAAGCATGTCACATGGCGGCCAGATAGCCCGGGCTCCATGGGAATACAAAAGCCGGGGCTTTTAAGAACAGTTAATCATTGACGGGAGAACCCTCTCTTTTGTTCCCATTCAGCCTCGGCCCTCGCTGACAGAGGCTTTGATATTTCGTTTTCATATCCTATACGCGGCAGACAGGTCGTTGATATTTCATGCGGTGGGCGGGCGGACTGACGCGGGGGGTCGGGCGGGCGGGCGCACACATAACGCCAGGTGACATTGACACAGGAAGGTGCCTTTGACCTCGATCCCGCCGCGCTGCGGGGGCGACGGCGGGTTGATGGGGTCACGGGTTTCTGGTCGGATGGCCGCCGCGTGCATCTGTAGAGGATAAACACAACACGCACGGGGTTAATCTCATACACATTTATGTCGTTTTGATGAATCTCTCAGAATGAATGGGTCGGAGCGTGTGTGTGCTGTGATGATGAGTGGTAGCGCTGTTAACCCATTAAGACCTGAGACCGATTCTACAAATCCCTTTTTAAATCAGCTAGTTTTCAGACCTTTTCGTGCCAAGGACCTCCACTTTCAAGATATTTCAAACATGGCGGATGTGCACGCTCTGCTATTGTTGAGAACCACTGTTTTAAATCCTTTCCTGGTTTTAATAGGTTAATACTGTCCCTATTCTGGGGGGCGAACTTGTGGCGAAAATAGACGATCTACAAGCTCATAATGCGTCACATTGTGACGGGTTGTGAGCTTGTAGATTGGTTATTGTGGCAATTTATAGTTGGTGTAGATGGGAAATGGAGGGGGATTGGTATAGAGCCCCGGGGCACCCCAGTCAACAATCTATATAGGGTTTAATACATGTTGATAGAAGAAATAGTGAATTTAAAAGTGTAATGCCAACATTTCCATGATTTCATGACTTTTGATGCACCTGATTGGCTGGACGGTAATGAACACAATAAGTCTTTCATCATGAGTTGGAGGACCATAATTAATTAACAGGCCCTAATCTCAGTTTGCACTCCATCAATGAAAAACCCCAGCTCTCATTTCAAGGCTGTCAAAGAGGGCTTTAGGGATGGGGGCGGGAAAGGAAAAAAAAAAGTAAAGCAAGAATTCCGCTTTCACAAAGAAGGGGCCAACACATTTATCTTAAAGACGGAATTAAGTTTGCACAGCCCCATTCTTATAAAACACTAAAAGGGTCTAACTCTTATCTTCCCATTTCCCTTCGGCGTTCCAATGGTTCTTTATTGTCCGTTCAGTCTGCGCCCCACCCTCTTCTCCAGAGCTAATAATACTGTATGAGAACTGGAGACGAGAGGCGACGCCGCCGCAAAAGGGTTTTTTTACGGTTGAAAATGCGAGTCAAGAGCAGGCAAAGTGGTCACTCGATGCAGGATGCTTGGTGCAGCGCGGGTGAATGATTAACGTGGAACATTTGACTGATATCTGCTCTCACACTGGCAGAGGAGAAGTCAGGAGATAAATGAAGGTTGAGTTTCTGGCTGGAGTGCAGAGACGGGCTCAAAAACGTATACGTGCTTCGACAAACATACCAACCCTCACTTTGTTGGTTTGCTTTGAGACTTTTGAGATTGGTTTTCATGTCAGCGTGTCCCTTTGAGTTGCTGGTCAACAAAGTGTCACAGTGACTCAGGCGTGCGTGCGTGCGTGCGTGCGTGCGTGCGTGCGTGCGTGCGTGCGTGCGTGCGTGCGTGCGTGCGTTATAAGGTCATTCTAGCAGGTTTTTCTTGGATCATCTTCTGTTTGAACTTCTATTAGCCAACTATTCAACCTGTTAATCTCTAAAGTCACAACAATGACATTTGTCATTGTTTAAAAGAAAATATATTATATATTCAGAACTAGTTATGAAACTAAGCAGTTTGTGTTATGAAATAAATTATATAAATTTTCTATACATACCTTGGTGTTCATTTTGAACATAAACATGCAACGTGCAGCAGTCCATTCATTTCAGTGCTGTACATTATGGTAAATAAATAAAATTATGTCAGATAATAATCGATGCATTTTATAACCAGCAGCATCATCTGTTAACGTCATATAGCCATAAATCCTTATTTTATATGCACAGTGACTTCTACCCATAGTCTGTTTATTTGCTCACCCTGGCCACTCACGATAAGGGTCACTGGTGTCCCCAAACTGTAACTCACAATCTCTCTCTAGTGACAACACACACCCCTGTATCCACCATTCCACGTCCAAACACATTAACCCGTTGAGGACGATACTACAAAATATCGTATATCAAATAAACAGTTTTCTGGAAAAACATATGTTGCTACAGTATATATCAGTGGTGCTCAAAACCATTTCATGTCAAGAACCCCAGCAATGATACGTATTTGGGCCAGGGACCAACAGAAGCAAAGATTTGAGTTAAAAAAAAGAGATTTGCACAAATTTTCAAAAATTTTCAAAAAAATAGATCTACAAGCTCATAGCGTGGCACAAAGTGAAGCGCTATGAGCTTGTACATCTGCTATTTTTGAATAGCCAAAGTATAAAATAATGGTTAAAATGATACTAATCTTGCTATATTACGGAAACTTACAAATGCTTTCTCGGTTTGAATGGGTTAACACTTCACAGACAAACAACAACGGCAGAATAAAGAACAAAACAAACGTAAAAGACAATAAATGGTTCAGCCCGGCCCGGCTATAAGGAAATAGAGTTGCTGCTGCAGCAGGAGGGGATGGGCTTTAACAAACTGTATGCTTCCAACAAAGGTTCCCGTTTCAGGAGAGGAAGGTGGGTGATGGATGGCTCCACAAACATAGTTGTCATACCTGACCCATGCCATGCGCCGGTCACAGCCCTGGACTGAGAGACACATTGTGTGAATGTGTGTGTGTGTGTGTGTGTGTGTGTGTGTGTGTGTGTGTGTGTGTGTGCGCGCGCGTGTGTCCATACATCAAGCTGGTAGCCTACTTAAAGCGGCACTATGTATAATATAACTTAGTTTTAGTGTAATTTTGTCCAATCTGAGTATGTTAATAAAATCTAACTTTACATATATACAAAGGTGTGGTTGTATTTTGTCTCTCTGTTCTTAGATCGTGTCAAAGGTCATGTCTCACCTAGACACAGGATCTGACACAAAGTTTTACAAAGATTCAATTTCTCCCCTGAGCAAGCAGGCAGGCTCTATTAGCTCAATGGTAAAAATGTCAGCACTTGTGCAGGTTCAAATCCCTGGTAGAAGAGGAAAAGTTACATACAGTAGTGCAGCTCTAACCAATCTCCTGTCTGTACCAGACCCTATAGTGCAGGGGTTCTCAAGGTAGGGTCCGGGGACCCCCAGGGGTCCGTGAGGGGGTTCCAGGGGGTCCACCGGCTAAATGAGTTACTGTAATAAAGCATCACCTTCAGTTTAACCACTTCAACCCTGTTGTGTAGAGTTAAGCTACTGGAAAATAGCCGACCACCAAGCTCACTACGCGTGGCGATGCAATGTGTTGTGCACTGCTAGTTTCGAAAAACGTGGGATAAATTTGAAACTTTTGAAACAACACTATGCTTCCCTGCCGAGGTTTCAGGTACAGGCTTTAGTTCCGACATACTATTGGTCCAACTGTCATTAGACCCTAACCCTAACATACTATTGGTCCGACTGTCATTAGACCCTAACCCTAACATACTATTGGTCCGACTGTCATTAGACCCTAACCCTAACATACTATTGGTCCGACTGTCATTAGACCCTAACCCTAACATACTATTGGTCCGACTGTCATTAGACCCTAACCCTAACATACTATTGGTCCAACTGTCATTAGACCCTAACCCTAACATACTATTGGTCCGACTGTCATTAGACCCTAACCCTAACATACTATTGGTCCGACTGTCATTAGACCCTAACCCTAACATACTATTGGTCCGACTGTCATTAGACCCTAACCCTAACATACTATTGGTCCGACTGTCATTAGACCCTAACCCTAACATACTATTGGTCCGACTGTCATTAGACCCTAACCCTAACATACTATTGGTCCGACTGTCATTAGACCCTAACCCTAACATACTATTGGTCCGACTGTCATTAGACCCTAACCCTAACATACTATTGGTCCGACTGTCATTAGACCCTAACCCTAACATACTATTGGTCCGACTGTCATTAGACCCTAACCCTAACATACTATTGGTCCGACTGTCATTAGACCCTAACCCTAACATACTATTGGTCCGACTGTCATTAGACCCTAACCCTAACATACTATTGGTCCGACTGTCATTAGACCCTAACCCTAACATACTATTGGTCCGACTGTCATTAGACCCTAACCCTAACATACTATTGGTCCGACTGTCATTAGACCCTAACCCTAACATACTATTGGTCCGACTGTCATTAGACCCTAACCCTAACATACTATTGGTCCGACTGTCATTAGACCCTAACCCTAACATACTATTGGTCCAACTGTCATTAGACCCTAACCCTAACATACTATTGGTCCGACTGTCATTAGACCCTAACCCTAACATACTATTGGTCCGACTGTCATTAGACCCTAACCCTAACATACTATTGGTCCAACTGTCATTAGACCCTAACCCTAACATACTATTGGTCCGACTGTCATTAGACCCTAACCCTAACATACTATTGGTCCGACTGTCATTAGACCCTATACCCAAAGCCATAGTCCAGTGTTTCCCAAAGGTTTTCATGTCAAGAACCCCCAAATGGACATTTATTAGCCCGCGGACCCCCATGTGAAAAGCTATGCCGTGCAGGGACCCCATAATAGAATTTTTTTACGGCTCCAGCAGTGATTCTCAACCCGTTTAATTTCAAGGACCCCTAGTTTGACATGCATTAGTCTACGGACCCCCATTTAATGGCATTTCTATCTCTGACACCCCAATTTATATTGTAAAATAGTGTACAAATGGAACCAAATGGACCTGTTAGTTACAGACCCATAAGGGTCCATTTGGTTCCTAACTTTCATTTAGCTGGGGACCCCCTGGAACTCCCTTAAGGACCCCTAGGGGCCCCCGGACCCCACTTTGGGAAACACTGGCCTAATCTACCCTTAACCGCAAGCACGGCGCAACGCATGTCGGACCAACGCATTGTTGGGAGCGACGGGTGATTTCTGCATGTCGGACCTTTGGTGTGTCGGATCTGCGTGTGCATCCCAAGGTTTCTGTGCATCCCGAGGTTTCTACCAAAAAACCTTTCCAGATTGGCGTCCGTGGCCAAATACCTATCAGTTTAGGCCAGTGGTTGCCAAACTTTATCATGTCAAGGACCCCCAAATTGACACTAATCGCCTGTGGACCCCCATAAGAGAAGATTATTACGGCTATAGCAGTGATTCTCAACCCGTTTAATTTCAAGGACCCCCAGTTTGACATGCATTAGTCTGCGGACCCCCATTTAATGGCATGTAAAATCAATGTTCATTTAACTCAGAGTGTACAGGTCCATTTGGTTCCATTTGCACACTCACAGAGTTAGACACATTTGGTTCCATTTGCACACTCTCAGAGTTACAGACACATTTGGTTCCATTTGCACACTCTCAGAGTTACAGACACATTTGGTTCCATTTGCACACTCTCAGAGTTACAGACACATTTGGTTCCATTTGCACACTCTCAGAGTTACAGACACATTTGGTTCCATTTGTACACTCTCAGAGTTACAGACACATTTGGTTCCATTTGGTTCCAAACTGTCCTTTAGCTGGGGACCCCCTGGGAGTCCCCGGACCCCACTTTGAGGGCCATGACTGGTTTAGGCCAGGCCTTGAAAATGATTTTGAGAACAACTGCCCTATTAGTGATCCTTCATCCACACGAGGTTTCCTCTTTCTCCTCCTCCTTCCTCCCCCTCCTCTTCCTCCTCCTCCTCTTCCTCCCCCTCGGTCTTCCTGGCGTTGGAAGGCGGGGGTGGAGATGGACTCCTTCGCCGGGTCAGGACTTGGGTGCATGGCCCCTGTGTGACAGGCACAGTGTGGAGAGTAACTAACTATACATTCACTCAAGTACTGTACTGAAGATTTTGTTTTTAAGGTTGTTTTTTTCTCCAAATTGCAATAGGCCTATACTGTTCCTTTTTTTTACTCCACTGCAATTATTTGAAAGGTTTAGTTACTTTGTAGATTTGGATTCTTATTACAAAACATTAACATCAGCTATTTGAAAATTGCCGAAGTACGACCTCACAACGCTGCATCGCTTTGCAAGCTTGTAGATTGTCTTTTGTTCAAAAGATATTTATACATTTTGAACCCATGTGAAATGGGACATTCTGCATAATGAGTACTGTTACTTTTGGTACTTGGTACAAGTAAATTTTGAATCCCTGACTTCTACTGGGAACGGAGTATTTCTACATTGCAGTATTGATTATTTTACTCAAGTAACATATATTTGAGTACTTCGTCTACGACTGGATAGACAGACAGACAGACGTTGTTTTGTGTGTGTTTATTTGATGTGTGGTTCTCCCAGGACAGGACGCCTTCGATCTGCCCTCAGGGATTCCGCATCTCCAAAACGCTCAAATAGTCTGGGAGTGGCGATAAGCAGCCGGGCTGGAATTATATTCCCCAAATCCCAAATCCTTGTGGAGCATCGCCGTCGAACCTAACCGCATCTCAAAACACACCGAGCTAACACATGCCGTATATATTTATATATGGACTTGAATATAGCCACCTCCAATACATGTGTATAATGTTTATATGATAAATTAGATAGATAGATCCCCCTTTCTCCTTCTTCTCTTTCTCTGATGGAAATGTCAAAAAGATAGAGCTTGCAGAAAAACTAATTTCACCTACTGTTTTACACCTGTTAACCCGTGATGTGACAATAAATATTAATAAAGTTGGTCCTGCGATTCTAGTTCTGATTCAGTCAGACAGACAGACAGACAGACAGACAAGAGTACTGTACACAACGCACGGAAATAACGATAACAAAAATAAATACATAATAGAAATAATAATCATAGAAATATGTAAAAAAAAGAAAAAACGACAACAAAAAGCATTTGTACATTTCTCTCTTTTCCTTTTAGTGAGGGGGTGTTATTTGGCGGGGGGGGGGGGGGGCTGGGCATGGGAGCTGCCAGGTCAGCGCTGGGTGGTGTGTATAGTGTTGGTGTGTGAGTGGTACATACATGTGCTGGGTGGTGTGTATAGTGTTGGTGTGTGAGTGGTACATACATGTGCTGGGTGGTGTGTATAGTGTTGGTGTGTGAGTGGTACATACATGTGCTGGGTGGTGTGTATAGTGTTGGTGTGTGAGTGGTACATACATGTGGTGGGTGGTGTGTATAGTGTTGGTGTGTGAGTGGTACATACATGTGCTGGGTGGTGTGTATAGTGTTGGTGTGTGAGTGGTACATACATGTGCTGGGTGGTGTGTATAGTGTTGGTGTGTGAGTGGTACATACATGTGCTGGGTGGTGTGTATAGTGTTGGTGTGTGAGTGGTACATATATGTGCTGGGTGGTGTGTATAGTGTTGGTGTGTGAGTGGTACATACATGTGCTGGGTGGTGTGTATAGTGTTGGTGTGTGAGTGGTACATACATGTGCTGGGTGGTGTGTATAGTGTTGGTGTGTGAGTGGTACATACATGCGCTGGGTGGTGTGTATAGTGTTGGTGTGTGAGTGGTACATACATGTGCTGGGTGGTGTGTATAGTGTTGGTGTGTGAGTGGTACATACATGTGCTGGCTGCTATATGGGGAACACCCAGGAATGTTTAGTTAACCCATTTTGGACTGAGGTCGATTAAAAAAATGTCTTCTAAATCCTAACAGTTTTCTGAAAAACCTATGTTTCTATGTCAGTGGTGCTCAAACTATTTCATGTCATGGACCAGCAGAATTATCTGAATTTGGCCGCCGACCCCCATCTGAAAATATGTTGTTCCAGGGACCTCCCAGAAGCAAAGATTCGCTCTGAAAGAACATATAATCAAAGATTTGCGCCACATTTTCGCGATTTTTCAAAAATAGCAGATCTACAAGCTCGTAGTGCAGCGGCTATGAGCTTGTAGATCTGCTATTTTTCAATAGCTAAAGTATAACATAATGCTTGAAACACCAAAAGGGGTTCCCGTTCAGAATAGGTTAACTCACGCCGTCCCGTCCCGTCACACACTCAAGCCTGTGTGTCAAAGGTGTTTTGCAGGGTGTTGACACTCGCTCGCTCGCTGGCAGAGAGAGGTAGAAGGTGAACTGAACGCTGAAGCCATGAAGGAGACCTTCTCTGTTGTTCTGGCTTTTAAGTTTTTAGGACCGTTATTTTTTTAGGACCCTGTGCGGAAGATTCTACGACCCCTGCAGTCCCAATACGGTGTCCCTCACGTGACATCATTTTAATTGTCTTGAGAAAAAAATGCTATTTGTCCCAAAGTGACTGCAAAACAAATGCTGCTATTTGTTTCCAAAAAGCTTTATACCCTGTAATTCATATAGGCTATATAACAATGCAATGGGACATGGCTCTGTTGCCATGCCAATGCTGTACCCCCTCCAACTGTATATACTTCCCCATTTTCAACAGTTTTTATTGTATTTTGACACTTGCTTTGGCAATGTAAACATATATTTTCTCATGGCAGTAAAGCTCCTTTGAATTGAATTGAATTGTGACAAAACTGACGATATACAAAAGTGTTGATTTGACTCTGAGCTTGTAACCAAATGTCCATTTGGTTACATGTGCACAAGCTCAGGGTTACAATTCATGGATAAATTAAAATGTGCATGGTGCATCATATTGTTGGTGTAAACAATGACATGTCAAAGAGTTGGCATGTCATCCATTTGTTTATGGATTCAAACTGTCATGCAATAATAATTTGTTCATGAGCATCATTCAGGTATTTTATTTTATGGCATTTTGTTTGAAATCTAATTGTAAATTAGGTATTGCACGAACAAATCAATCGATTTACAAATTTGATCGTTAAACACGACTATTTCTTTCATTAATTAATAACGAATCAAAATAAATACTTTATGATTTATTTCAGGAAAACTAGGAAATGGCAAGTCTCCAGCAAACCTCAATAAAAGTCAATAATATTAACCCAACAAAATGTTATTTCACTTTCTAAGTCATTTACCAATTGTTGGGATGTTGTTGATTTTTAAGTCTAATGAATCCTTTTCATTAGACTCACAAAATAATGCATTATTAATATATCTGTGAAAAGTATGAATCATATCATTGTGTTCTCTTATTGAAGAAGAATATTTAAAGATTGTCTATTTTGTTTACATAGCCTAATATAAACTGAATTAATTAATCATTAATTCAAATACATTTTCACTGATAGCGAGGGTTTTATTATTTCACAAACACTGTGGTTAAGCTACAATAAAACAGTATTATCGCAAAGTGATCTACATAGACAAGACAATATTACACAAACCAGACACATAATATATCATTGTTTGAACTGTTAAAATGGCAAGAAATTGTATTTTTACTCTTTTCTTTTCTCTATATCAAAAAACCTTTTTTTGATGCAGTCCTACATTTTACTGTGTAACTCCATAAAATGAATCGCCATAGTTTTTAGCAATACACTTTCATTTTGTGCTTAATTTTTAGAAATGCATTTTCAGTGACATTTTAGAAATATAATCATTATTGAAATTTGGGCATTGGTACACGTTAGTTCAAAATGAGAAAATATTTGTTCTCACAGCAATGAAATATATATATATATATAATATATATCATTCTTTAACAATAATTGATTATTGATCCTGTATTGAAATGAGCCTGTTTTCCTGTCTTCTTAATGTCAAGGGACGGAGATCTTTCTCATATTATTCACAGTTTGATATTTGTTTCTCCTCAATGCAGTGGTTTGCTAAAACAGCAACCAATGGCAGTCCTTGATGCCTGCCTGTCTGACTGACAGCATGTCTGTCTGTCTGTCTGTCTGTCTGTCAGACAGACAGACAACCTGTCGGTCTGTCTGTCAGACAGACAACCTCTGTCTGACAGACAAATTGTCTGTCTGTCTGTCCGTCCATACGTAATGACCACCCACAGAGTCGACGTACCAACAGGTCCTTGAATGAGACGGCTCTGGTCCGTATTGGTCTCTTCGCTTCAGACCCCGCTGTACAGGTGACAAAACACCCACAATGCAACAGAGCATATATATGTACCGCCCAATGACTCTAAGGTCGCGCAACATCAACATTTGGCGACTGAACCCTGGCGGGGACAATGCGGCGCAGGCACCCAGAGATTGACACCCGCTTCAAATAATTGAAGGAGTGTTGTAAGTTTCCTATGTGAGTCACACAGGCTCTTTTTCTCCACCCTTGAATGCTGGGGGAGATTGTAGGTTGTTGTGAACTTAAAAACCCAAGGCCTCTCTCAACTCATAAATTACATGGCCATAGACAACTTTAAGCGCTGTTGAAATGCCTCGAACAGAGCTTTATTTCAGCACTGCTGGAGCGTGAAGCTGGGAGCACCACCCCACAGGGAGCCCTGCCTGCAGCTCTCTCACAAGAGCAAAAAAAAAAAAAAGGAAAAAAAGACATAAGACACTTATTTATCTTGCCATACCTGAGGCTTGACATGCCGGCTAAATGCCAGCGGAGCACCGAAGGCCTACGTGAAAACAAGCACTCTCTGTCTTGTTAATGATGCTGATGTTCACACAACAGCTCCAACCTTTTCTTCTGGCGATTACGCGGCTATTATATGCCCCTCCGCGAGCGTATATAGCATAAGCACGGAATTGCTTTCATATGAAAAGTTTTCTCTCCTGTATGAAAAGTCGTGCTTCCTGGAGCCTGGCTTACAACACGGCTAGTCAGCAACAGCGCCTCGCTTTGAAATACGATATGGCAGATTAAGAGCTTAGTCATTAGAATAAACCATTGTGTAATTGACTCTCTCATCGCTTGGAATCTGTTCTTTTTTTCCTCCTCCACCTCCTAGCTGCTACTACACATAAAACAATTTGAATTAGTTTAACCCAAGAGCTTACAAGTTAAATAATGCTTGTATGTTAGTGAATGAAAAAGCACATATTTTTTATATTGTTGGCTGGAATAGTATTCGCTTGTAGAAGTTCTTCTTCACATCATCACAGTGACTCCTCAGTCTGACCACCCATGCAGGGGGTCTCTGACACTGCAACCTGTGTGTGTGTGTGTGTGTGTGTGTGTGTGTGTGTGTGTGTGTGTGTGTGTGTGTGTGTGTGTGTGTGTGTGTGTGTGTGTGTGTGTGTGTGTGTGTGTGTGTGTGTGTGTGTGTGTGTGTGTGTGTGTGTGTGTGTGTGTGTGTGTGTGTGTGTGTGTGTGCGCGCGCATGTGTGTGTGTGTGTGTGCGCGCGCATGTGTGTGTGTGTGTGTGTGTGCGCGCGCATGTGTGTGTGTGCGCGCGCATGTGTGCGTGCGTGCGTGTCCACGGTAACCAATGGACCCGTAAGGGTTCATTTGGTCACAATTTGTACACGTTCAGAGTTACAAATGGATAAATTAACACTGGAGATTTTTGTGTCTGTTCATATGCATACATGCTTGCATGCATATGTATTTCTGTGTGTGTGTGTGTGTGTGCGCGTGCGTGTGTGTGTGTGTGTTCACATGCATGAACGCGTGCTCCTTCATGCGTTGTGTATTGGTTCTTACATGACTTCCCTTCGCTGTCTCTCTCTATCTCTCTCTCTCTTTCTCTGTCATTGTACATCTGATATACATTAACTATTGTTATCTTTCCCCCCGGCATGCAGACCTTTACAGAAAAGGGGAACCTGCTGCCTCCGCTCGCTATACAGTACTTCCAGTTCCTTCCCGCCCACCGCAGACGTCGATCGACGTCCACAGCAACAACTAACAACAACATTACGAGCAGGCAGGAGTTGACTTCCCAATACACATCCATTCAGCCTTAAGAGAAGTGAGTCAATGTAAATGCAAACACAGAAGAGCACCAGCAGGGCCAACACAAAAGGGCCAACAATATGGATGCTTGGGTCAGTCCCACGCACGCATGGCATGCAGGGTGAATCCACGTTTCCTCTGTTTGCTCTGTTCTTCTAACTGGAGATGTCATTAGTTTATAGAACGACTGACTGCAGGTCGTCCCTCCCTCAAGAGCCTCTCAGTCAGTCAGTCAGTCAGTCAGTCAGTCAGTCAGTCAGTCAGTCTGCTGCTCTGCTCTGCTCTGACCTGGCCATCACTATTGGAGCACTGGTTCCCTAAACACTGGGACATGATTCGGGACCCATGTTTGGGTCGCGGTGGATCCATTTTTGTGGGTCGCCGCAGGAAAATACCCCCTTTTTTTCGTTTCCTACATTTAAAAATATACATATTAAGCCTATAAATATTAGTTCAAAAGTTTAAACGACAAAATCACCAACTAAAATTAAACAAATTCCAACATTTTTCAAAATAATTTCAGAAATGTTGCTGTCGGGCATTAACCTCTCGTATTCATAGTTTATTTTTATTTATTTTTTTAAATTAACTCCCTACTTGATCATACTACAACATCACACGAAAGTATCTAAAGTAGCAGATCCACAAGCTTGAAACCCGGTGCGAAGCGACTCGCTTTGAGCTTGTAGATCTGCTACTTTTGCTTAAAAAAAATTGAATCTTAAAAGGTAACAGTTTTGGACATAATTATGAGGTTTCCACCCGACAGAGATTACAATGTTTTATCTCTGCTTCTGCTGCCTCAGACTAAATAATAATAATTAATAAATGACATGCATTTCCTTTTGTGAAATATCGACTGATAAATGTATGTTTGATAGCATCACAATTAAAAGATCGAATATAAAATGTGTCCACTATGTTGCAACAGAACCCTGTTTGTCATTTGTCAAAATGTATTTATTTATTTATTTATTTACTTATTTGCGAAAATATAGCATCTACAAGCATCGCAGGCACTGCAGTGTATAACGTGTTTTAACGTATTTCCCCCTGTTTAGATCAAGGAGGGCTGAGTGATTGGGTACCCCCACTCCCATTTTTTGTCCTTTCCTATTTTTGTTTTTGTTTTTACAAATCTAACATTGTACCATATACACATAACATTCCTTACTACACAGATGCTACACAGTAAAGAGTATAGTTGGATACAAATGACTTATCAGTACATATTATATATTATATATATTTTTTTTAAATGCAGAAAATATAATATAATAGAACTTCATGTCTAAATTACACCCATTAATATCTCAACTGTTAATTTCACAGTTATGTGATTTAAAATGTATTTATATAAAAGAATATGTATATTTAAAAAATAAACTAAAGTAACCTAGTAACATACAGAGATTCTTATCTTAATTTAGCTATCTATTTGAAATCTGCAGTATAGGAACCCATGGCAGGGCATTCACTTCTAGTCATTTTTACTAGTTGACTAGTCGCCTAGTTTACTAGTCGACTAGTTGTTTAACCACATATTATGTTAAAAAAAAAAAGCTTTTTCTTTTTTGGAAATAAATATGTGTACATTTAAAAACTGTGTACATTGGTGACTATAACTATAATCTACCTGATATTGAGGCCTACAAAATCGGGAAATAAAATAAAAAATAAACTTTTTTTTTCTTCTTTCTTCTTCTTTTCTTCTTTTTTTTTAACACTAGTCAACTAGTACCAGCAAGGTCGACTAGTGGATTTACTAGTCGACTAGTAAACTAGTCGACTAGTTGCTTAATGCCCTAACCCATGGTGGAATCTAACTTCCGGTATACCAACGTCATCACAAGAACAGATCTGTAAAACTCTTCAGTCTCAAGTCTTTTCTATCGAACTGTCAAATTAATTTAACAACATGAAACCTATAGCGTCCCTATTCTGTGGCAAACATTCAGCCACGGATGAGATGTACAAGCTCGCAACACGCTGCGTTATGAGCTTGTACATCTGCTATTTTCAGCTAAGAGATTTGGTGCAGGGGAAAAAGGAGCGGACCAGGTATAGAGCCTTGTGGGACCCCATCATCTAAGTGAAAAAAATAGAACCAAATTTACTCTAACCCAATTAGACCTGGAAAGCCTGTACATTCATATTCAATCCGGGAATGTATTT
The DNA here is from genome assembly GCF_951216825.1 of Electrona antarctica. Taxonomy (NCBI): domain Eukaryota; kingdom Metazoa; phylum Chordata; class Actinopteri; order Myctophiformes; family Myctophidae; genus Electrona; species Electrona antarctica. The sequence continues at coordinate 12,142,071 of NC_136799.1, read as the reverse complement.
GTGTCATTTTAGATGAAAACGTAGGTTAGGATTTGGAAGCATTTTTGTTATAATCGTCCTCGGTTCTACAAAATATGGGGCTAATCGCCGTGTATCACAATCACAAGCAGACGAATCCGCTTGGGCACGCACGTGAAGAGCGCTATCGCTATCACAGCCCGTGCTTGACTTGTGCTTCCTCCTCCAAAAAGAAGAAGAGAGGTCAGACGTAACTCCCTCCCCCCCTCCTCCCCCTTCCCCCGCCAACAATCCCCCGCTGCTTATGGTAAAGAGAGCGGTTTTCATCCCTTAAACGAGCGCACATGCTGAGGTGAACGGAGATACATGCTACGATAACCCGTTCAATTAAGACCAGCACCGTGGTGGCTGTGGGCAAAATGCGGGCAGATAAATGACCATACAGTAGAAGGGAAAAAAAGCGCTCAATGGGTATTAAAAGTATAGGGGCAGCTGGGCTCTTATCTGGCCCAGAGAAGATGCAACCGGCCAACAAAGGGAGGCCTCAGACTAAGAGGCTTGATGCATGGGAAAGCCATGGGCCAGCCATTGTGACTGCCCTTCTGCTGAGCAAATAGTCCAAACTGTTCATTCCCCATCTCCCCATTCTCTCCCCGGGACATTGTTTGTGTCCTTGCATTTCATTCTGACTGGGGAAGATTGCTCTCAGGGCCAGTGAGCAAACAGTCCAGAAAAGAGCCCGGCTATCTCCTCGCCCCGTTCCCAGGAGAACTAGCATTTTTATTTCAGCTCCAAGCTGTCAAAGGATTGGAGAGTTTATGTCAGGATCCTGAATTAATTGCTTTAAGCCTCGGGGCCGACGGCGGCATTTTCATTTTATCACCAAATGTTCGGTAAAAAAATGTTTCCTAGCAAATTATGCCGGCCCCCACCGCCTCCGTCGCTGCCCTGCGGGCGTCGAGTCGCCAAACAGTTGGTCCTGGATACATGGATGATGAGTTTTCTTGCAACACAAATTATTCCTTTTTAGTTGTCGTGACATGATCGCCACGGTCCGAACAAAGATAAGCCTCGCGGCTGTTGACGATTTGGTGGAATTTGAAAACAAACACGCTGGAAACGTTTGTGCGTGTGTGTGTGTGTGAGTGCGTGCGTGCGTGCGTGCGTGCGTGCGTGCGTGCGTGCGTGCGTGCGTGCGTGCGTGTGTGTGTGTGCGTACGTGTGTGCGTGCCAAGCTTGGCAGTGAAAGGAGCAGCATTGCAGATGCCCCAATAAAGCCTATAGCTGGTCAGACATTTGGTGGATCAGGTTTTTTACCGGCTCCAAAACGTTGTCCAAACCGTGGTCCGAGGTGCCAAACAGTCTTCAGTGAGCATCTGCCGTCCTCCTATATATCCCATGGTGCCACTGCTTTGCTAAACCAATAACTAATAACTTTACGCTCGGACAATAACTGGGGTCTGCCACACTATCGTGTATATAGATGGCCCTGCTAACCAGCGTTTCCATGCCAACAACATCGAAGCCTCCGTTTGCTCCATCATATAAAGCGGTCCATTTCAGAATGTTTTGAATAACTGACCTCAGTGGATTTACATCAATAGATGGATGTGGATCTGAGTCATATTAAACAACGTACAGATGATGATGAACAGTGTTCCGTCCCATCGTATGATTTTTTTGTTTTACTGACAAATCGGATGTATGGGCATTAACATAACTGTTGTGGTGTTAGTAGTAGCAGGAGGTTCATATTGTCTCTGTCGGGTGGAAACCTCATATGTCCAAAACTGTTACTTTTCAGGATCCAAATTCAAAAACGGCAAAGGTAGCAGATCTACAAGCTCAAATAGAAGCGACGCCTTTTTCGAGCTTGTGGGTCTGCTCCTTTCGATGCTGTTGTGTGACACTGTATGACCAAGTATAGGGAGTTAATTACGAGAATATTTAAAACGTTAAAACATGGAGATAAGTGGTTTTGTGCCCGACAGCGAGGATATTGGCGCTCCCATCGTATTTGGCAGAAGGTTTTTTCCGGAGCGTCCAACAGCATCATGGTAGTAGTACTGAACCGGCTGCTGCAGCACTCACATTATCATCACTGGAACTGAAACATGAGTCACCACCTGGGGCTCTGCTCCTCTTTACACAAATGCATCTGTCAAAGAGTATAGTGGGCCGTTATATTTGCATTTTAAAAAGCGTTAGCGACGTTTCTCTATAGCACATGACAACCAAGGACAAAATAGTCTCATTCATAAACTGCCTTACCGTGGAAACCATTATAATGAATTAATGGGTTTATCATGATTAATTTGGTCTTAGTCTTTCAACACTTCCATCACAAAATATACTGATAAGTGATAAATACTTGTTTTTTTTTGTGCGCACGGGGGTACCCGCCGTGTAATTTGCATCAATAACACATGCAACTGTCTCTGGCATTATGACCACAACAATGATGTTTCGGTTTTACTGTAGTCTTAACTGTGATCGAATGGAGCCCCAGTAACACGCATGTACGTACCGCACGCCATTCACATAAATCAGTCAAGTGGGTTTTGATTTTTATCACATCTCGTCTCTCAGGCTGAACTTCCGGAGATAAGGAGGGGACACTCCAATCGGGACCCATACATCTGGCGGCTGACTCCTTAATCTGACAGGATATTAAATGACAATCATCGCGCCTGTGTCAGTGTGAAGCAGGCGAGGGTTAAATAGTGTGCATCAGGGGACTACTCTGCGACGGCGACGAAGACACGGCCCTCTCGTCTCTTTTTTTAACCCATTAAGAGCTGAGGCCAGATTCTACAAATGTCTTCCTATGACAGTTTTCTGAAAAATGTACGTTTGAGTGGTTCTCAAACTAGTTCATCCCAGAATGATAGATATTTGGCCGCAGACCTCCATCTCAAAATATGTTGCTCCAGGGACCCCCCAGAAGCAAACATGTGAGTTAAAACCGTTCGCTGTGAAAGTATTTATATTCAAAGATTTGCACACATTTTCAGGATTTTTCCAAGATAGCAGATCTACAAGCTCGTAACTGGGCACTCGGTGCTGCGCTATGAGCTTGTAGATCTGTTCTTTTTCAACGGCTAAAGTTTAAAATAATGATTACAGTGGTTAAAAGCTATAAGGCGACACAGATGCGCTCCAGGTTTTAGTGGATTAAAACGTAATCTGCTCGACAGCCCCACCGACAGCACCCAGGCTTTGCGTCGGCAGCCTCTCCATGATAAACGACACAGCCATTTATATGGGATTAAATCGGGGATTAATTTGATTCGCGTCAGGGTATGGGAATTCATTAGCGGGATGACAGTGGCACTATACATGGAGGGGGAATTGAATTTGAATCTCCCCAAGGGGGGGGGGGGACACATCACGGTGGGCCATGGGGGGCACATGTTGAGATGGAGGTCTTAAAAGACCGGGAGCTTATTGTTCTCCACTCTTAAGACATCCATTTTGACACTTGGTGCCTTTATTGCTGGTTGTCAATTGGTTGTTATCGAATTGTGTGTAGCAATGTTATTATAGGTGAGGGTGTGTCCTGTTAAAGGGACAGAGAGAGAGAGAGTAGAGAGACAGTAGAGTAGAGTGACCCATGCCACATGTTTGAGTCCGATGCCCATACCGATTTCTGAGGGTCCAAGACTACCGATTAGGTCATTATATATTTATATATATTGTCAAAAAGGACAACATCAATTCTACACAATTTGGAGAAAAAAATGATTTGATTTTTCCAAAATAAAATGTCATGATCTGTAACGGCACATTGTGAGCTTGTAGATCAACTTTTTCATTATTTTTTATTTTTATTTTGACCATAAGTTTGAAAGTTTTCACCTACAACAACATGCCCAAAAACAGGGATGCCAGGCTGAAAGTGAAGTTAAAAACCGTGACACGCCGGCTGCATAAATGCTGATACGGACGTCGTCCAAAACATGGCTGATATTTGGGCCTGGCTCTGGAGTATATAGTGAGAGGTGCGGTGGTACTGTAGACGGAAAGCCAGAGATGAGCTTAGTTGGGAAAGAGAGAGAATAGCTTATCCTCAGATTTGCACCCTCCCTGTCTATCTGTCTGGATCAGGACCAGACCTCCTCGCCACCGTCATACAAGCGTGAAGACGAACAAATACCGTTTCTCTTTTTTCCCTCCACACAGATTTAGCTCCCACTCATACGGTATTAAAATGAGCACATTATTTGAATGTCAGTGATTCTCATGAATGTTGAAATGGCATATCTATCGCCGGCCGTCCCCAACAAGCCGTGTGGTGTAAAGTAAAGGTATTAAATTCAACTCGGAATGCAGATTACAGAATTCACCTCTGCAGAACACCGTCCTATAGAGCGTTTCGGCAAATTGGACAAGTCCCATTGTAAGATAGCCTATCACTCGGGCACATGTCTGTATGGAAGAACATATGCAGGACAAAATATTACGTCGTTTGTTATTCCGGGGACTACATTGGGGGCACTCGGGCTTGTTTGCCTTTGCCGGGAGCGGAGATTGGATTGGGGGTTTAAATGAATCACTGGCGCACCACGTTTATAGGTTTCATTAACTTTTAATGAGTTGGGTGTCCTTCGCCACGATTGGCTGGCAAGGCCCTGCCTTCACTTCCTGGAAGCGGAGGAGCCGGGTGGGAAAGCGAGGGGATGTTTACAGTATGCTGGCTTCTGTGCCGTGGTCATGTGTCGCTGGATGTCTTTACCGGGGGGAAGGAAGAGAGGGGGGGTGGGGAAGGGAGAAATAGCGTGGTGTTATTCCAAAACACAATCCCTAGATATCCAACGGCACTTGCCAACCACTGAATCTAAAACCTTGTCAAGCCTCAGGGGGAATAAAGAAGCCATGTCAGATCAATCACAGCCCAGCAGGAATGTCTTTACCACAGCTGACTGACATATCGTTTTATGGCAGCTTTGCCAACAAGGCTTGATCTCAAAGACTAGCAGAGAGAGACCCGCTGGGAAATGCTCTGGAATAACCAGCAAGACGCTGTAGTGGAGTGTGTGCGTTTGTTTGTATGCATTCACACTGTATGTATGCATGCATATATGTCTGCATGCATTATTTTGTGTGTGTGTGTGTGTGTGTGTGCATAGCCTACAATACATTTGTACCCCCCCCCCCCTCACACACACACACACACACACACACACACACACACACACACACAACTCTAGTCAACCCAAGCAATAAATCGCTTCATATTCCTCAGCATCTTTAATCTCGATCCAATATTGCATCTCACTGCATGGCTGGTTGCACTCGCATTGTCTTGCGATGGGTTTTTTTCCTGGATGCTTTCGTATGTGTATGTATCTCCTGGAGGAGCTAATCTTCCCCTCCAGCACACGGCTGCATGAGAGCCTCACTTCAACACTCCCCGACAAACAATGCGGCCGCCTGTCATCTCCATTTCATCTCCTTTTGATTGATTGATTGCCCCGCTCTTATTTTACAACATTTATTTCATTTCACTTTGAAAGCTTTGATGTCTGGATGTTACATGACTCCGAAAAGAACGACACAGTCAAACCCATGGGCTATATTTTCAAGGCGGGTGTTGTAAGGAGGAGGCCATGAAGAGAGACCTACACGTTGCGGTACTTTACTTTACGCGGATAAAGCCTGAGCTTCCATCCAGCCACTGTTCAATGTACAAAAGCTGTGAGTCACTGAGAGACACATCGTCCTGGTCTGAATGGAGTGTCTTCAGGACAACCAGCTGCCACCTAACAGTAGTCAATGGGCATTGTTGATGGACCTCTCTCTCTCTCTCTCTGTCCATCCCAGGTTCCTGGATCGGGACTAGAGGAAATCTCGAGGCAGGAATGTCGCACGGTCGTGTCAGAGGAGAGAGCGGACACATCACAGTCAGTAGCTGCATTCTCACCATGTCCATCTTCCCATCACGCACGCACGCACGCACGCACACGCGCGCACACACACACACACACACACACACACACACACACACACACACACACACACACACACACACACACACAAACCTCTGCTCCTTTCCCACACACTGACAGGTCTCCAGGTTGACCCCTGTGCATGTCTGGAGAGGACCACTCAGCTTGACCACATGAACCCTAGCGTCACTACTTCTGGGGGTGAACGTTCAGGGAAAATGGCCAACCTATAGAGGCTCACAACGCATTGCAACGCAACATGTTGCAATGAATGTGAACATGAACATTGTCTATTTTCTGCAAACAGATTTGCTGTAGAGCTGAATAAAAGAGCGGACAAAGTACAGAGCTCTGGGGGACCCCAGTCAACGACGATTAAGTGGTTAAACTGCATTCAAAAGATTCCCACTGCAGCTCCACCGATCAGTGAATTACGTTGATTGTGACGGAACGTCGCCAAGATGCTGACAAGATAAATGATAGACGTTGCCTTTGCCTTTGATATAGGCGATGATTCCTGCAAATGGTTATCATGTAATTGTAAATGCGGTTTCCTTGATGTCTCTCTCCTTACGTTTGTCATTAAAAGAAAGAGCTGACCAGTGCAGAAAGTGCGATGGGCCACGTTGTGTGTGTGTGTGTGTGTGTGTGTGTGTGTGTGTGTGTGTGTGTGTGTGTGTGTGTGTGTGTGTGTGTGTGTGTGTGTGTGTGTGTGTGTGTGTGTGTGTGTGTGTGTGTGTGTGTGTGTGTGTGTGTGTGTGTGTGTGTGTGTGTGTGTGTGTGTGTGTGTGTGTGTGTGTGTGTGTGTGTGTGTGTGTGTGTGTGTAAAGGGATATAGAGGAGGTGATAGGCGATTGCAACACGTCTGAACATCCCAGATCGTTATCTGGTAGATTGGGATTCCTACAAGATATCAGCAGGAGAACATGGCTTTGTCTCCATCACTGTCCACACACTGTCCCTCAAAGTTCACACCGTTCACCACTTTCACGTCTGTTTGTTTGTACACTATCAGAGCTAAATTGACCCTCCGGGAATTTATTGTGGGTGTTTTGAGTGTGTACCTTTTTCGACTGTCCAATATTTACATTATATCAACAAACGTATCTGGTGGTGATGATCATTTATATAGTCCGACATCGTATTTATTTAAAAGTCACTCTGTAAATATTGATTAATTGTGGAGTTATGTTTAAGAATGGTAAATTCTTCTGCAAAACGGCTTTTGGGTTTGATGCCCAAAATGACATCATTACAGGCAAGCGTTTAACAGCGGAACTGACACACTTTGTTAATATACGACGTGATGAAGCATAATTTTGCTTATTATTTTCATATATATCGTTTGCCATCATATGAAGCCCTACATATTTGTGTATATGCTTGATGCATTCCAATACATAAGCTGTAAATATGTTGTGGGGGAGAAAGCAATCGGTTGCAGAGATTTCTGATGAAGCCTTAATTTGGTTTATTGTGATAGACATGTGTGAACATTTCTGCAGCTCTATTAACCTCTCTACTACACTGCCTCATGGATTTCCCATAGTGAAAATAAATATTACATTTGTTTGACTATTATTCATGAAGGTTTTGGCCTCATATAAATTCAGTTATGCACTGGACTATATACAATAATATACATTTAATGTTCATGCTCTGTTTAAATATATGTTTGTGTTTTATTGCTCATCTTTTAAAAACAACGCAACTGCTCACTATAATAGGAGGCTAAAACATGAAATAAGCTACAGCTCCACACTGGCAACACAACGATTAACTCGATTATTTTTTACATATATGATTTTGATCTTAGAATAAAGGAAAACCGTTCATGTCTAAGGCCATGAATTCAGAAAGGCCAAAACCATGATATAAAATACTCTGTTCCAAACATTAATATTGGCTTGGGAAAGGGGGGGGGGGGGATCAATATTGGCTTGGGGGGGGGGAAAAAACCTCATTTAACAACGTGATTCATTCATAAACTATATCAAAAAGGTGGAGAAAGAAAACAAGACAAAGAATGGCATCCTTAATAATTAGCCTCCTGCTAAAAAAAAATGACTGGACGAGTGACCGACGAGCAAATGCTTGGCCATGCAGCAAGAGGACGGAGGAACCCTGATGCTGGGTGGCTTTGAGTTTTGACTTTGTTGTCCTTTTAATATACTGTGGGATAGCAGTTTCCCTCGCTAAGATATGGGATTAGGACTATCTCTGGTGAAAGAAGAGTTAAGTCGGGCCAGTGTGGTCGGTCCCTCCCCTGCAATAGGCTAAAACAGAATTACAGCTTGTTCGACCGGCGTCCCGCTGTCACCAGGGAGACCGTTCTACTTGGGTGTTCCACACACAGGCAGCCAGCGCTGACTGTTCAACCACGACTGTTATACTGCTGTCTTATATAGGCTGCATGCACACTCATTCACTGACTGCAGGGAATGGAGGCCCGGGGAAAAAAGGCTGCATGCATGGCCTTTAAAACACACTACTTTAGTTTAGGTCCAACGTTATTTAACCCATTCAGGCCTGACGTCGAAATTTAAAAAAATAAGTCTTCTGAAGGAATATATATTCAAAGATTTGTGCCGCATTTTCACGATTTTTCAAAAATAGCAGACCTACAAGCTTGTAGCGCGCCACTCGGTGGCGCGCTATGAGCTTGTAGATCTGCTATTTTTCAATAGTTAAAACACCAAAAGGGGTTCCCGTACAGAATGGGCGGGAGCTATAGGAACCCTTTTTGGTGTTTTAAGCATTATGTTATACTTTAGCTATTGAAAAATGGCAGATCTACAAGCTCAGAGTGCCGCGCTACGAGCTTGTAGATCTGCAATTTTTTTGAAAAATCGTGAAAACGTTTGAACCCATATCTTTGGTTCTGGTTGGGTCCCTGGAACTAAATATTTTCAGATGGGGGTCGGTGGCCAATTATAGTTTTTGGGGTCCTTGACATGAAAAACTGTGAACCAGTGATATAGAAAGTTATTAGAAACATAGGTTTTTCTAAAGACATTTGTAGAATCTGGTCTCAGTCCTAAATGGGTTCAGCCCCCCATGACCCCCAGAGGTCTGGATATAGCCGCTAAGATCATATTTAAATTATACATGGGCTAATATTAATTAGGCATGCCCTGGGCCTATATACGATGTTACAATAGGCCAAAGTAAACCCAATTTAACCACATGAACCCCATACACAGCATATAGCGTCACTATTCTTGGGGTGAACATTCTGCCAAGAATATAGCAGATCTATTTCGGCTACAAGCTCTGCAAGTTCTGCTGTTTTCTGTGAAGATATTTAGGGCTATATCTTGTGCCACCCCTTACCGCTTATCCCTGAACTTATTTGCCATTAATTACTATATTGAAAAACCTTTTTATAATGGTTCAAATAGCCGATCTACAAGCTCACAACGTGTCGGCTAGTTTAACTATTCTTAAATGTTTTTCAAAATGGTAAGTTTAGGGTTAAGGGGTAAGTGGTGGCACAAGATAGGGCTCTTATAGGAAAAAGTATAGGGGGCCTAGCATAGACCCCTGTGGGGCTCACGATCCGGTCAACTATAAGTATATGGTTTAAGTGGAATAGGTATAAAGTCATTTGCATGCATATACTGTATACTTTTAACAACACTTGTTCATGAATTCAGATATAGGCCTATAAGACAAACGAAAACTGGTGTGCGTATTGGGAAATATTATCACGTAGCCTAATTCAATACTAACATTGATAGAATTTCAAGTGCACATTTGGCCCAGAGTCTTATGCCCTTGTGACTGTGAGAAAAATAGAGGCCTTAATTAAGAAAGAAATGTATAAGTTATAAGAAATGTGGCTGAAATGAGGTTATAGCAGAGTAAAGGGATCAACAGGCTGGACCATCCCGTTGCTATGACGACAGAAGAGCTTGTCTGTAAGGGTGCGGCCAGCGGTATCATGTCTCTGATGTGTGTGTGTGTGTGTGTGTGTGTGTGTGTGTGTGTGTGTGTGTGTGTGTGTGTGTGTGTGTGTGTGTGTGTGTGTGTGTGTGTCCACAGGTATGTTCATGCTGGAGTGTTGAGGGTACACATTTTGCCATCCAAATGTCCACTGCAGGCAATACATAGCAGACTCTCACTGTACAAAATAGTGTTATGGACCCAAAAAGGGTTACATTAACACTCAGTATTTCTGTGTATTGAAAACACATTTTGGCTGAGGTTAAAGTTAGACTATAGTATACTTTTAAACTAGCAAAGATTAAAAATAAATAAAAAAAAACATTTGTATTTCACTGGATTGACCTGCATGGTTATCAAAGGACCGGATGAGACAGAGAGAGGTAACCTATGTGTTTTTCCATGATGGGATCTTTAATTTGTGAGTGAATTAATTTGTCAAAAACATTTACGGTTTATCTATAGGCCTATATAGATTGGGACATCTAAAATAATGAGTTATACCATGTAATTATTATTTGTATTATTGTTATTCTTCGTATTATTGTTGTAATATTAATAGGCCTAATAATGATAATAATAATAATAATAAATAATAATGGTTGTAGTAATAATAATAAGATGAAAATGCATTATTATTATTATTATTATGGCTTCATTAAATATATATTATCAAATTTTACAATAGAAAATAGCTTACATTTATTAGGGCTATACTTTAGTCAATATGCTGTCTTGTCAAGAGTTCCAAGCAATTTTAGTTGTTATACCCGCGAGGCAAGCTTATAATAATACCTTGCGTCATGACAAGTCTATTCATAAAGCTCAAATAGGAAATCCCACAATATATTCAGTTGGCACAATTGCGTGTATGGCCGAGAGACCCGCGTAAAGGCTTATATAATAATTTAACTCGAGCTTAATTTATCCTTCATTTAACGATGCCGCGGTGCCCTAATAATATTAATATGAATTAACTGATGACTCGAGACGCGTTGTTTTCTTGAAGATTCATTATTTTTGGCAAGCGACACCGTGATCCATATATAGCCTATACGCGGCATAAATGAGGTTCGAACATAATGGGGGTCTCTCTCCCCTCTCCTCTCTCCCTGCGCCTTGCATCAGGTTCACACACACTCCTCCATGACATCAATGCAGCAGCAAACGATATCAATCAAGCGCTTCTGTCACGATGCCATTGAAAGACGCTCCAACTAAAGAGGCAACAATCACCATAGCCTGCAATGCCCAGCATGGGCTCCACACTATTCACTACACAACCAGCCACCAGCACACAACAACCTGCTGCAAATCACCTTCTGGTTTTTTGTCGTCAAATATTAAATTCAATACGGCCTCATCATGTGAGCTTGAAGAAGAGAATTAAGATGCACCCATCTCTCTCATGGTTCCACGTGTATATAGTCCTACATTGGAACAACCTTCGCCGAACTAAAGATAATACAAGTTTTAAAAAAATGCCCCCATACCTGTTTTAAAACGGTCGATGCATGTTGTTTGGCTGCGAGCCGCCTTTCTTTCCGCGTGTGGCTCATCATTGTAGATGGGAAGCTGTCCTTGTGCCGTCTGCACAGAGCCGGCTATAGCTCCACTCCACACACACACCACCACCACAGCATTTATTTGAGCTCAAACTCTGCCACTGTTGACTTTAGCACAAAGCAAAGATTTCACTGCCCCGCTAGTTAAAACAAAAATGATTATTTTACAGAGATATCGATCAGTGTGCTATAAAAAAAAAGGGAAAAAAAGAAATCAGCTTAGCATTATATGTCTAAAAAATGAATAGAACGAAATGTAATGTCTGAGTAAATTTACAGAGCCGTGCCGGTGTGGTGGTGTGACGTCCCTATTCAAAGTTTACACTTCTCCAATTTGGTTGTGGTGATGTGTGTACTGTGTACCCTTCCCTATATGTGACTCCATTGTTTACTAGCTTTGTTTATTCGCAGATCACGGGTGTTTAAAGGACGATCTGTAAAGAGGGGGACTGGGGGAAATAAACGCACACTTTTAGTTTTAGGCCTCTGTACGTGTTCAGGGGGCCTCAAACAGACCCCGCTCCGTTTTCTGCATGCATGCGCCCGGCCTTGGATTTGAGCGCGCAGCGGGGAAGGAGGGGAGAGGAGAGAGAGCTCTGTATGTGCGCGCGGTTGGAATGCGGGTTTCTGATTCATTTGGGAGACACAGAGAGAGAGAGAGAGACCCACTAATAACTATCTTTATTATCTTATCTGATGGTGGAGATAATGAGACTCAACGAGAGGGGTGGGTTCGAGTGCTTTACAAGGAGGTGCAGAGACAATGGGGCCAGATTGTTGAAGAGTCTGAAGACAGAGGTTTTTTAGAGCCTCACTGTGCATGTTCCCCAAATCAGCCTCCTCCTGTCCCTGAACTATTCTCCGGCGCCGCGGGAGACTTTGTTTATGTGACAATGAAACGTATATCTTATTCAACCATCTACATATAATGCTGTGCACTGTGTGTGTGTGGGGGGGGGGGGGGTGGCTGTGTGTGAAAACTTAATTTAAACTCCATGCAGACGATATTTCGCTCGTCGAAATATCTGTTCTTGTCACAATATGGCTCCAATTAGCCATGAGGGGTTGTTGGTTTTTTTTTTGGGGGGGGGGGGGGGTCAACTTGTCAGACGTCCATCCACTGACTGACAGATGGACCGACAGACCTGCATGTATAGGTTTTCCATGCGGTTATGGTTAAATGCCAAAGGCTGGTTGTGGTATTTCACTATATCATTTGAATCATTTGACTGACTTGTTGTGTTTGACTATACCCTGCAGGGAATCTAAGTCAGTCATTCAAATGATTCTTATTGAATAAACTAATATAGCTATACTGTTATGATGGGGGGGGGGGGTCTGCCCTACATTTTATGGGCAGACTTTGACAATATTGTCTTTTTTGTTTAGTTATTTGTACACAGTTTGTTTACGTCATTTTATTGTATCTTATTGTTGCATATAAATATTTTGTGATTGGTGTTTGAATAAAATTACCTATACAATTTTCTGTTTATATTATAGTAGGGGTCATTAATGTTACTAAAGGCAATGGTTTAGAAATAAATCACCACATGGCCCGGTGAGAAATTATCATATTAAATTTTACAATTTCGGGTAGGCCTATTATTATTTAGTTCTATATATCATTTGACATTACATATTTCAAAATAGTTTATTACAGCTGCGCAGCGTATGCACTCTGCAGGTGTGAGAAATACCAATTAAATTACACTGTATCCATTGGGCTGTTTCTGGACTTTACATTATTAAATCTTATCATATTCATATAGTCAGTTCAACTTCATTCATGGATATTATTGATGCATAGCCTTTTAACGTTTTGAGTGGTTTATCACCATTTGAAATGAACACAGCAATAATAGCTATACTAGCCTATATACTACCTACTATACTACTACTACTACTACTACTACTACTACCAATAATAATAATAATAATAATAATAATAATAATAATAATAATAATAATAATGCTTGTAATATTAATATAATGTATATGGGCAAAAAAACAAGATCAACGATCATATTCAGAAAAAGGAAAACAATAACACTTTAATATAGATTCTGTTCTTGTCACTACAAGAATACACATACAAGCCATAAATAGCAATTACACAAATGATTGAAGAGATCTCCGAGGCATTTAAATTCATTTAGGAATCCATAGGCTATTAACAGCAGATGCAGATGCTATATTTTTTTTACAGCGAGTTATGGTCATATTGTCTTTGGGTCCATAATATCCTGAAGCCGCCTTTCTGAACAGAGTTTGTCACATTATTATTAACATTCCTTTTTCTTCTCAAAATAATTAAGCTTAATTTAAAAAAAGCCTTTAAATGTACTCCTTGGTCGCGCGACACCGTCGTACTAATGGGGAGCATCAATTAGGCTTTTTTTCTTCTTCTAACAAATTCGACAACTAAAATCAGTGAGAAACGTCAAAAAATATCCGAAATACATATTATACACAAACTATATATATTTTTTTACAAATGTACAAATCACTGGAAAAGGTCCATTATTCGAGGAGGAGAATTAAGTTCATGTGGAGTTCATGATAGGCCGGGAGTAGACGCCTTGGTAGTACGTGGTGTCGGCGAGGGACGACGGGTCGAGGCCCGCCTTGCCCGACATGGAGCCCGCGTGCATGGACAGGGCGCCGGCCATCGGGGAACCGTAGCCCGAGTAGTGCATCACCTGCTCGTAAGTCTTTAGGTCCATTTTGTGATGCTGCTGCTCCGACGACATGAGGTTGTTGATGGAGAACGGGTGGTTGAACGAGTAGTGGTGCTCCGGCTTCAGGTGCTGCGCCACCACGTCGTGTCCGGACAGCACCGAGTGGTGCTGGGCCATGAGGTGCTGAGACACCACCTGGGAGGCCGGGGAGGGGGCCGCGTGGTCCGGGCTGAGCGCTCCATGCGCATGCTGGCCCTGCTGCTGCTGCTGCTGTTGCTGCTGCTGCTGTTGCTGCTTCATGTCCGACATGGAGGCTCTCTTGTGCTCGTTGGAGGAGTGGTTCGAGTGCGCCGGGGACTCGTTGCCGTTGCAGCTCTCCGAGCTGCTGTTGGAGCCGCCCTCGGACGTCTTGCGGCCGCCGCCGCCGCCGTTCTCCTTCGCCGCCTTCATCATCATCTTGTCGCACTTGAAGCGCTTCTGCCGCCGCAGGTAGCAGCCGTTCTCGAACATGTTGCCCGAGTCCGGGTGCAGCGTCCAGAAGGAGCCCTTGCCGGGCTTGTCCGGCGACCGCGGCACCTTGAGGAAGCAGTCGTTGAACGACAGCGAGTGGCGGATGGAGTTCTGCCAGCGCTGCTGGTTCTGCCGGTAAAAGGGGAACAGGTCCATTATCCACTGATAGATCTCCGCCAGCGTCAGCATCTTGCTGGGCGACTGCTGGATGGCCATGGTGATGAGCGAGATGTACGAGTACGGCGGCTTGGCGTGCGTGTAGCTCCGCCGGTAGGTCTTGGGGTCCCGGGAGCGGTTGATGTTGGACTGTCCGTACATGGGGCTCATGGCGTTCATGTTGGTGTAGGAGCCCAGCGCGTTCATGGAGGCCGGCTGTCCCGTCATGGGGCTCATGCTGGGGCTCAGCGCGGCGCTCATGGCCGTCATGCCCGCCGCGTGGCCCATGCCGTTCATGGCGACGCCGGCGCCCGGCGACATGCCGGTCATGGAGGGGCTCATGCCCGTGTTGACCGCGTAGGAGGACATGTTCATGGAGTTGGCCGTCATGTTGGCCGAGGTGCTCATACCGGACATGCTCATGTAAGTGTTCATCGTGTTCATTCCCAGGCCGGTGTTCATGTTGCCAACTGAGGTGTAACACTGCAAAAACAATACAGAAAACACCACCGTTAAAAAACAGAAATATCACACATAAATATAGCAGTTGCTATAAGTGTCAAACCTAATTGATTATTATAATTTCTATGCTAAAAACAATATCTGAATATCAATGAAAAATATTTATAAATCCTAATTGTGTGCAGGGAACATGATCCATATATGTTTTGTTGGCGCTCATAGATATTGCTGATCTCTCAAATACATAAGGTGGATATAACCTAGATATGATTACAGCTACATGTATGTATAGGGAAACCATGTCAATGATTGACTGAAAATATACAAAATCGATGAAAATGTTCTTGAAGCCTCAGAACACTGCATGTTCACGGCGCAAGCACGAACGAAGCCGCGGCAACCCAAATATTTGAATGATTGAATCAATCTATCAACAAATACCTCAAATGTTTGTTTAATGGAGGGGGAAAAATCCGATTTAGTAAAGATACATATAGACTTATGAAATTATACACCGAGTGAAAAGTTCTCCCCCCCCCCCCCCTACTTACATGTCAAGCAACTTTGTTAGGATAGTGCGCTCGCTGCGTGGAGATGGGAGAGGATTTGGAGGCGCCTCAAGTCAATATTTGATCACAAAGTTAATATTATCTCAGGGCTAATATTGAGTTGTATAAAATGGGATCGGCTTTAGACGCGGACGCGGGGAGAAGGGGAAAAAAATAAACTATATTTAAGGTACCCACCTCGGGCTCTCCGTAGTAGCTGCTCCAATCGGTGTGTTCGTGTCCTTCCATTTTAACTGCTCCGAGCATCCTGGAAGATCCACCGAGTTTACAAACCGCGTCTTCCCCGCAGAAGAAATGTCACAAAACCGTCTCGCGGCGGCGTGACTAGGGACACACGGGGTAGTATTTGGGTCGTCGCTGCTGCTTGCTGGGGTCGTGTCCGTGTTCCTTGAGTCAAGGACGCATGTGTGTGTGTGGTGTGTGCGTGTGCCCATGGACTGGAAGCCAGTTGTATATAGTCGCCCTTGTGGTGCCCTCCCTGGCTGCAAATGCTGTCTGTTGGAAGAGTGGAGTTGGAATGACGTTGAGTGCAGCCTGTTAACGCCGTGATATAGCCGTGTGCGCTCTGTGCGCGAAGAGGCAAGCCTCCAATCCGCACTTCTTCGGCTCGGCCCCCATTTGAATAATCTCCACTTCTCTCACACCTAGACGTGAGACTCCTTCCATGATGCGAGCTTCACCCCCCCCCCCCCCCCCCCCCCCCTCCAATTGTTGTACACCTGCGGCGACTGAATAGAAACGCTTTCATATGAAAAGGTTCATTAGAAACGATCTTTATTTGTTAATTGTTTTCTTGGCCCCGCGGGTGGAGGTTAAAGAAGGAGAAGTGGGCTTTGGCCTGTTCAATTTTATGGTGAATATTAGTGTGAGTTTGCAACACAGAACATGTATACTGTATAGCCCACAATCTTTTAAAGACTAATATACAAAAAATAAGGTGGATGATGGGGGGAAATATAGCCATGCAGCCGTGCCACTCTTTGTGGCAATTCATTTAACAGCTTTATACTTTTATAATTCATAATGAATCCTGCCTGTCACCATTGTTTTATTACACCAGATCTAGGCCTAAACATTAATGGCATCAATAAATTAAGGACTATACCTGCTTCTAAAATGCATTTATTGCGCAAATTAGGGCAACTATAACCTATATATTTTGTCTTATTATGGTGTAAAAAATAATATAATAATATTTATAGGCTGTGTTTCTTTAAACGGTTCATTGCGAATGCACTCCCTTTCTGCTGATATAACTGCAACAGTTATTCAAAGTTCATTCAAATGATTTCAACTCTTTCGGTAACAGGTGTTCTTTTAATTAAGCCTTAAGGAGCCCATGGCCGACAACAAAACAATAATATGCACTTATACACAGTTATAGGCCATATTTGTCTTTCTAAATGTCCTCGCTGTTATGACACCGCCTTCATAATTTGTCATGCATGGTCATTATATTTTAATTATATGTGCCTGTTCATATAAAAAGCTATAACATTATCCAGCTGTTAGGTAAAATATGCAATTGTCAACAGCTGATGTGTGCATTTACAATTTCGTTGACAATCGAGATATAGTCACACATTTTAAACTGGATAATAATGACCGAATTGACGTTTATTTGTGTTTAATTGGCTAGAAATAACCCACAAATCGAGCTTTACAGCGCCCTCTCTCGGCATACCGTTGCGCAATTGCTCGTGTTGCTGCATGCTAGCCTATATAGGCCCCTTGTGTGTTTGCGTCGCTTATCTACTGAAATCAAACATCTGTCAACATTGGGGGATCGATAGAAAATATCAGTCTGTTGAATGCGTTCGTATAATATGCTTCTATAATCATGCAGGCACAATTACACCAAGAAAATATCACAATACAACTAAAACCATGGCGCGACTAAACATCCCATCATCAGGCCATTCGTTGTCAGTTGAATACAGTATTTATTTGTATTACACAAACATTAAGGTGAGCCTGCAGAACTGTGCCAGACGCGTGCCAGTAGTTGTGCATCTATTTGACTGCATATTTACGCAAGAGCATAACTATCAGTATAGAGGCCCCATTAGTAAGGCAGAGTAAACCTGCGATGTTGACGAGGGACCAACACACTCTGCTTAACTTGGAAATGAGATCATGAGAGAGAATCTGTGTGTGTGTGTGTGTGTGTGTGTGTGTGTGTGTGTGTGTGTGTGTGTGTGTGTGTGTGTGAGAGAGAGAGAGAGAGGATTCACAGTAAAATAAATCCCCTCGGTGTCCATTTAGCTCCGAGGAGAGAGTGTAGATATAAGGCTACAAATGGAACCAAAATGATGATGGTCGCGGTATACTTACTCTCTCTCTCCTCGTATAGTCAAATTAATAGCAGATCATTTTGGTAATGGAACTAACTGGATTTGGTCGGCTACAATATGCGTTGACGTTTTGGTTTTATTTTGCTTAAAATAGGTCTATATTAAAACGAGTAATATAACGTATATGTTATGGAAATAGCATTGGCAATAGATTGAATATGCCTGTTATAATGGCGTTATAGTAAATGCTAAATGCTTTCGATAAAACAGAAACAAAATGGCATGCATACCCGATGGGCTATAGGCTATAGGCTACACGGGTATAAGCATACTTTGAAAAAAGATGGATTTAAAATGTAGGTATAATTATATAAATGTTGGTTTGTTTGGCTATATTGACTTGAGTCGAAAAAACGCGCACCTTATCGACCACCACACCATGAGATTGAGACAAACTATATACATTAATACACGTAGCCTAATCCTGATGGTCCTGGATTTAGACATTTTAGAGTCACCATACATCGTAAACATTCTAAAAAGATTGTCCCTGACCTGAATGACATCATGTTCCTGGTGCAGACATCATGAGACATGTTGCTAATTCTGAGCTTTAATCATTAACCCGCAGCCTGCACTCCCTTCTCTTGGGTGAAGGTCACATTTTGGATTTTTGTCCAAAACAAAAAGTTAAACATGTGCCATTTCACCCTGTTTCATGCACACAGCAAAGTCCTGAGTGTCAGTGGACCAAAACACCATGCACAGAGTTAAATGATAGCATAATGGCTGCATGGGCAATGTATCAATATATCATGATGAGACTGTCTTCTGCATTTGGGGTATTGTATGGTGTAAGTGTTGTCTTTTCCTGGTTGGGCTAATCACTTAAGCCTTATTTTATACTTACAAAAACAAACAAAAAAGTGCTTCACATTGATGGCTTTATTTGTTATATATTGTTATTTTTTGTAATGATTTTTAGCCCACGATTTTGGAACCCATTCTTTTCACCCATGTCAATTTTCGAATGTAATCCTGGGCTCTATACACTCCCTAGGCTCCGCCAACCTGGGGAGAGCAACGGACTGACCTCATGCTTCCTTCAATTGATGCATGAGTGTCCAAGCCGCTTCTTTTCACCTGACAGGAGGGAGTTTTCTCCGGTTGGACGTATAATGCGTGGAAGGAACACGTTATTGTTATGTATTGTTATTATTTTTCAAAGATTAAAAAGAAAATTGATATAGACACAATACAATATCGGTAAAGTAGCATCCACATATGTTAATATTTTTGGTTTTGTTCATGTCGCCAGGTCCTATAGCACCAAGGATACTGCACTGCATGCATATTCTCAATCATGCATTGATCATGCTACGGACATTCTTCCAATATTAGATACAGAAGAGCCGAAGTTTGACTTAAAACAATGTTTCTAGACTAGAGGGTTATGAGGTTGTGTCATGGACGTGTGATATCCTTTCAGCCATATGAGGAATGACACACTATAGGCTGCATGGAGTCTGCAGAGAAATGATAAGAACAATACGACTACAATACATTAAAATAAAATATAATACCGTTTAATGGTGCATTTATTTTCAGGTCTCATAGTTATACGTGATTTATTTATGCATGGAGGAGAATGCGTTTATGATGGATTGCTGAATTTCGGAGGACCGTGCATCTACATTTGATGTAATTTCAAAATCGTGAGAATTCATGTGCAAATAGACACAACAAACTGTTTTTGTCTTACATTACAAATGTGACATTTCAGTGAAAAAACATAATCAGACTATTATGTTTGTCTTTCAAAACTGTATGTATGCATATGTATCACATTTAATAGGCTATCATTTACTGATTACTATTCAAATAGGTTCAACTATGTATTTTCTTCGTGTATAATCAGTCGAGGACTGAATCTGTGTCACTATAGACCTGGGCGTTATATCCTAAACTGTACACATTTGCACTTGTTTCACTTCTGCCAGAACGATATAGCTTTTCTTCAACATTTTACTGTTGATTAAAGCTTGTCTACTTTGTTAGCAACATCAACTGAATACACAAGAACTTCAACACTGCATTCTTTATAGATGTGTCACTTTGTTGATCAATTAGTACCCATGATGGCAAGTGTTACTATCGACACATTCAGGTGTCATTTCTTAACTGATTATGACGTGAGAAAACATTAAACAATTAAATCTTAATGAGCCAATGAATGAATCTGAAGAGAACCATAAGTGAAAGTGTAACACCAGGTGCAAATGCAAAACTCTTAAAAAACAAACTACAATTAAGGCCCTGTATTCTGCCCCCCCTACCCGAGGGACATTCTTGGGTGCTATGGGAGCTCCAGTTGGGACTGGGTGCAGGGGAATGGAGATGGGGTGCTCCCTGCACTTTGAGAGAATGGCGGGCCCTTCAAACATTCCATCAAACACCCAGGAGTTGTTGGCGAGAACGTGTTACTTTAAGCATCACTTTCAAAGTTAGGATTCTCTTTTTTTCTCCCAGCATGTGCTTTTCAGCCAAGCTTTAAAGATTCACTTAAGGTTTGAGTCTTTAGTGAGTCCCCCAGCATGAGAGAGACAAAACACCACAGGCCAAGGGGTTAAGCATGCAATTCGTCAAAATAAAATTAATAACGAGGGGCTATTCTTTCGGAAAAGCGATGGAGGAAAAAAAAATGTTTGCTGCCAACCAGCCTGTGGTGATTGTAAACATTCCAGAGTCAGGCTGGAGTTTGGACCTGCCATTATCTGCCACAGCTGTGACAACTGCTGTTGGCTGCAGGTTTGTGGCTGGCGACACCATGTTTACCTGGAAATGAATCTGAAAAGCGGCTGGACTGGGAAGGCACACAAGCCGGCTAAATAAAAACCATTGCAACTGCACGCAGCGGGAGGGGAGGGGGGGGGGGCATCGTTATTGCACTGGGCCCATCTGGGTTGCGGTGCAAACACAGACCTTAAACGGGGCTAAGGATATCCTCAAACACGCACCTTTTGATATAGAGAGGAATGCAGGCGGGAATGCCGCTTGATAGGTTTTACGTAGGCTGTATCTAGGGCCTTGCCCGGGTCAATACGTTTCCTCTTGTCATGTTAAAGGACCCTACGTTGACCACTGCCCTCAGTTTATCAAACATGGTGACAGAATTATCTCCAGGACCACAGGGGAAGAAGGTGCACACACAGGCTGGGATCTGAAGGGATGCTCGGATCGGATGGCATCAAGGAATGCAGGCAGAAAGGGCAGACGAGGACATAGGAAACAGGAGGGAAGGTTTAAAGAGGGCAGAATAGAATATAAGAGAGTAAAAGTAATGGCATATAATGGCTCTTCTAGAAGAAAGTTAATATAAGCTGCAGTAGCAACTAAAAGCAAGCTTGAAATGTTGTGTTTATAGAACAAATACATCTACATTTGAGAGACGTGAGAGGTTGTGTTATATACTAAGGAAAATATACTATTATACAAGCCTGATGGTAGTGTGCCATGTGCCATTCCAAGCCATGTGAATGGGGAAGCGTATTGGGGGCCAAAAGCTTTAATATCACATTGTTATTCATTGGTGGGCCAACCGCAGAGTCAATACACATTTAATCACAGACTGAAGACAATTAAACCAGGGGGACAGTAGTGCTATGTTAATTAATGTTAATTAAAGTGACAGGCTCCCATGGGAAGCTGTGGTTCTAAGTATCACTACAATCAGGCCTCTGCCATAATCCATGATGAGATATTGCTGTTCACACTCAGCCAGCCTCCATGCTGCTAGATCCCTGTCAGTGGTGACAAGAGGACAAACTTGGCCTGGTGATTAAAAAAGTTGTGTCACTGATGGCCCATCTAATGATAAGATGCGTAAAACTAATGGGATTTGTAGTGATCCCCGCTGGGAAATGACTTCTCTGCATTTGACCCATCCTATTTGGAGCACAGCCCGACCCATCGCTATATTTCATTGGCCTTTATTTCAGGAAAGACCGTTCAGGACTCCCCGATTATACAAGATGATCACAGCATATACAAAATAAAATAAAATAAAATGCAATACATATAGGCCTAAATAAATACATATAACAACATTAAAAACATCGCAATGCACATAATTTAGAGCTACGCCAAGCAGGTGTAGTTATGTAATGCATTCTAAAGTTGTTGGTAAATCATATGTCAGTCGGATTTAAAAAACATCAGTTTATACAGATCCGCTATTCTTAAAGGTTTTTGGATATAGGAGTAATTAAGTGGCTAAATAAAACAAATGTGCTTGTTCATTGTAGTTAAAAGATGAATGTTCTTTTCATACATTGAAATGTTGAAGTGTATGTCAGTCATTTACCTTATCACTTGCACTTGTGTGGGAAGGTATTGGTTAGCAGAGAGTTGAAAACTCATATTGCTGAACGTATTTTCCAACTGTACTGCATGATTGATTATCTGACTGACTGTTGTCACAGACACTGATTTGAGGGGGATAGAAAAGGGCCCTTGATTGCTCTTCCCGACCCAGTCATGATTGTCTGATCCCCATTGGTATGTGTGTGTTACCATTTCTACTATATTGAAGTTGAACCTTTGTGCAGTGCTATGCGCTTGTACATCTGCTATTTTTGAAAAATCGTGAACATTTCAGAAAATCTTTGAATATATATTATAGACCCAGGGAGCCATAATCCTTTTTTCATTCTATACACCAAATCTATTCGCCCCAAAATAGCCAATCTAGAGATTGCCAATCCTATACATATCGGCCAATTTTCGCCTGATGTTCACCTATTTTGACATTTTTTAATTGGGAATATAGGGTTTAAGTCACAGGTTCCCAAACACTGGGTCAGGACCCATTTGTTTTAAATTATTATTATTTCAAGACATTTTCAAAAAACATTCCCAAAAAAGCTAAACATTTCTTGAATTTAAAACCAAATTCAATGATTTTTTTTCAGTAATGTTATGAAGAAGTCAAAGAAAAATCAAAGATATTTCATAAATTAGAAAACAAATGTTTAAGAAGTACTAAGTAGTGGAACACTGAAAATAGGCGATCTACAAGCTCACAATGCGGCGCTAAGCGACGTGTTGTGGAGCTTGTAGATCTGCTATTTTCACTAGTTTGGGTCCCAGGCAAACGTCTAATCCCTCTTTTGGGTCTCAACCTGAAAAGTTTGGGAACCGCTGCATGGTTTAAGTGGTTAACAAGAAGTTATTTTATATACGTTAGAATTTCAGACCTTTATCAAATATTCTATTCCTCAATTGTTATTGATATGAAGATGCACAGTTTAACCCATATGCACACAGATTACACACGCAGTTATTCACATTCAAGTGATCAGTCACACTAAACCAGTGGCTCTCAAACCTTTCATGTCGAGGACCCCCAAAATGATGAAATGTATTTGGTTGCGGATCCCCATCTTAAAAATGGAGCAGGGACCAGCTGGGCAAGATTTGAGTAAAAATACGTTATTTTTTGTTGTTGCCATTTTCACAAAGTGACATGCTATGAGCTTGTATATATATATTTTGAATAGCCAAAGTGTAAAATGATTGTGTCGCTATAACTACTTTTACTGGGGACCCCCTGGTACCGCCCCAAGGACCCCTGTGGGTCCCCGGACCCCACTTTGTGAACCAATGTTCTGAACAACATAACGCAGGACATTCTCATATCTCATCTCTCACATCCACTGAGCATCCATCTCTGAGAAAAACACTCACATCTCTGTTCTACATCTTCCAGGCTTTTAGTTCATTTTCTTTTTCCATCATTCAGCCAGTCAGGCAGGCAGGCAGGCAAGAAGTCAATCAGTTAGTCAGTCAGTCAGTCGGGCAGACAGACAGACAAGCAGTCAGTCGGGCAGGTAGGCACTAGGCAGGCAGGCAGGCAGACAGTCAGGCAGGCACTAGGCAGATATCTGCTATACTGCTTATCAGTATTGTGTGACCCCCAGGGGTCCTTGGAGGACTGAAGAATGAGAAGTAGTTTAATGTCTAGTAGTAGTAGAATTCATTTCACTTGAAATGGTTACAATACAAAAATACAAACGCATGTACGTACGTACATACACACGTGCGCGCGCGCACACACAAACACACACACACACACACACACACACACACACACACACACACACACACACACACACACACACACACACACACACACACACACACACACACACACACACACACATACACACACACACACACACATGTGTGATTATTCTAACAATAGCACCACTATGATTCTTTCTCATAAACAATTTTGACAATTTTAAACCAAGATACCCAGATAAACCAGATAATACATAGCTGCACACATGGTCTTGACATATCAACATACAGTATTTCATATCAGGTATACCTATAGGACAGTATGATTTGATGGGGGTCCATGCATATAGTCTAATGAAGTGGGGGGTCCGCGACGTGAAACAGGTTGAAGACCTCTGCACTGTAGACGCTGTCTGTGGTGTCCTTCCTGTATATGGGACCTGTATAGTGAGCATCCATCCATATGCAGATGGCTCATTTGTAGTGTTTACAGAGGAGCATTGAGAGGACTGACAACCCCTCAAGGGGCTGAAAGGAGGGCTGTCTACGTGGCCCCCGGGAGCCCGGTGGTAAAGCCTGTGTCCTACACGGCAACAACATGAGTGTCCAATCTGTGTTTACTTACCCGTGCACACCCCCTGCAAAAAAAAAGTCCTGGGCTGCGCCCGTAAATCGTACCTTTTTTTCCCCTCTTTACTGGCCCTGACAGCTAACAGGCTATTGGGAACAGGGGGTCCAATGACACAGCCACTCAACAGATTAGCACCTCATCAGCCTCCTGCTGCTTCCAACAAATAATGGTCGCGGCCTTTTCCACAGAAACACAATGGAGCTGCCACCGCTAAACAGCCCCCTGCTAGGAGTAGAGTCCCCTCTTCCCCTCCCCTCCCCTCCCCTCCCCTCCCGTCCTCAGCCAGCCAGCCAGCCAGCCAGCCACCACAAAACTTCCTGGTCTGTTCTAGTGGCCCCACAGCTGCATCAGAGGGGCCCTTCTACCCCGGCCCCTGGCCCACCCCGACACCAATTGGCAAGATGTGTGTGTTTCAGGTGAGCAAATATTGCCACTTGCCTGAGAGTTCAATGGCCAACCCTTTCAGAGTGGTTGCGTATTGCGCCTGGAGGGTTACGTATGGTCCCGCGCACAGCAACCGCTCCATAGGACGAGGCAGGGGGAATTTCGGCCAGACACAGCTGGAGTCATCAAATCAAACATACCCCTTATAGCCCATCTGCATTTTCCCAGACCTGGGAATCTGCTCCCCGCTTTCATTTCCCCTTCTCACAACAAAAGAACGAGTGGATGTCCTTGACAGACTACCTAACCCCCCCCCCCCCCACACACACACACACACACACACACACACGTGCACATGCACGTGCACACATGCAGACTGGACCCTTAACCGTAACAAATCTCATTTAGAGCATTATTGACTGCATGGCTTCCCACCCAAGTGCCTTTAAATCAAAATGAAGGGTTCAGGGTTTTATTTAATTTTATTGTTGCTATATCTTGCTACTGTATTTTGTACATGTGCAAAGTACATGAGTGTACAGTTATTTAGTTATGGTAGAGGACGAGCGACACATGCATCAGGTTATTAAAACCCATTAAGGAGTAAGGACAGGAACCCTTTTTGTAACTATACTTTCTGGACGGGAACCCCTATTGGGGTAGTTGTTGATGTTTGTACAGTATAGCAACATAACGTTTTTGTCATTTTTGTTAAATATTATGAAGGTTTACAGAATATGTAGATCAGGATTTAGAAGGCGTTTTTAGAATCGGCCTCAGTCCAAAATGGGTGAACTTGCAGGGGACTTTGATGGTGATATTGTCCCTCTGATAGTGTCCTTCTGTACTAATGCACAAGGAGACTGTCATTTTTCAGTTATTTATTTCATAATATTTTCGGTAATGTAATCAAGTCCATTTCATGCAATTCATTCAATTCATGCAACACTAAATAATGAATTGGACAGGGTCGAGGGATGTGTGTTTTTAATGAGTCTTAACATTGTTAACATGGAGTTTGAAGTTGAATGGGCTTATATAGGAGGGAGTCTGATCAAATGAATATGAAATATTCAAATTTTTAATAAGTTAAAAACTGGGGTCTGGGTGCACACAAAATCCCGGGTAGACATGAAAATGACCCCGGACGTATTTTAAAATGAAAACCCTATAGCCTTACCACAGGCCTCTAACCCTCAGTCTACTCTTCCCCTCCCCAATGCTCTTAGCTGAAAATACCCGATCTACAAGCTCACCACGGATCGCAAAGCGACACGTCGTGAGCTTGTAGATTGGGTATTTTCGCAGACCCCCCACCTCCAGAATAGGGACGCTAGTTTTCATTGTGGTTGAAGTTGATCTTGTCAGCCACTTGCCATGTTTGGGACACCATTGTTTCCAATACACAAAGTCTACACTGGTCTAAATGTCCTCTGTAGTTGCATTCACTTGTCACCAGGTCCTTAATGTGGAAAGAACAGATAGGGAGAATAAAAGGCATGCTGAGAGATTGCATTAGTGATTAATAGAGATATGGAGTTTCTCTGGTATACCTCTGTCCTCCAACAAGGACACATGTAGTAATAAGAACACACACGCCACAGGAAACGGCTCTACTTAACATTGATTGAAACCTTTATTTTAATATGGAGAAGTACAGAAGTATACCCTAAGTACAACATACAAGTAATAAAAGTATTAGCCATAGACAACACATTTATATAGCCTGTGGTTGCTGCCAGGCAGAAACCTCTTATCTCCATATTCTAACTGTTTGTGTTTTTTTGTATATATCAATGCCTATAATAGGTCACACTAGTACAGCATCACACAAAAGTAGCAAATGTAGCAGGTCTGCAAGCTAGAGATGCAAAGCAACATGTTTTGAGCTTGTAGATCTGCTACTTTTGCTATTTTTTAATTTGTATGCTGAAAACTAACTAACTAAGGTTTCCCCCCGACAGAGATTATATATGAGAGCAAGGGGGAACAGCACTGGAAGATTCACAGTCTCTATGTTCTGTAGTAGCCAGAAGAGCTTATGATGAAGATTAGCAGTTTAGCAGTTAAAGCTTAGGTACACAAATAGGATGCTACTTCCTGAACTCAAGTAACGACCAACCCGTTTGACGGGTACAAAATGCAATGACGGGTTCTGAAACGGACTGTAGAAATGAATACCAGCAGCACTCACGTTGTATCCTATAGGATTCTTGTTTTATTTTGTTCCCCCCAGCAGCAAACAGCAACAGCGTTGATGTTTCGGCCTTAATTCCTCAGTGTAAATCTAGATAACACTGCGTAGGTGTCACTACACAGGGTTCTGAAATGTCCATGGCTTTTAAAACAGAGGCTGCAGGTGTGCACAATGTCCCCACAATCTAAAAATGTTATATAATCTACACTGGCATTATAGGAGCCTATACTGTCACGAAAAAAAGCTAGATATATTTCTAAAGGAGGCCCCAATTTTAGGATTAAGCAACCTTTTTAGATTGGCCATGTGAGACGCTGATGATCCAGAATATTATGTCAATATCATTACGATGAACACTATGTCTGTCGGGTCCAAAACAGTTACTTTTCAGAATTCAAATAAAGAATAAAAATAGCAAAAGATCGACCAGCTCA
Source organism: Electrona antarctica (assembly GCF_951216825.1). NCBI lineage: Eukaryota > Metazoa > Chordata > Actinopteri > Myctophiformes > Myctophidae > Electrona > Electrona antarctica. The sequence continues at coordinate 12,114,256 of NC_136799.1, read as the reverse complement.
AAATTCAAGCTTGCAGATCTTCTACTTTTGATGCCTTTGTGTAATGCTGTAGTATGGTCAATTTACAAAACAAAATCCCCAAAGTAAAAATATGGCTCGACAGCAACGACATTTCATTGCAAAGTTTCATTGTGACACAGATCTGTTCACACAATAATATATTCCATACATTTCTTAGTTTGTTTTAAACATGCTTTCCATGCCAGAGTATAAGGCCCCTTTGAATAAAACTGAATGCTGGACCTAGGTATCTGAATCAGCTTTTTATTGTCACATCATCACAGGTGTACAGGTGTAAAGGAGTCTGTGAAATTTGCTTAGTGTCATGCATAATTTACAGGAAAGGTAAGAAGCGTAGAGACAGCATAAAAACAGATAAACATTCCTGACATGAGTTTCGGTGTGAATGTATCGCACTGGAGGGTGAAACGGCGATGAACCAAGGACCACCTCGCTCTATCCTGGAAGTCAAACAGAGGTGTGTGGGTTAGCCTCCCTCTCATTCTATCCTGGGAGGCCATCCCTCCGCCCAGCACAGAGAAATAGAAATGGCTCACAGAGCAAACAAGATCTCCCCTCATCTCTCCCTCAGAGCCCAGACCAAACCTTGTCTCTGAGAGATGGGTTTCTCTGTTGTTTGTTTGTTTGTTTGTTTGTTCGGTCTGGAGCTCATGGATACCCAACATGGAGGTTGAGAGGAGTAACAGAGAGGATGTAGTGGAGGGGGGGGGGGGGGGTGTAGGACATGGACCCCCCTGGAGGTGGAGGGAGGCCTGCAAGCCACAGCATGAATACACCAATACACAACACCGTGATAAAAATGGTAAATGGTGCATTTATATAGCGCCTTTATCCAAGGCACTTTAGATAGATTGTGCATTACATTCACCCATTCACACACACATTCATACACCGATTGCGGCGGAAGCCATGCAAGGTACCAACCAGCACATCGGGAGCAATTTGGGGTTCGGTGTCTTGCCCAAGGACACTTCGACATGTAGACAGGAGGAGCCGGGATTCGAACCGCCGACCCATGGATCATTGGACGACCTGCTCTACCTCTTGAGCCACAGTCGCCCCATCAGTGATGATCAGATCATGTGCCTCTGGTCCTTCCACTTATTCTGACTGCACGGCTTTGCTACGGTACACGGAAACATCTGGAGAGTTAAAGCTGCACTGTGTACATTTCCTCTTCTACCCCAGATTTGAACCCGGTTTCCTATATGGGTAGGCCGGCGCATGCATAAAGTGAGTGGCAAATCGAGTGACAAAGTGAGTTTAAAGTCGTTTGACGTTGTTTAATGCAATCAGATAGGACCTTTCTGTTTGGATGTACGGGCTGCGTCAAGGCCCAGAAAGTAGTTTTTGTGCCACTCAGTAGGTGTTCCGCATAACGTCCGGGTATGATGATGATGTCACGCGCATACCCTCTATAGTGACTATATACGCAAGTGGTGAAAATTTGAGCCTGCCTGCTTGCTCAATTGAATCATGACCATATCAGGTCAAAGTTTGGGTTAGACTCACATACATGACCTTTGACACAATCTAAAAGTCTCAATAGAAGTGCAGGGAGACTAAATACAACCATTGTATAAGATATTGTATTAACACTCAACAAATTTTGAAATTTTATTCATAAAGAAAAGGTTACACAGTGACACAGTAAATATACAGTAGTTCAGTCAGTGTACGGCAGACCATTCTATCGGTTAATGTCACATTGTTGTCACAATGTTAATTGTCCACATGTTAAGCTTTTTGATGGGTTTGAACAACTGAGCTCCAGTGACATCGGATGGACTGTCTGTGTGAGAAATCTTTGATCAGCACCACATGATGATGAGTACATTTCTATGTTGTTTCACCAAGCACTTCTGAACTCCAGAGGCACATCTGAAGCTTATATAAGTCTATATAGTGACACCTTGTGGCAACTCATAGAACTACTTGAAAGAATGGATACACCATTATTTGCACAATGTCTGCATTCCTGCACTAACAATATTTGGACTTCTTAGAGCAATAGAGCTACAATGTGATCTCAAACATCCACTTGAAAGCTGAATTGATAGCAAAAATGTAGTACATTTATGCCATATATCATACGGGTCTCTCCAATACAGGTTGGCCGGCCAACAAACTCTTTTTGATCTATTATACCAGGTGATTCATATGATACATTGAGCTGATCAAGAACAAACATGTTATGCTGAGGGAAAACCAAATTAACTTTTTCTTTGTAATTTGTCGTTGGCCTCTTCAAAGATGTCAGCAAATAGCATAATTAGCCGTCACGTTTTCTCTCAGAAAAGCCATATCAATCTGATTACCTCGTTTCATCTTTAAATGTATTAGATTTTCATGCCGCTCGCAGATAACAGCACTGGTGTGGTCATCGAGTTATGGCCATTTCGAGTGTTAAAAACTGCTGTAATGCTGCTCTAGTATCTCATGTGTGCAATTTCAGTAGTTTTATACGGATTGCCTCCTTGGAGGCCTCGTGGGAACCGGTTCAGTTATTTTTGGTTATAGTCCATGAGCCAGAGCTCCAAAATTGGTGGGAAAAACTAGACCTATATTCAATTGTTTATAGGATAAATACAAATAAATTAATACATGATAACCCTTCCACAGTAGTAGCTTTTTCATATTTTCTATTATTTTGAATATCTTCCTACATAATGCCCCATTTGCATATTTAAAAATGTAAAATTTGTAATACAATAAATCATTGTCTTCATGTAAGTAATCAATTGGGGAAGTGTCATGGTGATAACAATCTAATATAGGTATGGTTTTGCCCACTCAATTCAAAATTAATGTTCCAATTTTGGAGCTCTGGAGAATCAAAAAGAACTGAACTGTTTCTCCATATTCAGACCGCAGCCATCTTGCCAGCAAGGTGATACCTAGGTGACACTTCCCATAGACAGCCCTCTCTAATTATATTAAACACAGTCAAAATCACCAACATTGCAGCTGTAGGGAAAGCTTGAATTACGCATGGGCCGTTGAGTGATAGTCAACGAGCACTTCCAAACTCCAGCACTTAGAAAAAAATCACATGAATTTCTTGACAGGAAGTAGCTCATAAAATGTCTACGGTGGATTTTTATTAAACAAACACTTTACAGATTGAAAGAGGATAATTCAACTCTGGTGCAACGCACAGGTCCTGGGCCTGGTGAGAGCAGGAGTGGACCGAGACGTAGGAGGGGCCCGGACAGGAGACAACCCACAGAGCCTAGTCCCTCCATGCGCCAGAAGTGTACCTCCCAGCCCTGGCAGAGTAGTTCTGGAGTAGTTCCAACAGATTGTGTGGCCCTGGTTTTGCCCTATTGGGACTGATTGAGGGTAGCTACTGGGACGTAAGTCGGGACTTGATCACCCCCGGCTGGGTCGCCTGAGTGAGGGGTATGATGTTGGAAGACCCGAAACCCTGTTGACCTCAGGATACATCACTGAGGATACGTCCCAGGTGCATCCATGCGATGTTTTTTAGTTATAAGCTTTCCCTACAGCTGCAATGTTGGTGATTTTGACGTTGTTTAATATAATTAGAGAGGACTTTTCTGTTTGGATGAATGGGCTGTCTATGAATGAATGAATGAAAAGGGGCCTGGGAGTTGTCAGGGTAACTAACCTGGTGGCTGTGTTGCAGAATGATGGGAGGGAGTTTCAGTTTGTCATCAGTGGAGATCTGGCACACCTGGATTTTCCTCTAGTCTATATAAAAGAGGTGGCTGCTGTGAGGTGTTTTTATCCTGCAGTAAATCACTTTTACCGGGCAGCTGCTCTCCGAAGCAACATAGTCGACGTCCTTGACCTTTAGTAGGCATACATGTTATAGGCTACTGACTGAGGAACAAACCCTTTTTAACAAAGATTGAACGGTAAGATCATTTAATAACTGATCTACTTTTGAGTAGTCCTAGTATGATAAAGCCACTGTTTGTTCGTGCGTAGCGAGGTAGGCTACCCATCCAAACAACGTTTGCTGCTTGTGGACCGCTTTTTCAACAACTTTCATGGCCAACGGCTGTGATGTTGTAAGGATTAAGAGATCTGAACGCAAGTTTTCACATGCATGCTGTCTAACCCACCCCACGACTGTTACTGCTCACACATTTAGGTGGCTTTGAGGTTCATTTTCTGCTCCAGTGCTCGCTCTGCCTGCCTTCGTTCGGTTCGTGAACATCATGGCCAACAACTATGAGTTTGATGCTCCGTCTCATGTGATGGACTTCAACAACCCTCCCCTGGACGCGGATGATGCGGACCGCTGGTTCGGTGAGTTAAACGGTGCTTTGGATTGTTTGAACGGTGTTTGTACAGCTGCAATTTTAGTGATTTTGATGTAATTTAATACAATGAGATGGGACTTTTCTGTTTGGCTGTATGGGCTGTCAATGGCAAATGGCGGCTAGTTGCCACCCTGCCATTAACTTAATGGCAAGATGGCAGTGGAATTTATATTACTGTCAGGTCATATGTTTTTAAACTGCTCTAGCTTAACCTGTTCTAGAGAACTCTATATGCTATGGTTTCATGTCACTTTTATTAGTAAATTTAACTACTGATTGCATCACTATCAACAGATACACCGGCTAGTAATCTGGCCACAACACCTAACAGAAGTGGCTTTCTCTTTGGACCATACCCGAAGCTGGACCTGCCCCTGGCAGTTGTGGCCCCTCAAGTCAAGAAACTGCGCCTGGCAGTTGTGGCCCCTCAAGTCAAGGAACCATGTGACTCTGGTTAGTTTAATATTCATCAACAATATAGTTGGCTCTCACAGATGGTGTAATCCTATATGGCCCTAAAGGTCAATACCAGCAGGGTGCATTAGTATTGGGCTAATGGTAGTCCACAGATTCCACAATAAGGTCTCCAGTAATTGGTGGCAAATGGCAATACATTTGTAATGGCACTTTAGTTGTGAATTATTAGTAACCTGGGATCTTAAATGCATTTGACAATTATTCTAGCACCCAGTGGATCCAGTTCACCACCCCCCAACATCCTCACATCCTGGGGTAACAGAGCACCCAATGGATCCAGTTCACCAGCCCCCAACATCCTCACATCCTGGGGTAACAGAGCACCCAATGGATCCAGTTCACCAGCCCCCAACATCCTCACATCCTGGGGCAACCGAGCACCCACTGGTCTGCCTGCAGGTAGCCATGCTCCCAGTCGCATGGCTGTTCAGCAGCAAAGCACCTGGCCCGCCACTCAATTACCTGTCCAAGCCTGCAGGTATGTCTTGTGATAAAATGGTTACAGTCTCTTTAGTTGATGCTGTTGGTTTAAAGTAAACCAGCTACTATTCTGAGGTGTCAACTTGATTCAGTTACACTTACACCCATGTAAGATTATATGGCATACTCTTGGTGATTTCATTTCTGGTTGCTCTGAAGGGTTTTAAAGCGCAAGTCAGACGGGCCTGACATGGTTCCATACAAGAAACTAAGGTGAGACCTTGCCTTAAATTTGGTGCTGGCCTTAAGAATATCAACCAAACCGGTGGAAAAGGGGTCACAGTGCATTCAAAGTTATCATTACCTCTACATTCCAGTGTGGCGAATACCGTTGCTGTGCGTCCGTTAGGGGCACATGGGGTTAATAATGGAACGTATCGTATACCCTTGGGACAGGTGTCTTTGCTTGCATTTGGTCCAGTGTCTTAATGACTAAGGCACAACTAGTGGGTGTCATGTTTATTAATGTGTGATTGGAAAAGTTGTATGATAGCTGTTCGCATATTCGAAAACGCCGCCATTCTGGCAAACTTCCTAACTGTTCATGATGGCACAGAAGCATAACAAAAGATCACGTGTGTACGGTGCTGAAAAACACAACCCTTGGCAACTGGTCATTTCTTTTTCAATCTAGTAGCCAGCCAGCCAGGCGGTCTGATCCTACTCCTTGCAGAGACAAGCGTCCAGTCAGACTAAGTACCAGCAGGAGTAGCCAGCAGAAATCTGGTTTTGCCCGGAGGTCACTGGCAGCAGCACCTGTACAGTGAGTAAAGGCATTTTGACAACATGTAGTGGGAACTTCTGTGGGAACCCCCATTTGAAAGATACATTTTCTTCCAGACCAAAAGGCTCTGAGGCGCTGAGGCTGGCGCACATCAGACGGCTACAGATGAAAGTGGCTGAACACCGGAAGAAAAATGAGGCCAGCTACAAGGCAGCGTTGAGTGGCAGTGAGTGGGAATTCAATTTATGGCAAAAGATTAAAGTTTGTGACCATGTGAGACTTTTCTTTGCTCCTCCTAAATTATTTTCCTGATTTCAGGTCACCTGCCAAAAAGGATGGCCCTGTCCACTACTGTGCCCAAAGAGTTTCACTTCAGTACAGATGGCAGGGTTAAAGCAGGCAATACATCTGACTCCCGAAACGTTGATTTTGTTTTAATGCTCCGCAAACGCCCATCCTCTCCGGTGAGTGACTTCTTGCACTGCGTCTGTCACCATCCAGCAATAACCAGTCTAACGTCTTGCTGCATATGCATTCAATGTTCTGAGGTTGGGAAGGCTGTCATTTCAGGTAAAGGCCCCTAAACGTACCACGGTGCCCAAACCATTCAACTTATCACAAGGGAACAGGAGGAAGGGGGAGGAGCCTGCTCCGTATGTGTCCATAGCTCAGCTGGTTGACCGGTTCCACACACGCACTCCTGATCGCTTCCATCTGCGTAGCCGTCAGAGAGAAGAAAGGGGTAAGCATGCAGCGGGGATGCGCTATTGACTTATCCTGCATCAGAACTGAGGTGGCGGTGCATAGTTTTATGTGCAGCCTAGTACTCTTCAAATGTAACTGATTTCACAGTATCTTTTTTTTAAGTCACCTGCACCATCTTTATATCCTATCCCAGTTAACCCATAGAGTATATAAAGGATAGAGACCGAACTGGAGCACTAGCCCCGCCCCCAAGCTATTCATTTCGATGAAGTTGCTCAGTGGCGTTTTGAAGCACCCGGAAGACTGCCGGAAGTACCTCCTCCGGACCTCAAATTTGAGGTCCGGGGTGACGTAGGGAGTGATGGTCCTACGTGTCCGTGCACGGGTCCGCCTGCAGTCCTTCCTCTTACCACTAGGGCCCAGAGCTTCAACGTTGGAGCGCCTCACTGGCCCCTTGAGTTAACCTAATTGCCACTGAAGAGTTTTAAACGTGTTGCCACTGCTGGTTCTATTCCAACTAACGTGTGGGTGTTGCACTGTTCATGAAGGACCATCTCCGGTTCTATTCCAACTAACGTGTGGGTGTTGCACTGTTCATGAAGGACCATCTCCGGTTCTATTCCAACTAACGTGTGGGTGTTGCACTGTTCATGAAGGGCCATCTCCAAAGAAGGCAGAACTAAAGATTACTCGGCCTCACAGCCCACGCCTGATGACTCATCAGAGGAAACGTGTCACGACCGTCAAGAGTAGTGCTGAGGCTCGGCTGCTAAATGTGGAGGCTCGGCTGCTAAATGCCTACATTGAGGCGAAGGAGATGGACGAACTCACCAAGTAGGTTTGCATTACAGTGCCATTTTCTTACTTGTTGGGTTACATTGGGTCAATGTCTCATGACTGGCTTTGCTGACTATGTGTATATTTTCAATAATTTTGGACTATACTAGTTGCACTTCTAAAATGCCACCTGTCGCTCCAAGGAATAAATACAATGCTCTGCTACTGAACAGAAAAATGCTGGACGGTGTTATGAACCCCAAGAAGCCAGCTGTGAAAGAGCCCACAAAACCTGAGGGCTTCGATTTGCAGATTGAGAAGAGAATCCATGAGAGGCAAGCCACCAAGAAGACTGAGGAGGAGCATCATGTCTTCCATGCCCAGCCCATACCCTCAAAAATCCTGGAAGGGGTGGTGGTAAGTTTTAGTGCAACCCTGAGTGTGTGTGAAAAGCTGCATACATTATGCTTAACATTCAATGGCCCAAAATGTATTTCTAGTTTGAGTGCGGTCCAGGGTAATTTTATAATATTTTTGAGAGGGTGTACGGACAATTAAAGCTCGTAATGATTGCCATTGCTATGTCCAACAGGGAGTGCCCCCGAAAAAAGTTATCTTGGTCACTATCCCAGAATCCCCAGATTTTGCCCTCAAGAAAAGGGTGCATCTGGAGCACAAGGTGGAGGTAAGATTCTGGGTTTTGTTTATCATTCTATAAAGTAAAACCTAGCGCACTCCTGATGGGACGCAATTAAGTTTTTATTTCCCCCCCCCCTTTTTTAGGTGAGAGCACCATCCCCTATCAAGGCCAAACCAATGCCTGACTTCAGTTTGCCAGTCTATACTCGTCCCTCAGACAAGAGCGAGGTAGAGGTGTGCCCTTTCTCATTTGAGGAGAGGGAAAAGGAGAGGAGGACTCTGAAGGAAAAGAAACTAGAAGATCTGAGAAACGAAGAGGTAGGGAGAACACGCCAGTGTAAAATTAGTTATTTTACACAGGCTGACGGCACTGTCCTGGGGCATTTTTCACAAACATGTTCCATGTCTCCTCTGCCAGCCAGTAGTGCACTTTAAGTACATTATGTGTACATTTCTACGAATAATTTCAAATGCAGTGAAAATGGCTGTTCTACAAGATCACAATGAGTTGTGTTTATACATGCATCATTGAATGTGGGCTTGTAGGGCTTGTAGTAATTTTTTAGCATGTACTTTGTAGTTTGCATAACCCCATTAGACCTGTAATCTATGTTCAATCCGGGAGTTGCTGGTCTCATTGGCAAACAATTCTGTTGCTACAAGAATTTGAAGGTTTTCAGAAAACATTTTTAGAATTGGCCTCGGGTCTAAATCATGGGATCAACAAGTACCGAGTACAAATTAGACGGCTACTTTAACTTGTCGGTAAGTAAATTTTGTCTGTCAGGCTGGTGTTTCTTGGCTGGGGAAAGGAATGTTCTGTTAATGAAGCCGTAACCTCAACTTGATCCAGTTTCTTTGGCCTTTAAAACTCCCAGGTGCAGCAGTTCAAGGCCCAACCCCTGCCAGATTTCCATGAGGTGCATCTTCCCAAAAAGACAGTACTTGAGCCTACCAAGCCGGAGCCTTTCAAGCTGCAGATCGACGAACGAGGAGCGGCTAAGAACGATCGTTGGGAGAAGATGGTGCGTTATGACTTACAAAATAAAGTGTAACAAGACTTTATGATGCATTGGTCATAGTTGTAACTGTTAGGTTAACTGTGAACATGCTGCACAAGTCATTCAACACTTCACGATAATGACATGCCCAATTTGGGGTGGCTAGGGTGGTAACATTGTGCTTCTTCTGTAGGTGAAGGAGGAGCAGAAACAGCAGGTAGAAGCGACTGTTTTCAAAGCGCAGCCTAGCAAAGCTGTCCACAAAGAGCCCTTTCAGCCCAAGAAGGAAAGCCACTCTGTTCTTGGTGAGTAGAACCTAATCAGGTGACTATTCTTAAAGGGAGTGTAGGTGATATTATCTTCTAATATTGACTGCAACTGGTGCAATGCACTGGGGCCCAGCCCCCAAGGGGCCCATGAAGGGGGATGAAGAGAAAAGAGTCAAGATGATGGTGGAAAAAGCCTGGTTTCAGAGGCTACCCGGTCGCAGGAACAGTAACACCAAGGATTCGTCAGTGATGTCACTAAACTGCTTTAAGTCCGTACTACTTCCGTGTTGCATAACAGTGACATCACAATTTTATCCAGTCACTTGGGTGAGGATTCCAATCAGGACATGCAGACAAAATTGGAACTGGAACAATATAAAAGTAAAGCTATAACTGTGGCGTTCTCTCTTCCTGATTGCATAATACGGATATCTGACCTGACCTTGCTGTTGAGCAATCACTTGCCCCTTAATTTATTTTACAAATATATTTAGAATTTCATAAGTTAAGGCCAGTGTAGTGACTATTGCAGTGTCTGGATTAAACCATCACACCTGACCTACCAGTTATTTTTCTAAATGGGGAAATGAGTTTCTGTAATGCCAAAAATATTGAATGGCCTTTAACATAAGTTTAACAATATTCAGTAAAAACTAGTACCAATACAATAACAAATGGGAATTTCAGCAGTAGTCTTAATACTGAGCTGTCCTGGGCATTTAACACACACTATGTAACAGTTATTTAGACTCATTTTTCTCCTCACACTCTTGTCTCTTCAACAATCTGTTGCTACAAACACTTGGGCTTGAACACTTCCACAGTTCCAGAGGCCTTTGAGCTTGCCACAGAGCGCCGCGCCCGAGAGTGGCAGGAGTTTGAGAGGGAGCTGAGTGAGAAGGAGACCCTCAGGGCCTTCATGGAAGAGAGGCAGCGCCAAGAGCAAGAAGAGCGAGAGAAGGAAGAACTTTCAAAGATGCGTCAGGACCAGGTGATATGCTCTCAGACGGTATCATTGCTGTCTGGTGGGAACATTGACTGGCCAACCATTATGTGACGTTGTCAGGCATCAAGGCCTAAGTGGTATATGCCATTTACCACTTGGCCATCAGTGTGGTCTCTACTCCTTATTACGCTACTGAGTCAAAATATGGAGATGCAATGTTTCTGCCCCACAGCAACAATATGTAATAGCCACTGGAAAAAGATTTTGACTCTAAAATAAACATCCTCCTCCTCTCTCCTCAGGTTCTTAAAGCTTGTCCAGTCAGACGTTACAAACCTGTGCCGAAGAAGTCTGTTCTGCCTCGCACTGTGCCTCAGTCCCCAAACTTTTCTGACCGTTTCCGTTCAGACAAAGTACTGCCTGCTAAAAACAAAAGTCAATCCAATTAGCTTATGGTCAGGTTTTGAATGCATTATTGTCTGGTAATGTGTAATACTTTATCTTAATACTTTTTTATTTTATTTGGATTATTTTTTGTGATTTTATTTTTTTTGTTAAAAGAGAAGGGTTTCCCACCCCCCACCGCACATTATTTTATTTGGATTCTTTATTGTCTGGACATGTTTTTAATGTTTTAACTTGAAACCTTATTAAAACAGTTTACTAACTATTACTACTTGTGATTTTTGTAGCAAGTTACAATATTATAGGCATGTACTGTAAATGCAACGATAATCTAGGTTTTGACCCTTTCATCATAATGGGTGTCACTAATGGTCATAAAATGGTAACTAAACATAATTCGCTCCGTCTCAGAGATGGGATATGGACATTTCAGAAAACTGCTTACAAATCACTTAAATCATGCAGGGGATTCCAAGCTAATTGAACTACAGCCTTCGTTGTCATGCTGAAATCATGTAAAAGCCAGCATCTGTATAGTTGGTAATTTCCTCACCTGTCCTTCCTACTGATTTCTCTGGTTGGCAGGTTTCAAAACTGTCAGTGTAAATGTTGTACCCTAATTAGTGAGGACCATTCCATGAAGACATGGCTGGAAATTGAGTAGGCCTACACTACTTTAACGTGACATCTTTTTGGACATTATAAAAATAATAATCACTTTATTTGTATAGCACCTTTCATGACATGAAATGCAGCTCAAAGTGCTTTACACAAAAAAGAAAAGAAAGGCAGGGCATAAACAATACAGTGAGGACATGAATATAAATCAATTAAAAGCAAGGGTGTAAAAGTGGGTCTTGAGCTGAGCTTTAAAAATGTCTACAGAGGCTGCCTGTCGACGGTACAGTGGGAGTTTGTTCCACGCCGTCGGCCCGTAGAAGCAAAAAGCTGCTTCCCCGTATTTTTTTAGTTGCCATTTTTTTAGGCAAAGCGAGCAGGCCAGCAGTGGAAGACCTTAGGGGGCGGTTTGGGCCATATTTCGGCAGTCATGTAGGTAGGAAGGTGCGAGACCATTGAGAGCTTTATAAACAAGTAAAAGAATTTTAAAATCAATCCTAAAAACAACATTGTAGCGTAGCCTAGAGCAGTGGTTCCTAAACTGTGATGCGTGCACCCCTTGTGGTGTGCGGGCCACTGCTAGGGGCTGCGCAACATGAAAAGGCTAATGGTGGTGGTTTATTTTAACATATGGCAAGTATATGCAGAATATAGCCTATGGTGCATATATGCTATATTCAGGTTCATATATGTGGATAAATAAGAAATGTATGTCTATATAGCTTATGCAATTTATCTTTCCATGTGGGGGGTGCGTCAGCTGGGTCGGGTGCATGGCCAAAAAGGTTTGGGAACCACTGGCCTACAGAAGATTGTAGTTCCTCTTGGCCAAGGGGTTAATTTAAACTAATTGTCTTAAATACTACTACCCAAATTGGACACTATACCAACTAAAACAGTGCTATAGAGCATGGTTATATACCTGTAAACCAATTTGTGGCTGATCTGTAAGTAGCCCATCTCACACTGTTCTACCACAGTAAGTCCTCGGCCCTCAGTTTACTAATACTGTTTGCTGTTGTGTAGGTTCTGCTTTCTGCAAAGGGGTCAGCAGAAGCCCACATCTTTAAGTTATTATTGTGACTATCAAGATGAGAGTTGTGTTAACATCCCTCGAGCCTGCAAGCCTGCCTCACACTTGCTGGTCAGAAGCTGTGTCAAGAGCTAACTCCCAGGCACAAGATATCCATGGTCTTCCGAGACTGCGATGCTGATGATCATATGAGAAACGAGCTCATCAACGGCTATTGGGAGATTCAACATGACATTCTCTGATAACTCCATGAGTGGATTAGAGGGGGAAAACGCACGTCAAAGCTTTTGCGAAACTTGGAACAGCAGCAATTGTCTTGACTGAAAAATAGTTAACATTTGCAATAGATAACAAATGGTTACAAGTTTATAATGAAAGGGCTCTTATAGCACGATTCAGTCTTTTGGAATCCCACAATCGCCACCAGATTGAACCTCATGTCATTACTCCTGTACATGTGCAACAATTGCTTCCAGATGGATCTGACATGAGAGCCACACTTGCAACGTTCGGGGCAACGCATTACATAAGTCTCTTATCAAACATTTTCAAGTCAAGGACCCCCAAATTGATATGTTTTTGGCCACAGACCCCCATCTGAAAAGAGTAACATTTATTTTGTGATCCCCTTTAGTTTTTTTCTATTTAATAATTTGACAGAATCCAGTTTAAGGTATTTGGTTTACCTTTATTGAGTTAGTGTTTTTGTGCTTCATTTTGATTTCATGGTTTGTTTTTTATTGAGGTATTTGAAGCAGCTTTTTTATCGCATTGGTTAGATTTCAGTTTTTCGCAGTTGTATTAGTTTGAGTTTTGATTACATAGAACCTTTGGTTTATAAACCCCTGACAATGTCTTGTGCCACGCTGACAATGGCATGGAAAATGAGAACGCTGGCAAGTGAGAACGAAATACTTTTAAACTACACATCTTAAAAAATAAATAAAATGGCAGATCTACAAGCTCATAGTGTGCACAAAGTGACACACTATGATCTTGTAGATCTGATATTTTTGAATCCCACATGGCTCATGTCAAATTGGGGTCGCATTCAGGACACACACAGTACACCGCTCAGTTCACATGGTGTGATTTTTATTATTATAATGAGCAATCGCACAAAACATAACACGTTTAATTCACACAAGGAACACCCTGAACAGAGTCATTTAATTTACTCAAATGAAGCCCACATCTGTGCGTGGTGTTTTACTTAATGCTGTAGCCAGCTGCTCTTCCAGCAGCGCTGCTGTGTTGACTGTGCATCATCAGGAAGCATCTGTTCACATGGAACACATGTAGGGATGTCATATTTATACCTCTAATACCACACCTTGTTCTCTGGCAATATCATGTACGCGCGCGCGCACACACACACACACACACACACACACACACACACACACACACACACACACACACACACACACACACACACACACACACACACACACACACAATATGTCCTTTATGTAATGTCATACTTCACCTGTGGAGTGTTGTGTTGAAACTTAGCACTTGTACTATAACATTCAGACAATACATCTGGTTTGTCTACTCTAATGTCATTTCTTTTTTGTTTTTTTCCTATGGTGAAAAGACATTCTTCTCACCCTGTGTTTGTATGGTTCAAGATAAAGGACTTCCTTGGCTTCATCGCACAACAGACATGGACCCTACAACAGTACATGAGATGAGAGGGATGCAGTAATGTTATTCAGTGAGCTGGGCAATTAACTGAAAATATATCAAAACCAAAATTTAGAACCACTTCTAACGGACTTACGGTAACTCATTAAGACCTGAGGCAGATTCTACAAAGGCCTTCTACAAAGTTTTTTCAAAAATGTTCAAAAATAGCAGATGTGCAAGCTTGCATGTTTGTATGTTTTAATAGCCAACGCAAAAATCAAAAATTCCCGGTTTTAATCTTGCTCATAGGCGTTAATTGATTAATTGAGAACTGTAGGGTTTTTTGTGATTTCACATCGTGACACATTGTGAGCTTGCAGATCTGCTATTTTTACTATTAAAACATAATCGTTCATCAATTATTGTAATCAAAGCAAAAGTTTGAAATAATTGCCCAGGCCTATCAGTGCATGTTATTCATCCATCCATGATGGATGGATGGATGAATAACGTTCATGCCCCCGCTTATCCGTAGTCGGGTCGCGGGGGCAAAAGCTCCACCAGAGTGCTCCAGCCTTCCCTCTCCAGAGCAAAATTAGTGACTTCCTCCTGGGGGATCCCGAGACGTTCCAAGGCCAGTGAGTCCATGTGTTTCCTCCAACTGCGCCTTGGTCTGCCCCGGGGTCTCCTCCCAGTGGGACGTGCCTCGAGTACCTCCCTAGGGAGACGACCCGAGAGGCATGCTAACCAGATGCCCGAACCACCTAAGCTGGCTCCTTTCCAGGCGAAGAAGCAGCGACTCTACTCTGAGTCTTCATCACCGACATCGCCATGTATACACCTGTGAATGAATGCGGTGCACCCAATATGCATGGCAATACCTTTGTAAAAAGTGTTAGGATTGGCAGTGTCTTCTGGCAGAAGAGTCTTTGAAGCAGTTAAACAGGTCTCTGGGTTTGATTGAGGATCCTGTGTAGCCTACGAGAGGAGGTAAAGTTCATTGTGATTCCATTTGCTATATTTGTGGACAATTTTTAAACACAAATGATGTATTCTATTACACGTTATTGACCATTACAGACAGTGTAACTGTCACATGCACTGTCTTTGTTGCCTCTTCCTCTTTTGGATAAGCTCTATCTGTCTGTCTGTCTGTCTGTCTGTCTGTCTGTCTGTCTGTCTGTCTGTCTGTCTATTTGTATGCCAAGTATACTTTTGTAATATTTATTTTACTCATGTAACATGTTTGAATACAGGACTTGTACTATACGCACACTTATAATGTATGAACAGGCTACTTCCACCATATAGTCCTAGAATGGCTGTTTTAGTATATATTTCATGTACTGTAATGCGTATGTGTGTGTGTGTGTGTGTGTGTGTGTGTGTGTGTGTGTGTGTGTGTGTGTGTGTGTGTGTGTGTGTGTGTGTGTGCGCGCGCGCGTGCGCGTGCGTGTGCGTGTGCGTGTATGTTGTCCAAGTGCCCACATATCCTTAGTGCCCACTCGTCCATGGTGCCCAAATAAAAAATACGATGCCCGTGCAGACGTCCGTGGTGCACTGCCCACGTGTCTTGAATTCACACATGAGCAGCGTATAGAGCAGTATAATATATTCTCATAGACAGAACTCTATCTTTGTGGATAAGCAAATTATATGACCCCCAAATTATTATCACAAAACTAATAAGAATATAACACATTTCAAAGGGTACAAACACATATGCGTGTGGTGGTTTATTAGCAGCACATCCTCCTTACCTGAGCAGCAGTCTTCTTATTGTTCTTATCGTTTTTTCCGACAGGTGGCTTCAGAATCAGCAGGTTGCGTCTGGGAAACAAGGCAGATATGAAAGGTCATAAAGCTATAACTCAATGTTCCTATTGAGGAGACGTTACGTATATAGAGAAGCACCTGCAGGCTGGCTGGGACAACGCTTTATCACCAGCTGGGCAACGTTTTATAGCACCTCTTTTTTTCCTTTTTTACAGTGGACAACCAATGGCTGTGATGTGGTTAAACCCAGGGGCCAGGAAGAGAGCAGAGGTGGGTGTGATGTTTAAAGTAATAAGCCCAGGGGTCATCAATGTATCTGTACTCTGTACACGGACAAATGTGTCCACGGCAAGACTTGTGTCCCTGGGTCTGTCCCTGGCTGGCTGGGTCTGTCCGAGCACGAAAATAGCTTTTGGTTGGTTTTCACAACCAAGTGTCACTGTTGCGCAGCCTAACACACACACATATTAACTGTATACAGTATATGATGATTTGGGGGGTGACAGTACAGTACAGTACAGTACAGTACAGTACAGTACAGTACAGTACAGTACAGTACAGTACAGTACAGTACAGTACAGTACAGTACAGTAGAGGGACCCCCTGGGGACCCCCACGTGGTAACTCTGTCATTTATCAACCATGTTGCTGTTGGATGTGGGATGACTCGCCAGAACCGGGCCGGCCCCCTGGGCGCGTTCCTGGGGGTCTGGATGTTCCGGGGACCACACGGAGTTGCACCACTCACTTCACACGGGTGTGATTTTATTTTTTATTCATACTTTATAGTATGAATAAGTATTTTTTGACTGGGGGGGTCATATTTTGACAGCAGAAACTGCCTGTCATAATTTCACCCCCCACCCTTATAAGTATTGGACAGTATGATGTGGATAGTGATTTTGTATTCATCCTTAGGGCCCCAAATCACACCTTAGCATGAGTGTGCCATATAACCCTGTCTGTTTGCTACACTGTCTCCAAATGCAGTCTGACTGACTGACTGACTGAAACAAAACATGCAGGCCTCATCATATTTGATGTAACCTCTGTCGTTTTGTACTGGGAGTCTGTCATATCTGCCTTATTATGTGGCGCCATCTGGTGTTGAATATTATATATTGGATATTGACTCACTGGCAGACTTTTATTTTCTTTGCACTATAACTTTACTTGGCTGGCGCCTGGCATCCAAAGTGGAAAGCAGAAGGAAAACACTGTAGGCTGCTACACGGTACACCCACAACACATAATTACTTCCACGTTGTACGCCTATACCTACCAAAAATAAAAACACTTTTATTATCTCTAAATCACTTTTATTTTTGACAATTTGTGCTTGAGGTGAAAATGGACTGCTCCTGACCTCCTCCTCGCACCTGCTGCAGTCAGAGGAAGTGACTGACTAATGACGTAATGAGACACAAATTGACTTGACATGCGCAAAGTGGTTCGGTGGGTTTAACCCTAACCTCCTGAGGTAAATGTTTATTAAACAACAAAGTAGCGCGAAGTATGAAGATGTTAGATGAAGATTGTGGACGCACACAGCCACAGCGTATCCTGGCTACGGGCCTACGGTACTTTGGCTTCTGCTTTTGTGCTTTAATTAATTAAGCAGCAATTTCACCCAGCTCGTCTTTTTACTGCGGACTCTAAATAATAAAGATTCGAGTGAAATAATTTCGCGGTTTATACGAGCGGCTTGCGCCTCTTCCTCCACCGCCAAGAAATGAATGAAACCTGCAGGATGAAAGTCCGAAGTAAGAATTGGTGGGAGGGCTGGAGCGGGTTGTAAATAATGTGTTGTTCTGGTTGCAAACTACGAAATATGGAAGTAAGGTTTCCGAATGACACGACAGTCGAACTTAATTGTTACTTATTTAGCCTATATGGCCCCAGAAGTGTCAGACTCAGCAACACCAATTCCTTGCTTTACAAATGGGGAGCTATGGGGAATAGGCTACAGACTAAAAGCTAACTACTATCACCAACCGTATTGCAGCGGTTCTGAACTGCATATGTGCCTATATATTTTATGCCCATCTAGGCTATATGCTAGATGATATTGCATACTTTGCATGTATTCCATAACACAACCATATGGTTGTGTAAGTGACGGAATACATGCAATGTATGTATACATGCAATGTATACATGCAATGTTAACGAAGTCCACACCCACAACACCAGAGGGAGTGCAACGAACCATGTACAACCCAGATTCGGCACAAACAAGGGACTAAATTCTTTTCGCTCCTATGCCACCAAAATGTGGAACGCCCTACCAACTGTCATTAAGACATGCGAATCCCTTGACTCCTTCAAAACCGCTCTCAAAGGGCACCTACGGATGGCTGCAATTCGAAACTGGCCCCCGTAAAATCTGAATCCCCCCCCCCGCCCCCCCCTTTTTTCCCCTCACTGTATATATTTCTTTTCTCTTTTTACCTCCTTTTTGATGAATTCCTGTTCTGTCTATAGAAGTGTCTATTTGTACGTCTTCTAAATGTTTTGATGATTTGAACATGGTGGACCCTGTTGGAAACAAGTGTAATGCTTAATTGGGTCGTCCACTCACAGTTAACAGCCTTTGTATTGAGTTTGTGCTTGAAATGTACTGTAAATTCTGCAAACTGTTAATAAATTCTTCAATCAATCAATCAATCAATGTATGCAATATTATATCATCTATCTGAACTGCACAGGCTTGCCTCTCAGACCCCCTTTCCACCGTTCTTTTTGGTTCTTAGTCCATGAGCCAGAGCTCCAAAATTGGTGGGAAAAACTAGACCTATATTAAATTGTTTATAGGATCAATATACAAGTATATGAATACATGATAACCCTTCCACAGTAGTAGCTTTTTCATATTTTCTATTATTTTTCATATTCTCCTACATAATGCCTCATTTGCATATTTCAAAATGTAAAATTTGTAATACAATAAATCATTGTCTTTGTGTAAGTAATCAATTGGGGAAGTGTCATGGTGATAACAATCTAATATAGGTATGGTTTTGCCCACACACATTCACATTCAACATTCCAATTCTGGAGCTCTGGCTCATGGACTAAGAACCAAAAAGAACCGGTTGACCAACCGTGGAAAAGGGGCCTCAGAGTGGAAGTGGGACTGGGCTCTGTTTGGATCATTAGGCCTGCCCAAGTGAAAATATATGTCCACAACAATATTATGTCATACATGTGTTCCTAGCTCTGGTCCATAGCCCTAATGCCCTTTGCTGCCGTTGCATCATTAGAGCTATGGGCCAGGTCCAGAGCTAACAGACACCCAGAGACAGAACAACAAGAGAAGAAATGTTTACGTGTTCAATGTGAGTGACTCAATCTTGTGATGAAACTCATCTGAGACTTCATGTTTACTCTACAGGGCATGCAGGCTTACTGCGGAAAGTGGATAGTATCTTTTCTGGGCTACATGGCATGATAAGAGCGTAGAAATCTGACATGGCCTCATTGGTCGGAGAAGACCTGAAGTGGCGGCTGTTTGTAGCTACAGTGGTGTCAGTAGTACTGTATGGGGCCGAGGGACATGGACCCTCACAGTGGAGTCAGTACTGCTATATGGGGCCGAGAGACATGGACTTTCACAGTGGAGTCAGTACTGCTATATGGGGCCGAGAGACATGGACCCTCACAGTGGAGTCAGTACTGCTAACTGCTATATGGGGCCGAGAGACATGGACCCTCACAGTGGAGTCAGTACTGCTGTATGGGGCCGAGAGACATGAACCCTCACAGTGGTGTCAGTACTGCTATATGGGGCCGAGAGACATGGACCCTCACAGTGGAGTCAGTACTGCTGTATGGGGCCGAGAGACATGGACCCTCACAGTGGTGTCAGTACTGCTATATGGGGCGGAGACATGGACCCTCACAGTGGAGTCAGTACTGCTGTATGGGGCCGAGAGACATGAACCCTCACAGTGGAGTCAGTACTGCTGTATGGGGCTGAGACATGGACCCTCACAGTGGAGTCAGTACTGCTGTATGGGGCTGAGACATGGACCCTCACAGTGGAGTCAGTACTGCTGTATGGGGCCGAGAGACATAAACCCTCACAGTGGAGTCAGTACTGCTGTATGGGGCTGAGACATGGACCCTCACAGTGGAGTCAGTACTGCTGTATGGGGCTGAGACATGGACCCTCACAGTGGAGTCAGTACTGCTGTATGGAGCCGAGAGACATGGACCCTCACAGTGGAGTCAGTACTGCTGTATGGGGCCGAGAGACATGGACCCTCACAGTGGAGTCAGTACTGCTGTAATATGAGCAGATTGGACACTCGCTGCACAGCAGAGAAGGGCCCTGGATGGCGTCTATGCAAGAATGCTACAAATGGCACTACCTGTGGTGTCACATGGGAGGAATACTTCAGAAACGGGGGACCTACCACGCGGGTCACAGACGGTCACAGGCTGGCTGCACTAAGTCAGCCACCCGTAACTGGTGGCAAGCAAAGTGACACTGTGAGTCTTAATCTGTCCCTTGTGGGAGAGCCAACCCAGGACAGTGCCAGGAAAGGAAAGATGTGCACCACCACCTACGTAGACTAGACACTGCGCTGCAACACAGCAGAGCTCAAGACCCTGATGATTCACAGGAGCAGCGATTCAGGAGTCCCGAGATGGTGTTTGTTGACTACACCGCACTCTTGCATCGCATCAACTGTATCTTCTGGCCTGCCCTGGTCGAGGAGGACCGTGCCTCACAGAAATACAGAAGACGGCAAAGGTAGGCAAGCGTGTTGTTTTATATGCTGCTGCTGTCATTGTGTGTCTCTACAGTATTTGTTGTGCTGCTGCTGTTTTGGGACTGAAGGCGTCCCAGTGATCAGTTCTGTGGCTGCTGGAAGTTGGCTATGGTCCGGACCTCCATATGGTCTCTCTCTCTCTCTCTCTCTCTCTCTCTCTCTCTCTCTCTCTCTCTCTCTCTCTCTCTCTCTCTCTCTCTCTCTCTCACTTCTGTATGAGATCTTGTCTGGAGCACATATTTTATGGGGTGGGAGGCTATATGAGTACTGCAGCTGCAGTACTGTGTCTTGTTTGGTTTGGTGAGTGTTTTGAGGGAATAGGTCTTCCAAGATCCAACCCTAAATCTAGTTTGTCTATATATATATATAGGCATATAGCTGTCTGTCAATTTGTGTTCTGCTGCTTACATGAAGAGCAACAGAATATGAAATGATTGTAAGACCACTGGTGTCAGGGAATCATGTTCGGTTCGGTCCTCGACAATAAGGCTGATGTGAAGCAATAATTTTGTGTTGTTGCTGCTTTTAATAATAATATTACATCAGACTTATAGTGCTTTACAAGGTTAACTCAAATAGGATGGCTGTTGTTTGGGTTCATTCGGTTGACTCTGGCACCACCTTCAGGTGTAAGGTGTGTAAACCTCTTGTTCAGTATTTCTCTACCAATCCAAGGCTGATGATTTCCTCATTCATGATGGCGTGCACATTTTATTGTGGCTGTTTGCTCTGTGGAATTCTATGGTTCTTTCACATATGCTGTAATTTTTGTTATAATTGTAAAGTGTTGTAAAGCCAAACAGACTCGTATGACAAGCAAACGTCAGGCGAGTTGTACGTGTATATTCCAATCATACGTTTATTTGCCAGCTGGTGTCCACAACAAAAATAACAATATTTATCACATTACAAAACACAATTAAAAAGATGTATCAGTCTATATATATATATATATATATATATATATATCATAGGCAGATCTAGAAATGATGGGCCCCTGGGCCACCGTCATGCAAAAGGGCCCCCCCCCACCCCCCCGGAGCTTTGTTTTCTTCTTCCCGACGTGGCGCATACTGTCTGCACACGTGTACGCATAACAATTATGACATATAGGCCTGCGATATTCAGAATTGAAATTGACCGTGTGTGTCACTGTTATTCACTGTTACCTCTTTTTGGGGGGCCCCTGAGCTTGAGCCTCTTCGCGGTCACGCAGACACTCAAGCTCAGGGGCCCCCCTAGCTGTTACCTGTTACCTGTCTCAACGATTATCGACCTGTTGCTTTGACTTCTGTTCTCATGAAATGCCTGGAGAAATTGGTTATTTATTATATCAAGAGCATCATCCATGCTATCATTGATCCATTACTGTTTGCTTACTGTTCAAATAGATCTGTGGACGACGCGATCTCTCTTGCTTTACACACTGCCCTGGTACACCTTGAAAAGAAAAACTCTTATGTCAGACTACTGTTCATAGATACAGTTCCGCATTCAACACTATTGTACCATCTAAATTAGTGTTGAAACTCAGTGGCCTTGGTGTGGGCAGCTCCATCTGTAATTGGCTATTTGATTTTCTGACAGGCAGGCCCCAGTGTGTACGCATAGGAGAGAGATGCTCATCCACAGTTCTCACCAGAACCGGTGCTGCCTCAGTCCTCTGTTGTACAGTTTGTTTACGTTTGATTGTGTCGCCAGATGTGGGAATAACAGCATCATTAAATTTGCGGATGATACCACAGTGATCGGTTTAATAACCGACGGTGATGAGAGGGCCTATAGGAGGGAGATAGAAGATCTAACTCTATGGTGCGATAACAACAACCTCTCACTTAACACCAATAAGACCAAAGAAATCATTGTAGACTTCAGGAAGTCCAAAGGTATCCACACCCCCATTTCCTGTATCCACACCCCCATCTGTCGACATAGTTGATAACTTTAAATTCCTGGGCATACACATCACAGACACATTCACATGGTCACTCAACACCGAGTACATCCTCAAGAAGGCGCAGCAGCGACTGTACTTTCTGAGGCGCCTTAAAAAGTTTGGCCTAAGTACAAAAGGACTAGTGAACTTTTATCGCTGTATAATTGAAAGTGTCTTAACTGGCTGTATCACAGTGTGGTACGGTAACACGACCGCTCAGGACCGCAACAGGTTGCAGAGGACCGTTAAAACAGCAGCTAAAATAATCGGTAACACAGAACTACCCAGTCTCCACAACATCTACACCACTCGTTGCATGAAAAAAGCCCACAACATCATCAAAGACACCAGCCATCCCGCAAATACCCTGTTCAAACAACTCCCTTCCAAAAAACGCTACCAGAGCATCAAATCTCGCACCACCCGTCTAAGTAACAGTTTCTTCCCCCAGGCAGTCAGGCTGCTGAACAGCTGACCTTGAACTGTATTGCACTGTATTGTCACTTCACTTGCACTTTTTTTTGTGTTTTTGTCTTTTTCTTTGAACTATAGATGTTTGTCTATGTCCTGTGTATGTAAGACTGAGAATGCTCTGAGCAAAATAAATTTCATTGTATTTATACTTGTATTTATACATATGACAAATAAACCTGAACCTGAACCTGAGCTCAGGGGCCCCTGGGCCTGGGCCCAACAGGCCCGTTGGATAATCCTCCCCTGATTCAAATTACTCTTCCATCGAGGTTATTCATTAGGGTTATTGATCATGTGTTTTTCTTTAAACTTGGGTGCTTCAGTGATCAGTAATGTGTTCCATATTATAATGGCCCTATACATTACAGATCTGCATACCGCATTTGTTTTTGGGTTTTTGTGACCCCTAGTAGCCTGCCTGGTAGTGTGACTTTGAGTATCTCTCACATCATTTATTTGCGAGTACAGGCAAACTCAAACTGGTCATTTACTATGACAGATATTCCTAAAGAAAGAAACCCACTAAATTGCACGCCGACCTCTCTTCTACTCTGAGCCGTGAGAGACACTGGCATGCAATCTCTCAGTACTCTGCCTCACATCTGACCCAACGGACAGTGCAGTGCAAGCCTTGCATCTTTATTCTAAGGCAGCTATTGGAAGCTAGACATTTTTTGTCTGCACACCTGCATATTGCAAAGCAGTCCCAACATGTTTGTGTTGGGACAAACATTAAGTAAGGGATAATATACCTTACTTATCCCTTACTTAGATATTATCCCGCTTATTAATAATAATAATAATAATAATAATCTTTATTTATAGAGCACCTTTCAGACACAAGTGTAGTTCAAAGTGCTTTACATACAGTAAAAAGAAAATTCACATAAATGCAAAAAATAGAACAAGGGTAAAAACAAAAGTAATAGCTTCAAAACTGGTCAGTAGAATTCGTTGAAATTAAGAGAGTAAATTTAAGATAAGGAATCATGAAGGAAGCAGAATCAGTTAAAGGCGAGGTCATAGTAGTGGGTTTTTAGCCGCTTCTTAAAGTCATCAACTGAGGTTGCCAGTCTGATATGGAGAGGAAGAGAGTTCCACACCCTAGGTACGTAGCTGGCAAAGGCAGCTTCGCCGTGTCTTTTGCCATTAGTTGGAATTTCGATCAGCCGTTCAGTACCAGTATTACATGGCTACCTAACATAAATTAATAAATTGACCCAAAAAACACAACAAAAAAAGTATTACATAAGTTTGCGCTGGCTGCGTCGGCCCAGCTGCGGGGCTGGAGCACTGTCAGAAAACAAGGAAGTGAGTTGATCAAATAGAATCCATTTTCGGGTACTGCTTTGTCTATTTCTCGCTCAAATGTTTTCAAAAACATTTTTGAGAGCAATGTTTAGATGTAAATGACATTGTGTGTCACAGTGTGTGTGTGTGTTTACATGGCTGTCATGTTGGAAACAGCAGTAAATCAAGCGGGGAGCAGCCGCGCAGCTGGTGCTCAGAGGGTTTGATTAGGCAGCGGTCTGTTATAGAGCGGAGCGGTCTGTTATCAAGACATAACTCACCGCTGAATTCAGCGATTGACCAATCAGAATCAAGCATTCAACCAAGCAATGTAATAAGTAACACCTTCTAATGCATGATACTCCTCTACCCATATTTTCACCAACCAAGCAAATGTGCCTCTTGAGCCTGTTCAGTAGGCCTGTGTGAGTCTTGAGCCTGTTCAGTAGGCCTGTGTGAGTCTTGAGCCTGTTCAGTAGGCCTATGTGAGTCTTGAGCCTGTTCAGTAGGCCTGTGTGAGTCTTGAGCCTGTTCAGTAGGCCTGTGTGAGTCTTGAGCCTGTTCAGTAGGCCTGTGTGAGTCTTGAGCCTGTTCAGTAGGCCTATGTGAGTCTTGAGCCTGTTCAGTAGACCTATGTGAGTCTTGAGCCTGTTCAGTAGGCCTGTGTGAGTCTTTGAGAAAGAGAGAGCTGAATCTTTAGTGGTATGTCTAGATGTGTGAATGCAGCCGTTTTAGTTTTTCCTGTATTCAAAACAACTCTAACTACTTCCTATATAACCCGCCTGGCCGCCTCCACAGGTATCTTCTATTAATATGATTGGCTGAGCAACACATACAGTATTTCACTACCCCTTAGCCTTTATGACCTCTTTATTGACGTAATGTGTTTTATACATTCACCATGCTTTTTTACCGACCATCTATGGATGAATCGATGGCAACTGGAGCTGTTGAACAGAATAATTTCCTTTTGGGATCAATAAAGTCTATATCTTATGATCTTCTCTTGTGCAAACATGATTACACATGTAGTAGTTGTATAGCAGTACAA
Organism: Electrona antarctica; assembly: GCF_951216825.1. Lineage (NCBI taxonomy): Eukaryota > Metazoa > Chordata > Actinopteri > Myctophiformes > Myctophidae > Electrona > Electrona antarctica. The sequence goes on along the minus strand of NC_136799.1, from coordinate 12,088,932 downwards.
TTACAGACAAAGTTACTATAGAATAATAAATGAAAACGCACCACACCCCCCCAAGAAAACGGTGACAATTCCTCATTTAGGCCCTGAGGTTGTAAAGTATGGATCCAGTGGCATTCTGTTCTGAACGAGATGCCCACATCACTCCCTCTGTGTGGTTTTACTGTGCATTGTATGACAATTATGGTTCAATTCCAAGTCTTGCCTCCATGACTTCTCATCTTTGTGTCTGATTGTTGCACATAAGATGTATCAGTAATTATCTCCGCCAGGCTGAAATTAACGGCCGGAAGGCAGACATTATGTTTTCTCCCCGTCTGTCCATTTCTGTACTTTCTTTCTAACCGCTTATATATTAACATGTTTGTTAAACTGCTCCAAAGCTCCATCAATATCCTTATGTACAAGTTTCATGACTTTTGGATCTATTTATCCGTGTCTCAGTCAATGTCTATGGGCCCTATCTTGGGCCACTCCTTATCCTTGAACTATTTTAGTGTGTGTGTGTGTGTGTGTGTGTGTGTGTGTGTGTGTGTGTGTGTGTGTGTGTGTGTGTGTGTGTGTGTGTGTGTGTGTGTGTGTGTGTGTGTGTGTGTGTGTGTGTGTGTGTGTGTGTGTGTGTGTGTGTGTGTGTGTGTGTGTGTTTTTTTGCAAAAAAATATATGTTAATGACGTTTAGAACTTTCCTGGGGGTCTTTATGTGTGTAATTTGTAGTTTGAGATATTTTAGATTTTAGCAGTGAGCCCAATGTCTCTGATGTCATGGACACTGTGCTCACTTACTTCCTGGACTACAATTCCCATAATGAAATGCTGTGGTGCATTGCTCCTGAGTAAGCACAGTGTCCATGACATCAGAGACACTGGGCTCACTGCTAATATCTAAAACCACATATTACACGCATAAAGACTCCCAGGAAAGTGTTCTACATCTTCTAAACGTTATTAACATATATTTTTTTGAAGTGTCCCTTTAAATGTAACGGCGGCAAAATATAACACAATCGTTGAGCCACAGGGAAAGCCTCGTTATACTCAAATCAAAGCCTTTTCAAGCCAGAAGCAGAGTGCAATATTATTTCAGCTGAATATTCTGAAAAGGCAACCCTCAAAGATGAGAGCATTTCAGCGCTTCTTTGAATTTTAATCAGATAGGAGGCAATTAAAAATCTCCTTTGGTTCTCCTCTTCTTAAAAGAAAGAAAAGCATGTTCTGCTAATGGCTTGGGCTCTTGGATAAGCCTTACTGCAAATGACTCTTAATCCAGTAGGCCTGCGTTTAGTTACCTGAGGGAAATACTATCCAGACTCTCCCCCCGTCCTCCGTGCGAGCTCCCAGATTAGTTCAATATATATTAATCCCTCCATTTATCTTTGTCAACTGAGGAACCAAAAATAATTTGGGAGCCAGTAAATGAAAGCGAGGTTCAATAAGGGAGGCGTGCCGCAGAGAGAAGACAGGTGCTGGCCACCTCCCAGAGCTCCACACCGTGGGATTGGATCTCTAATGAGCATCCTCTGCACAGTAAATACACCACGGCTCATTTGGCTCATCAACATTTCATAAGATATGGGATTATCCTCTTGAAGTAAACAAGACATGTTTCAGAGTTTCCAAGATGGAAAATGGTCTCTCTCTCTCTCTCTCTCTCTCTCTCTCTCTCTCTCTCTCTCTCTCTCTCTCTCTCTCTCGCTGCACCAAGCTCCATTGTGGTTTGCTCATGAAATTAATGAAATTGTGATTTTTCTTTTATGACGTGGCTACTGCAGTGATGTAAATAGGTTTTCAATGTACTCGGGATGCAGGGATGGTCTTTTAGATGAGTCCCAGGGACATTTTATGAGTCCCACTTCAACGACGTTAGGAGCCATATTTTGCCATTTTCACAAATTGCAGTATTTAACTCCAATTTTATTTTTATATGGTTATAATGTGGTTATATTCATGTAGAAAACAGAAGAAATTATTATTATAACTAAAGCTAGCAAAAATAAACTAGAATAAAAAACAGTACAGTACAGTAATGCATCCCGTGGATGCAGAGGTCGTTGTTTTATTGCATCCCTTAACTATAAACTGCGTTTTGGGATGCAAAATGCACCCTATTTTAATCTCTGGTACTGTATGTATGTCCCCTCAAAAGTAGACCAATCGTAAAGCTTATGCCAATAGTACAGTACGTGATGTTAGGACATGGAACCATCTTTGAACACCTGAACTGTGTAGACTGTCATAGATTATCACCACACTAGGATGTGGTGATAGCCTGTATACTGTGTATAGTGCAGCTTCACCACTGAACATCACATTGTGATTTACTCTGCTTCCCTAAAGATTGGACAAGGGGGGGCTCTCTGTTATTAGACTTCTTTGTTTTGTGCCCGGGGCTATAAAGGTTTGATGCCATCTCTGACAGAATTCCGTTAAAAAAAAAAACCCTGTTTGCTTCATCAGCGTGGTGAGCGGTGCGAATACAAGAACGCTGGCCCCAAAACGCGCTCGCCCCGGATCAAATCCGGTGACCTCGGAATGGTATTAGGTATTAGGTATTAGTATTGCTAAACATGACCTCAGTTAAACTATGCCTAAACCTAACCTTATTCCTATAACCTCAACCTCGGTAACACAACAAATACAAGAATACAAGAACCGCTGGGGGCGAGTGGTCCGCAGAAAATGTGGGTTGGAGTGTGTTTGGACTGAACACCTGGGGGGAATTGGCATGGGAGAAGGGGAATAAAATGGGGAAATAAAGTCCAGGCTCTCTCTTCAACCGAAGTAGAGCTACAGTTCAAGTAGAAATTCAGTGAAAATATAGAAACAACATCACACCTTTTTTATGAGCTAAAACCTTATGTATACTTTCTACTTCTGTCCTTCGATTTGTATACATAATACAGTCGAACCCACAGCATTCCTTGAACAAATCTGACATTTACTGTAAATCGTGAGACTAATAAATACAACTGTAGAGTGTGTCACAGTAGGAATGTGTATGATGTCCGGCCAAAACATCCACATATGATTTCAGCGTGAATCCAGGAGACTATTAGCTTCAAAAACGCTCTTTTTTTTTTTTTTAAGAAGTTGTAAACTTCAGAGGTAGGAGTTTCAGTCGGCACGGCGTTGCTTTACACATGATTTTGCAGTCGAGTCAGCAAAAAGTAAAAAGAGGAAAAAAAGGACAGAGTATGCTTCTGGATACTGGTAGGATGCCCTCGTGTCTCGCCAGTGGAAGTCATTACAGATGGCATGACTTCGCCTCACACCCACTGAGATACTGGCGCTGCCCCAAACTTCCCTGGCATTATGTGGATACATGATCAAAGGTTTGGAGACGCACATAAAAAGGCCAAGTATGGAACTTTCATGGGTTTTTCGGGAGCTTTGCGAGTCATCTTTGCTGCAGGGGAAAATAATAATTCATTTCTTGACTGCAATGGTCATTTGTGATCGTCGTAAACGCAATCCAAAATAAAGGCTGAACACACATGCATGGTCGTAGTGCAGGAATCTTCCTTTCCTATTGATTCAAGCCTGATTTATACTTCTGCTGCGCGTCGTGCACAGGAAATACCTGGTCTTGTAGATCAGCTGTTTTTGGTGCCCAATGACATCGCACAACAGAGCATAAATAAGACATTAGACTTTCTATTGACTGAAAAATGGAAATCCGACGTCCCTGTCCAGATCTAAAAGACAAAACAAATTGCTTTTTGGGGGGGGAGAGAAGCTCCACCCTCCCCCCCAAAAAAGCCATGCTTCGTTTAATAAATAAAAAAAGTTATTTTATTTATTTTCCAATCCAAGATTTATAAGCCTCCATCTGCCACAGAGGCTGCGTTTCTTTCAAGCTTGATTATTTACCCAAAGAAAATAACGGTGGTGAAAAATTCATGTCTGCGTGTCGGGGGCGGCCTGACCCCTGCGGTCAGCCGTCTAGCTTTCTCTTCCACCTCCGGGATGAGAAAAGCACCTCGGCCGTCGCTGAGTGATGGAGGTCAGAGACGAGGCGGAGTCACGGGGTCGTCTCTCTGCAGCCGGTGACATCCTCTCTCCGACTCCCCATTACACCTTTTCACCACGTTCAGGAATGAGGACGGCCGGTGTCAAACCCGAGTGAACCTGTCCTCTCTCTCTCTCTCTCTCTCTCTCTCTCTCTCTCTCTCTCTCTCTCTCTCTGCACTTTGGAAGGTAGAAACCGAACCGTCATTACGTGTTGATTTCGTCGACTACCTTTTTTTACTGACGAAAACTAAATGCAAACTAAGCTATGATGACTACAACTAAGACTAAATATATTGACAATTTTGTCAACAAATAAAAACTAGATGGACAAGATCCAGGATAAGTAAAGGACACAAGTCATTTTACACTTGGTTGCATGCTGGAAATAGCCGATCTACAAGCTCACAACGCGTCGCGCTGCAACGTGTCAACGTTCAATTAATTAAGAGGGTTATTCTAGACATCTCATTGTAAATTAGTAGCAGTGGTGTAACGTAGTACATATACTCAAGTATTGTACTAGAGTATGATTTTGAGGTACTTTTACTTTACCGGAGTATTTCCAATTTTCAATAATTTTACTCCACGACATCTCAGACAAAAATTGTACTTTTGCTCCACTCCTTTAGTTACTATAGTGACTTTGTAAGCCCTGTATGAATTATATTTTGGCCATTTGAAAATGGCAAGACACACAAGCACATTGTGAGCTTATAGATCAGCTATTTTCAAAAGATTTTTTCATTCATTTTGAACTTGTGAAAATAGGACATTCTGCACAATGAGTAGCCTACTTTTGGTACTTTAAGTACATTTTGATGCAGTTATTTGATGTGAAGATTATTTTAACCAGGTAAAGAATGTTAATACAACTAGTACATTTGCAGTGGTTGGTGGTGTTGGTGACTCTCCCCACTCTTCCATTGAAACATGTTTTATGATTTTTGACTGTGGAAAAAACATCTAAAATTGGTGCATGCTGTCATCCTTATATTGCATGATATATATACTGTGGCTAATAGTGATTGACTGCTTTAGTCCCTGAATCCACATTTGCTTCTGTGAGGTTCATCATATCGTGACTTGTATGTTATTCTAATCCGCTGCACTGTGCAGTTTGTAAAGACCCGAGTTATACTTGAGCCGCCGCGTGTGGGTGTCGCTTGCCGAATGTCGCCGATCGACTACAAGCCCACAATGCATTGCAGCGCGTCGCGTCCTTATAGATCTGCGACACACCCGTACACAACCATTGAATCAAACATAAATCATGGCATGAGCTCCCTCTTTTTCCTGTGCTTTGACTTTTAAGTGATAGCCAAGGTGGCCCCGGCGAATGAAACAGCTGTGTTTTCTCAAGTTGACGCAACAATAAACAGTCTGCATGTTTATGGTCAGCCGTGATGGAAGGTATCATGTCATACTAGCCCGGCTCCCAGGACTTGTGGCTAGCAATAACTGTCAAGTCGAATGTGGAAGTAAAATATTCTGTGTGACCGTTGAAAGGAAGCCCTGTGTGCAATTGACTCAGCCGGAGATGGTGGTGGTGGTGGGGGGGGCTATTTGGGGGTGTGTGTGGGTGGTGTGTGTGTGGGGGACTGGGGGAGGAGGATCGGGGGGTTGGTCTGCCAACAGATTAAGTGGTCACTAAAGCCCACATGACGTGTTCTGTGTATTTCATATGAATGCAGTATTTCCATAATCCTACATCTCTCTGTTAACCACTTGTCTAAATAGTCATAAATCACCGGTTGAATTCCTGCTTTTATTTGGGAGTCAACTGGCTTCCAGAGCCGTACGGAGAGAAAACCTGCAGCGTTGAGACAGAAACGGAACGCTGAGTTATCTGCTTTCACGCAGGAGCGATTATGTTTATTATGTTTACCTGGAGTCGTATCAAGGGGGACGAGTTCCCAAAACTAACAGGGGGAAAAAAGCAAAACTCCGCGAATAATTGATTATTGGATTGGAAAGATTAAGATTGAGTGGAGCGCCATTCATCATGACCTTATTGCCCAACTCTCTCTCTCTCTCTACAATCTCTCTCTTTCTCTCTCTCACACACACACACACACACACACACACACACACACACACACACACACACACACACACACACACACACACACACACACACATGCAGAGACCGTAAAGGGCCGAACTCCCGTATTCACCGACCTTCTGTGTTGCCTTTGGAAAAGAAAACTGCCTCCCAGAAAGGGGCAGTGGACTAACTGAGCGATCTGTTTTCCCCTCCTGTGCGACTGCAGAGAGAGGAGAACGCGAACGGGGTTGGATCCCTGTCGTCAGATGGGATTGCCATTTCCTTTCCACTCTGACCCTGCACCGTCACATGGTTGACTCTTAACAGGAATCAAGGTGAAAGAGAACAAACACAAAATGCTAGGAAACGCGCGGGGTAGGCTGGAGGTCCCGTCTGGAGGTCTGGTGGGGTCTGCATGGGGCTAAGAGGGACCCTGGGATGGATGGATGGATGGATGGATGGATGGGGGGGTCCTTGAGATGGATGGATGGGGGGTCCGGATGGGGGGTCCTCCTCCGCTGCCTGCCAGCCTGTGACAGAAGGCTTGGAAAACTCATCATCGGGCCCCGGGCCAGCGGGGGCCTCCTCCAGTTAAACATGGGTGGCCGACGGCCACCAGCAAGTCTTTCCAAGCAAAATGGCTTTACATGATGTGATGGCTATCTGTTATGCGGCCGGCCGCGAGGGCGGGGAGCGATGGCAGCAGACCTGCCACTTTCCTGTCCACAGACTAGAAAATCACGGGTGACGTAGCGGCCACCGCTGCATTTGAGGAAGACACAGGGGGGAAAAAACTGAACAACATGGGGATGTTTTTCTGCTGCTCAGTTCTGGTCCTGGCAAATTTAACTGTATGTCAGTGGTTTTCAACCAGTGGTCCTTGAGGGGGTTCCAGGTGGTCCCCAGCTAAATGATGGAGAGTTGGTAACCAAATGGACCCTTATAGATCTTTAACTCTTGAGAGCCTTTAACTCTTGAGAGTGTAAAATGGACACTTACGGGTCCATGTGGTTTAATTTTATGCTCAAGAGTTAGAAGAATTAGTACATCCGCAACCCATTCAGGACGGGAACCCCTTTTGGTTTTTGGTTTTAAGGATTATGTTATACTTTAGCTATTGAAAAATATCAGATCTATATTCATTCAGAGTGAACGTTTTTAACTCAAATCTTTTCTTCTGGGGGGTCTCTGGAACAACATATTTCCAGATGGGGGTCCGCAGCCAAATACAGATAATTCTGGGGATCCTTGAAATGAAAAAGGTTGAGCACCACTGACATAGAAACGGGTTTTTCAGAAAACTGTGAGGATTTAGAAGCCTTTTCTTTTAGAATTGGCCTCAGGTCTAAATTGGTTGTACTGTACTTGAGTAAAATTCCGAGGTGTTTGTACTTCACTTCCACTACATTTCAGATCCAAATATTTTGTATACTTTTACTCCACTACATTTATTTGTACTTTAGTTAGTTAGTTTGTAGATTTTGATTATTATGACAAAGCATACATTGACCACATCAACCCTATACATTTGGGCCACTTGAAAATAAACGATCTACAAGCTCACATCGTGACATATTTGTGAGCTTGTACTTTGTAGATTTGCTATTTTCAAAAGATTTTATACATTTGAAAACTTGTGAAATGGGACATTCTGCATGCATAATGAGTATACTTTCTACTTTGGGTATACTTAAAGTACATTTTGAAACCAATACCTTTTGTACTTTTACTAAAGTAAATTTAGAATTCTGGACTTTTACTTGTACGCTAACAGAGTAATATTCTTTCAGAGCGAACGTTTTTAACTCAAATCTTTTCAAAACACATTTTCAGATGATGTCGGCGCCCAATTACATATATATTTTGGGGTCCTTGACATCAAAATGTTTGAGAACGACTGACATAGAAACATGGGTTTTTCAGAAAACTGTCAGGATTTTAGAATCGTCCTCATGGTCTAAATGAGTACTTTTCCCACCACCGGTTAATAGTAAAATTGTCAGTGAGGTTGGGGTGGGGTTGGGGGTGGGGGGCGTTGTGGGGTCAGCGGCGTGGCTTCCTCCATGCTTGCGGAGCGACAGAGGCAGCGAGCGGTGAAGCCCAGAGTAATTGTAGCGTGCTGCTGCTCTGACCGCTATCGAACACACCGACATTCACAGCGTGTCATTATGTCGTTTTGGAACCAGAATAGAACCCGGAGCAGAGCAGAAGAAGAGGAAGAGCATCTCATTTTTATGCGCTTTGGAAACCCGGCTTTGTGTTCCGAGGGATGAGTCAGTCCACGCCGGCCAGGAAAATACAGAGCAGATTGAGTATGGGCTATAACAAACCGTAATGTTCGAATATATTACCCTTCGCTGCAAGGTCGGCATCGCCCCGCCCCCCCCATCACCACCATAAGCTTACAAATTGACGTTGGTTCAGTGCGACACGTTTTAACCCGTTTAGGATTGGAACGCGTCTGTGTTGCTTTAGCGTTTAACCATTATTTTTTAACTTTAGCCGTTAAAAAATTGCAGATCTATACAAGAAGATCTACAAGCTCAAGATGTGGGCTATGAGCTTGTAGATCTGCTATTTTTGAAAAATCGTGCAAATGTGGCACAAAATCTTTCAAAATCTTTGAATATTCTTTCACAGCAAACGCTTTTAACTAAATCTTTGCTTCTGGGGGGGTTCCTGGAACAAAATATTTTGAGATGAGGGTCTGCGCCTGCGGCCAAACACATATCATTTTGGGGGTCCTTGACATGAAAACGTTTGAGAACCACTGACAGAAACATGAAACTGTTGTGGATTTAGAAGCCTTTATTATTATTTTTAATCGGCCTCAGGTCTAAATGGGTTAATTCATGAGATTTGTAGCCAAGTAAGAAGACATCAGTGTAACTATTAAAGGTCGGGTTGCCACATCTTCAGACCAGCGTGGCCGATATGCTGCGGTGCAGCACATATTTAACCACTGATGCAAACCAGTTCCATATGGCCACACACACACACACACACACACACACACACACACACACACACACACACACACACACACACACACACACACACACACACACACACACACACACACACACAGGGTCAACACATGGGCGCAATTCCCCGCCGTGACCACTAGAGGTCACAACGGCCACATGCAGCAACAACACACACAGTATAAGGCAGTACTAAGAAGAACACAGCTGAACATACAAGCCATGTCCTTCAATCTCAGGGTGATGTTATTATGGAGACAATGCTTTGCTTTATTTTACGCTTTACTGGTTTATTTTAGGAAATACGGGACCCGTCCGTCCGTGCCCTCTGCTTGGTAGTCGGCCGGACACGGTGCGTCGACCGCGTAAGTGCAAACGTGGACTCGCCCCGGCCGGCCGGTCGGGCGGCTCGATTCCGGCTGTGGAGACCTGCGTGGTCTTGTCTTCTCTCCTCTGAGAGAGCAGAGAGGAGGAGAAGGAAGCAAGACGGTGTCAAAGCAAAATCGAATCAAATTAAATAAAGAAGGTTGAATATACAATATAGCAGCAACACCACAGGAATTAATTACGCCAGTGGTTTTCAACCAGTGGTCCTTGGGGGGGTTCCAGGTGGTCCCCAGCTAATTGATGGAGAGTTGGTAACCAAATGGACCCTTATAGATCTTTAACTTTTGAGAGCGTAAAGTGCACTTTATGCTCTCAAGAATTGTTTTAAACATCTGCATTACGTAATGCAGAAGTCTACACAATTAGAGAATGTATAAGAATTGTCATTTTGATTGACGTTTGCCTGTTGTGTCTTATTGTGGACAAAATCTTATCCAACGACAACAAAATATTCTTTCGTTTTAGGTCTGAGAGGCTAAATGTCATCAAATGGTGGTCCGTGGCTCAATTGCTGAATATATATAATGGGCCTTGATGGCCTTGATGTGAAAAGGGTTGAAAACCCACTGATTTACGCTGATGAATTTCGTCACAAGAGTGTCGTCAAAACCACATTATCGACCTGAACGAGGAAGTGCGTCGTTCGTTCTTCATTTCCCCCCCTCTCATCTGGGAAGGATCCAGTGTTTTCACCTGCAACCACATGTTATACGCTCTGCCCCCCCCCCCCCCCCCCCCCCCCAACATAGCATGTGTGTGGTTCACAGCCCTGACCGCTGGTCTTCGGGTCAGACCAGTGGCCCCCGAGGGACCAGATCTTCACCTCTCTCTGCCTTTTAAAATAACAGCAGTGGCCCCCGGTCAGGACTTTGTGTGTGTGTGGAAAAAAGAAAAAGACATTTCCTCAAGATGGAAACTATAGAGGTACACACATGACAGACACTCTCTCTCTGGTTTAAATGGATGCTGAGGATGTAACAGCTGGAACTAAAATGTCCACATTTTGGTTCCATCTGTTAAATCAGTTGTTCTCAACCCTTTTCATATCAAGGGGCGACAATTTACAATTTAGGCATTTAGCAGACGCTCTTAATCCAGAGCGATTTACATTAAGCAATAACAAAAAGCATGGCATACATCACATATATAAAAAGTAGTTATCATGAAACATGCGTAAGCTAAGAACGGTAACAGTGGAGTATCTACATACTATACTATACTAAACATATGTACTATAAAGTGCTATGACTACATAAAATGCAATTCTAGTGCTGTCTACGTAACAAGCTATACGTCTGTTTAAAATGCTATCTAAGTCTACATAAAGTGCTATCTAAGGGGCTAGGGCAAGTGCTACGGGCCATGATGGAGTCTGAAAAGGTGGGTTTTCAGACTACGGCGGAAGATTGGGAGTGAGGCTGCAGTTCTGATTGTGATGGGAAGTGCATTCCATAGTTTTGGAGCCAGAAGGGAGAAGAGTTTGGGACGTGTGGAGCGTTGTCCTGGCGTTTTTAGTGAAGGTACTTCCAGCTTCCCTGCGTTGGCTGATCTGAGTGCGCGGAAGGGTTTGTAGGGTTCGATCATACTTGTATCATACTTGTATTGTAAGATATGGGGGAGGGCAAGGCCCAATTTTTGGCATTTGAGCCACACACGGACCACCATTTGATCCACAATTTACGAATATTTTGTTGTTGTTGTTAAACTGTGAGAACCACTGGTCTATAGCGTATTGTGAGACAAGCAGTATAGTATATACTGTATAAGTATAATTTTTAGGTATTTGTACTTTACTATTTGAGTATTTCCAATTTCCAATACTTTTACTTCTACTCCGCTATACATCTCGCATCCACATATTGTACTTTTACTCCACTACATTTATTTGAAAACGTTTGTTACTATAGTTACTTTGTAGATTTTGATTATTATTACAAAACATACATTAACCACTTCAGCCCTATATACTGTACATTTGGGCCATTTAAATAGCCAATCCACAAGCTCACAATGTGTCTCCATGCGACGCATTGTGCAGCTTGAAATGGTGTTAAAAACTTTTACCCCATGCTTTTAACCCATTTTTGACCTGAGATCAGATTCTAAAAATGTCTTCTACATCCTGACAGTTTTCTGAAAAAGCTATGTCGTTCTTCGATTTTTCAAAAATAGCAGACCTACTAGCTCGTAGCGCGCCACTCGGTGGCGCGCTATGAGCTTGTAATGGTAATGGCGCCACTCGGTGGCGCGCTATGAGCTTGTAGATCTGCTATTTTTCAATAGCTAAAGCATAACATAATGCTAACACCAAAATGCTTTTAAAAACTTGAAATGCTTTTAAAAACTTGAAATGCTTTTAAAAACTTGAAATGGGACATTCTGCATGCATAATGACTACTTTTACTTTTGGTACTTTTGAGTATACATTTTGATGCCAATAGACTTTTAGACTTTTTTCCAAGTACATTTTTACTTGTAACAGAGTATTTCTATATTGCAGTATTGATACTTTTACTCACGTAAGAAATGTGAGTACTTTTTCCACCAGTGTAAACGGGGACAGACTCCTGCGCTCTGGTTGACACCGACACTAAGCCTCTCTGACCTCCTCCTATACTACTACTACTACCTGGGTGTGAAACGTGCTCTGTGGGTTGGTATTGTGCGGCACTTTCTGCTCACTTGATATTTAAAGGCATTGCTAAGTACACATTAGAGCTTATATGGTCAATATAAAACCTTAATGACAGGATGGTGACGGGCCAACACAATTTGTATGTTCCACTCAGCTGGGTGCCAGTAACATTCTAAAAATATATCTTATTTCTGGAACGTGCACGTGTCATGGGTGATTTGAACGGTTTGGATTGATTTGTGTAATAGAATCTATATGCGTATACATATAGGCCTAATTAGTTTCCTTATCCTGAAGCCATTTGCTAATCGAGCTGGTTCTCGCATGCACGCACGCACGCACGCACACGCACAGTAAAATCCTCCGTGTTACTTTATCCGTTTATAAGTCTGAGAGCGTACAAACGGGTCCATTTTGGTTACATCTTTACACACTCGGAGTTAAATGAATGCACTTTTACAGTGCACGTGCTTGCCTGCCCCCCCCCCCCCCCCCCCACCCACATTCGCACACACACACACACACACACACACACACACACACGCACACGCACACGCACATGCACACAGTACACCCTGCTCTCTTATTTTTGGAGGCAGAGTGAGGCATCTTGCCAACGTGCAGCTTGCCTCCAGCTTTTTATACGGCCTGGCCTGCGAGTCCAAACGGCTTCATAACGCTTCGGAACCCTCCAAGGCCCACAAAGACGTGAAAAGAAAACAGGGAGGGGGCGGGGGGAAGCTTAAATTGGCAGCCGAACCGACCCGTCCGTAATCCACTGAGCTCATCTCCGGGGCCAAGCTGCAGTAAATCATTATGAAAGCAGCGATACAATCATCTCTGACCAATAAACCCATCTGTACGAACAACCTCGTCACACATATAACTGTCACTCGCTGTCATGTCGACGGCGGCCCCAACTCCCCCCCTCATAGGGCCTCAAACGCAGCCAGGGACTAAAGGTGTCGGAAAGTTCTCTCAGACTATTGTGAGAGACGCATTCCCCCGCTGCTTTGTATTTTGTTTTTAATGGGATTCACCCTTGCGGTGCGGCCGGGTGGGTTCAGAGTCAGACAGAAAGACAGAGACAGACAGACAGACAGCGATTGGCCCCCGGGTCGTTCTTTGTCGGGGGGGGGGGGAATCGCGAGAGGGGGGGTTCCGAGCAACGGTTCCCACAGGAAGCGAACGAGGAGATGATGAATTGGTTCTCACAGCGAACGGGCCGCCGCTGCATGCGCTGCAGTCTCGACGGTTGACGGTGTATGTATGGTAATAATCAGCCTTTTTAAACATCTTTACATGTTGTCACAATGAGACCGGCCTGTTGCTGTTTGCGGAACACAAAATGTGGTGTTGGAACAAAGACCTCCTCCTCCGTGAGGCCCGTCGGTCGGGCCTGCGCTTTTCTCCGAAGCCCCTGGGATATTGTGGCCCCCCCCACCCCACTCTTTATGACAAGTTTGATGTACAAACAGCGCAAATAAACGAGAAGGGAGGACATGATTTTTCAGGGCTGTTGGTGGTTTTTTGATGTGCGGGAGCCGGGAGGGGACAGACGGGACATTTGCTTGGCATTAGTTCAGCTCAAATCAGGTTTGGGTTCATTTGCTCGCTGTTTGTTTCGGTAGGACGTTGATTTTCTGTGAACTCTTCACAGAGATCACATGACTATAATCACAGCTAACAGAGGTTCTTATGTAGATGAGGATTATTTGATTCGTAATAATAACACTTAAACTGAATATACTTATATGGCCGGGTTCCCCACGGGTCAATACTAATGCCACCTGAAAGGTGGAGAGTTTGGACCAAATATCTTCGCCGAAAATAGCCGATCATCTACAAGTTCACAACGCAAACCAACCCAAGATTAACACTTTGACCTCTATTAACGAGTTGCCCGAGTTCATTAATTGTAGAACACTTTCCCTGCGATTCGCGAGTTGCCCGAGTTATATGTTTTCATTGTTTAATCCACGTTTTTAATCAGTTTTAAGTCATACGGGCAATCCACCGGACAGAATGGGATATGAGACGCGTATTGATGACGTCATCGCAAAAAGGTCCGTCGCGCCGGCGTGCAAAGGGTTCTGGGAAATTGAGTCCCATTGTTTACAATGGCGAATTTTCTGGACATGCAACTCAGTGGTTGCAGTGGCTGTTCAAAGGTAACTATACTTAGGCAGTCTAGGTTATTCGACCGCCGTACATTGGCGGCATTCAACCTTTAAGGACACTGTAGAGTTCATAAGGTTAATCAGAACCCTGTAAGTGCCACAAAATGAGAGCTCAGTCGTGTGTCCGATCTCTAAGTGCATCAACTTCAACCAGGGGTCACCAACATGTCATCCAACATGTCATCCGTGGCAAATGTTAGATTTTCTGTTTTACACACCATTACAATGTTTTTATTTTGACCATAACACCCACTTACTGAATGTCAATCTCCAGGTTTTCTTCAGAATATGTATGGCAATTATTATAATTTTTTTTTATAAAGTATATTTATAAAACAACGGGTTTAAATCGATCGGGACACCAAAAATAACAGAGAGTTCTGATACAATGTCATACCAATAGTTCTGAAGCTTCACACAGGACCAAAGACAGTGAACATAATTACCAATCTCTGTCTTGCATTTAAAGCAAAATGGGGGACGCACTGACATCCATTTTATTCTTGAGAGCAGGAGTTATATGTATACGATGTAATATCCTGAACTGGATGGAATTTAGTTCGGTTACAAACTGAAATCTGTTTTGCATAGGCCCACATATCTGCCCAGTCCTCATCATGAATAGAGACGTCCAGGTCTTTTTCCCAGGACTGCTTAGTAACCTGAGAGGATATAGATGAGTAGGAATTCAATACGTCACAGAAAATTGAAATTTGTTTCTTGGAAAATTGCAAAGAGAGGGCTCGTTCTACCTGTGAAGCGGAACTATTGGTTACAAGTGAAGTGTCCTCAGTAATAAAATGTCTAATTTGTAAATACCTAAAGAATTCAGATTTTAGCAACCCATGACGCTGCTGCAATTGTCGTGAAAGACATCAAGGTCTGGCCATCAAACAGGTCTCCAAGTTTGGTAATGCCCTTCTCATGCCAGGTCTTAAAGCCTACACCTGAGTGTCCCGGCCTAGGCAATTATTTATTTTGACACTATGGCACATTAGGAGTCCAATTTGTACTAGTAAAAGTAAGTAGCCTGGCCGAGCCATGAGGCCCATAGGGCAGGAGCCTATCTCCTGTTTCTGTAGCGTGAGGCAGCTTGATGTACAAGTACACCCCCTGGACATGACGCTAGTATGTCACAGGGACTTACCCCCAATCCAACCCTTTGATGCTGAGTGTCAAGCAGGAGGCACTGGGTCCCATTTTTAGAGTCTTTGGTATGACCCGGCCGGGGATCGAACCCCGACCTCCCAGTCTCAGGGCGGACACTTTAACCACAAGGCCACTGAGCTGGTTTGTACTAGTAGTTCTCACATATTTCATTTGCAAAGACCCCTGTAACTCTGAGAGTGGTCAGTGACTCTCAGAGTTACATACCTGTTATTCAGGGCTA
Organism: Electrona antarctica; assembly: GCF_951216825.1. NCBI lineage: Eukaryota > Metazoa > Chordata > Actinopteri > Myctophiformes > Myctophidae > Electrona > Electrona antarctica. The sequence continues at coordinate 12,073,307 of NC_136799.1, read as the reverse complement.
TCTATTTATGTGTTTCTAGTAATATTATCGTCCACTCATGTTGTATGTCTGTGGCAAAAACATTATGATGACAAAAATGTCCAGCACAAGCCAACATGGCGATGACCCCTGACTTCAACCCCCTGCCTGTAGACTGGTTTTTACACATGTAAAAAACACCCGGTGTTAATTTGACTCCTACTGTATATAGGCCCATTTGCTTCCATTTTGGACTCTCTTGGAGTTAAATGAACTGAGGATTTTCCTGGGCAGAGGAGAGAGAGAGAGAGAGAGAGAGAGAGAGAGAGGAGAGAGAGAGAGAGAGAGAGAGAGAGAGAGAGAGAGAGAGAGAGAGAGAGAGAGAGAGAGAGAGAGAGAGAGAGAGAGAGAGAGAGAGAGAGAGAGAGAGAGAGAGAGAGAGAGAGAGAGAGAGAGAGAGAGAGAGAGAGAGAGAGAGAGAGAGAGAGAGAGAGAGAGAGAGAGATGCATGGTGGTATTAAGGGGGTCTCAGTCTGGGTGACGTGTGCGTCAGAAGACACCTCATTCCCTCTGGGGCTCGCTTCGCCCTTTTGGCTCCGAGACCAAGAAGAGCGCCGTGGTGGTTTTGTTCTTCCAGATTGAAACACGCCGGCGAGGTTTTCTTTCTCCTGCCAAGTTCAGCTCAGCGGTGGTGACTCCGCTCGCTAGTCCGACAGACAGACAGTGAACTTGGCAGAGAACAGGGCACCCCCCGTTGCCACAGAGCGTTGGGGGGGAGATTCACTTTAACAACTCCGTGACCATCGGCCGATGTTCGCTCTGCGTGCAATCGATGCCCCTGGACTGTAAAGTAACCAAGCACATGTACTCAAGTACTTATGGTACTTTTACTTTACTGGAGTATTTCCAATTTTCAATACTTTTACTTCTACTTCTACTTGTACATTCTCTGAGTTACACAGACCCATAAGGGTCCATTTGGTTCCTAACTATCATTTAGCCCATTCTGGTGTTTTAACTAAGCATTATGTTATACTTTGACCAAAAAGGAACATAAACATAAAGATAGCCTGATGAAGGCCGCATAGGCCGAAACGTTGCTGTTTCCCTAAATAAAAGTTGGTCACTGCATTTGAAGACAGTGTGTGGGTGTTTGTTCCTTTTTCATACTTTAGCTATTGAAAAATATCAGGTCTGATATTTTTTTTAAATCGTGAAAATGTGGCACAAATCTTTGAATATATATTCTTTCAGAGCGAATGTTTTTTTTTTTTTTTTCGACGTCAGGCCTAAATGGGTTAGCTGGGGACCCCCTGGAACTCCCTCAAGGACCCCTAGGGGTCCCCGGACCCCACTGTGGGAACCAGTGGTGTAGAAGAGAGGAACGTGTGCACTGTGCAGTAACATCATGGCTAACAACAGTATTGACTTCATCACTGGGCCTAAACGTGTGGGTGGTCTTCCTCGCTGGAATACAATGACTCCGCCAGACAACGTCGTCCGCTCGCTCGCTCACTCACTGTGCAGCCTCATTGGAAAAGCCATAAAACGCAAGTCATCCGGGGCTCGCACACACACACAGCTGGGCGTTACACACAGCTTCAGCTTTCCCCTTTTTCATCTTAACATTTTCTATTTTATTTTATTATATCTTACGAATGCAACATTCTTCCATTTTTATTTCATCAGGCTGGTGGGGGTATTTTTTTGTCTCCAGCATAAGGAAACCTGATTGTTTTGACAGTCTTTTTAGTTTTTTTTTTTAGTTTAACTTATTTATCTTTATCAGTGCTTGGTGTCTTGGTATATCTTGGTGTATATCATGGTGTGTGTGTCACAGTGTGTGTGTGTGTGTGCGCGTGTGTGTGTGCGCGCGCATATATCTCATCTCTGTCAGGTGGAAACCTCATTTGTCCAAAACTGTTACTTTTCAGCATTCAAATTCAAAAATAGCAAAAGTAGCAGATCTACAAGAAAACCCCCCCACAGAAGTTAAAAGGTTTCTGCCAGACAGCAAAGATATATATATATATATATATATATATAGACATACACATAATGTCCTATCCGTGTCATTTTGCGATGCCCGGGGGGATCATATTTTCCTCAAGGAAACAATCTTTCATGTTCACTTAAGCAGCCAGGCGGATGATATTTCTGCAGTGCGCTGCCATGCAGCGCCCGAGGCCGGGCGATGAAACCCAAACCTGCCCCACAAAGTGTGTCCGATGCGATCTGGCTGTTTTGGAGGAGCTATAGCTACGCTGCCGTAGCCGATCCCATCCGATCCGCGCGTGACCCCGCGCTGCTCGCTGCAAAACGCCCCCGGGGCCTGGAAATGAGCGCACACCAACTTTGTAATTTCTCCTAGTATTGACATCTGACCGGAGAGGAAACTCGCAGTCCTGTGTGGCTTCAAATAGATTTCACTTCCATTTGGTGTCATACCTCATTTGAGATAGGAAGCTGAACTATACATCTGGGTCAAAGTCATTACAAAAAATAAAATAAAAAAGTATTTCCTTGTAAATGTTAAAGTGTAGCCTATCTTAATATGAGTGAGCTTCAACTGTTCCGTTTAGATGCGGGGGTGACTGACAGTAAAACGAGGTCGGTGTAAATGTAACATAATACGTTACAATATTGATTTTGCTGTTTATAAATCGCCGTAAACGTTTTGCAGGCTCCCATCCACCAAAAACCTGCTCCTCCACAAAACGTTTCACAGCCTATTTTCCTTCATGTCTTTTTTAAGTACACACACACCCAGACAGACAGATAAACACACGCACATGCTATGAAAATAGCCGATCTACAAGCTCACAACACGTCACATCCCCGATGACTTATGAGCCTGTGGTTTTAGACTTGCGACACCGCAGTACGACGAAGAATAAATCCGGGGTGGGGGGGCGTTCTAATGGAGATGTAACTGGACGAACTCCTGAAGCATATGGATGCCATTTGGAGAGCCGTGTTGAGAATGTATAGGTCAGTCCTGCCCTTTTGGTATCTCTCTATCCATCTGTTTTCACATTACTCGCAAATTATAGCGTCCTCCAGACCCAAATGAACATAAATCAGGTCGACGAAAGTGCAGAAGTTTTCCCATCTGTCATAAAACGATGATTTAAAGTGCGGGTTGTCAAAATACGGCGCTGTGAATTCGCCCCGCTCCTCAGCGGTAGGAACACAAAGCTCCATCTCATCGGGGTAATTTATGGTCTCCGTGGGAACGCCGGGGTGATTAGGCCTTCAGGCCACCAACAGCCAGGAAAACAGTAGGAGCTCCAATAAGGAACAGGCTTTTTGGAAAAGCCCTGAGCCAAAATGTATCAAACAATTTCGGCTTAAATCTATTTCTGTTTGGACGTGGAGGGAGATATATGACCTGTTTAGTGCACGGGTACATCTCTGGAACGGTTCGGTCATTCTGCCATTTGTGAGTCTTGGAGATTCTACATTAAATAGTCGTATAAGAAAGACGGCCCGGGACATGTGATGTGATGTATCGGTCGGGGCCGGGCCCGTTGCCCGCCCGCCAAATCAAATATACAACGGGAGGTTCCTGGATTTTCAACAAGATATTCGTGTAAATGATGTCACCACGTGTCTGTCTATGAAATTGTTTCTTTTTAGAGGTGGGGTTTTGGAAAGCGTGAACGCTGCTCGCGGTAAGCCGACGTTGGGGGTCGGGTTAGCACCCCCACACCCACCCCACACACCCACACAGAGATGAAGCAGTGGAAATGCCCGTCCTGACATTCTACTGTACCAGGGTGGAGTTTGCTGTGGGGGAGGGAGGTGTAAGGGGAACTCCATGGCTCTGCTTTGATATCCTTCCCTCGGTTGGGGATGTGTTTTAAACCCTGCTTTTGCTCAGACTGAATTAACCCATTAATTAAGACCTGAGGCCGATTCTACAATCACTAGTTCTCACACTTTCGAGATCTGTGAGCTTGCATATCTGCTATTTTTGAGGCTCCCATCCACCAAAAACCTGCTCCTCCACAAAACTTTCATTTTGTAAATCTAAAAGGACACACAGATGCTTTTCCCGGTTTGTAATGGCTTACAATAAGATGCATATCCTGATATTCCGATTTTTTTATTGAATTATAATGTACGTTAACCACCCCGCTCCTTTTTTTTTGCGTACAAATGGAACCTCGGACATGACATTAAACAAGCCCCAGGGCATCTATAGATAGAACCTCGGACATGACATTGAACAAGCCCCAGGGCATCTATAGATAGATGGTACAGCTCAGAATGCCAGTCCATGTGTCATGATGACTATGAGTGTAGCTGCATGGCCATGCGTGCGCCATCGGTGAGAGGAAATGCAGGGGTGGGGACTGGACTGCACCGCAGCAATAACAGCCCTTTATTGGCGAGGTGAGGCCGCCTGCCCCCCAATTAATACTTTAACGTTAATAGTGACACATTCATGTGTCTTCAAATAAACACAAATTTCCTGTACGTAGTATCAGAAAGGGGGAGGGGGGGTGCTCAATAAAAGGAGTGTCGGATGGACTGTGGGTGGGCATGCGTGTGGCTGCATGGCTACCGCCTGTGCATGGTGGTCACAAACATCATGTTGTTTTTCTATCTTTAATGTTTGCTGGCCGGCTCATGTGGAGAGCGCTTGTCATTCCGCCACCGAGTAGAGCCAAGAGGGGCTATATTTAGTTTAGACGACAGCGGATTCTTTCCTTTCTTTTCTTTTGTACACGGCGTGTAATCGTTCACAACATTCTGAAGAATAAGGGTAACGTGTAAATGTTGCTCTTGAGAGATTAAATCATTAAAACCAATTAGATTAGAGAAGGTTTCAGAGATCCATTCTCCGGTGCATCCATCCATCCATCCATCCATCGTGCCGTATACATACATACCGCATTCCATCGCATCCATTTAGTCTAAAACATATTAGTGTGTACCCCTCCCCCCACCCACACCCCCCCCCCCCCCCCCCCCTCCCCACCACCACACAGGGGAACCATTCAGATGTCTGGTCAGGTATTGTTTTTACATCTATTTTTACAACTGTTTTTTGAGTCCCAGGCGAGTCATTGGCTTTATGACCCAAACCCCCCCCCTCCTCACCCACCCACACACACACACACACACACACACACACACACACACACACACACACACACACACACACACACACACACACACACACACACACACACACACACACACACACACACAGTTGAATGCCTCCCCTCTCATGGCTGCAGGTGTTTTGCTGCATGGTGGAAGCCTCAGAGCTCTGAAGTGAGGTGGAAACCTCCCAGTGTTCCTTCCCCTCGGTCGGTGTTGCCATGTGCGCTTATTATAAGCGACTTTGGGCTTTTTTCCCCTGTAAAGCTGCTTGTACATATTGGCAATTGTTGCGGGCTGTGTTTTTTGGGGGGCTTGTTTCTAAAGTGTATAGTTGCTTATTTGGGCATGTTTCCTATAATCGTTTAAAACAGTGATACCCCCATACCAGATGTGTGTCGTTAAAATGTTTCAAAAAATATTCCACATTTGTCACTTTTTTCCCCAATATTTCTTTTGTTAAAAATAGCAGATCTACAAGCTCGCGACGCATTGAGCTTGTAGATCGGCTATTTTCAAATAGCCCTATATAGTCGCTTATTTTGGCTTGTTTTCATAGACCCAGATGCTTGTTTCTCTCACACGATCTGGCAACGCTGCCCTCGGTGTCAGAGCGATGGCACACGTGGCGTCCATCATCGTTGTCCGCGGCTCGTTCCCACGTCCGTATACCGCTAGCAGGCGGCGCGGTTCTCACGTGGAATATTACTGCAGCGCTCATGTGTATAATCCTGTCGCTGAGAGTGAGTGTACAACCATTTGGTTCCATAACTTCCATTGGTACACTCTCTGTGTTGAATTATATAACATTCAAGGCTATAGGCTGTGTAGTGTAGTGTAGCAGCACAAAGTCGCAGAGAAGGGAGGTTTTTAATTCCATCATGGGGGTACAATTACTACAATACCGTAACGCCTATAATGTGACCCGATCTACAGTATCTTTTCATCTAATTACCTTTTAATACGCCACGGTTTATTTGCTGCGTCTAGTGCGGTACTATAACGTTCGTTTCTCCTGTGGATTAAATCCTGCAGCGATAGATTTTCATGCTCGGGGGGGAAAGGAGGGCCTGCATGGCTACATGCTGACACACATTAAGTTATTTCTCCAACAAAGCTTATTTGGAGCTAATTGCCGGCAATCTTCCTGAACCACCCACCAGGCAGGCACACAGCTTCCCTCTCTGGGACCCGGGGTGGTAGGGGGGGGGGGGTGTTGACCTATCCAACGCCGCGCTCCGGCCGGCCAATCAGGAGAGGGGGTTTCTGCATGGCCGCTGGCGGTCCGCGGCGCTGCTGCAGGAGGCTGTTCTGGACAAGTAGTTGCTTATTTCTCAGGGGAGCGGCCGGCACTCTCCCTGGGACTCTTAAACTTCTAAAGTACAGAGCAAGAGTTGAGGGGGGGTCTCTTCGCAGACGTTGGGTCTTTTTTCGCGGCAGGCCTGCTATGCTATCTGTTTAAACAGCAGGTATCTAAACCCACCCCCACCCCACCCCACCCCCCGTCTCTCCTGTGTTTGTGTACTGTGATTTCCTTCTGTATCTGTTGAGGGGATTTTCCCACACACACACACACACACACACACACACACACACTCACACGCTCGCACACACGCAGGCATGCACGCACGCACGCATGCACGCACACACATGCGCGCACACACACACACTGTGCAACACCCTGAACGGGTGAGGTTGATGGAAACACAAACACATTTATGTAATGCCTGCAAATACAGATTGAAATTACATTATATTCTTGCATTATTTTGCAGCTGACTGTGTGTAGCAGGCCCTTGAGTAGTATATAGCTTAAGACTTTTATTCGTATCCACGTTATAAAATAAATGGTGAAAGGCTTTATCATAGAACCTTTTCTATAAAGTGCTTTACAATGTACATTCACTCACTCACTCACTCACTCACACACACGCGCACGCACACACTCTCGCATACACCGATGGCAAGAGGAAGGAGCCATGTAGGGCACCAACCTGCTCATCAGAAGGAAGGAGCCATGTAGGGCACCAACCTGCTCATCAGGAAGGAGCCATGTAGGGCACCAACCTGCTCATCAGGAAGGAGCCATGTAGGGCACCAACCTGCTCATCATGTAGGGCACCAACCTGCTCATCAGAAGGAAGGAGCCATGTAGGGCACCAACCTGCTCATCAGGAAGGAGCCATGTAGGGCACCAACCTGCTCATCATGTAGGGCACCAACCTGCTCATCAGACATCAGTTAGGGGGGTTCAATGCCTTGCTCAAGGACGGTTCGACACGCAGTCAGGGAATTGAACCGCCATAACGTTCCAACTGGACAGACAGGCAGCCGCTCTATACCTCCTATGCAACCTCTGCACCCCGTCCTCCTCAAATAGTTGTTCAACTTTCTCATATCTTTGCAGTTGCAGTGAGACTGATGATGTGACGAGAGACAGACAGACAGACAGACAGACAGACAGACAGACAGACAGACAGACAGACAGACAGACAGACAGACAGACAGACAGACAGATCGTTTTAGTGGGGTGAAAACCTCCTATCTCCATATTGTTTTACTTTTTGTGTTTTTCCATACATTAACGCCTCTACTTAATCATATACCACTTAATCATACTTAATCACTCAAAAGCGGCAGATCCGCAACGTCAAAACGAATCGATCCGCGCTGCGTTTTGAGCTTGAAGATCTGCTACTTTTGACGCATTCAAATTCGACAGGAACAGTTTTGGACGTACAAGGTTTAATAATCCCACCCGAGAGAGAGAGAGAGAGAGAGAGAGAGAGAGAGAGAGAGAGACTATCTTTCTCCTCTCCTCTCCTCTCCTCTCCCTCCATCATGGTGGCCTCTGTCTGTCTGTAGGGGTTTCTATTGAATCCCGTGTCAACACGGCTGACAGCGAAAAGCACTTAGGGACCTGGAGATCACTTTACCATTCATTCATTCTTCAGCAGGAACAGGAACCTGGCTGGGAGGGGGGGAGGGGGGGAGGAGAAGGGGGAGAGAAGGATACAAGAGTCTGTTGTCAGTGTCAGACACTGACGCACACCAGCCAGTAGGTGGCAGTATTGATGCTAATTTATTATAACCCTATATATCACCAGTTGTCAAAGAATTGAATTGAATTATTATTTAGTTTATTTTTTATTTATTTTGGGGGGGGGGGCTTATCATATAAATTCAAAGGACTTTATTGGCATGAGAAAACATGTTTACATTGCCAAAGCAAAAAGTGGAACAATACAATCAAAACAAAATGTATGTAATATGCACAATTGATCAATTTCTATATACCAAGATCACACACCGTTGTTCACACAAGCTATACTACTCAATTACCTTATAATATTTAATTGACACATTAGATAATGTGTTATTAATTCAACATACAGTAAAGCATGGACCTCTCTAAACTTACTCTTTGTTTTCTTCTTTTTTTCTTTAGCATTTTTTCCCCTTTCAAGTTAATAGCTTAATTATCCACATTATGGGTTGTTCTGGGGCACAAATGGAACACATTATTTCTTTCCAACGCTCCATTTGCGACTAGGTAAACATACAAACAACAATTAAAAACATTTTCCAGGCCTATTAGGAGAGCGTGTGTTGTGCATGTACAGAATAAGAGGACGGCTGCATGTAACAGAACAATGACTTTATAATCAGCCGCTATGAAAAAGTCAAGGAAAAATTATTACGGTGATTATAATTTTAGTATAATAACACATAACAGATTGAGAAAATACCCATATCCATTTATTATTGTTGTTTCTTTTTTACTTTAATTTACAGTAAGTAATAAAAGACTTGTTAAATCCTATCATGCACTAAAATGATGATTGTTTAATCATCACCAGCAACATCATCATCATAATAATAATAATAATAATAGTAATAATGTAATGCCTTATGTTCAATCAGTATTAACATTTTAATGTGACATGAAATATATGACGCAATTTGATTTAAGTTCTACAGTCCCCACATTATTGTACATTGAAATATTTTCAACAAATAAATAAATAAACATGCAATGAACTACCAAACCATATCAATATTTCTGTATTTTCTCAGAATGTTCGCCGTGGTTTTTTTTGCCCATATTATGTTCACCTATACCATGACATGCCCAGAATAGGGACGTTACCACCACATCACGTGACTTCAAAAGTCCAGTTCCCGTGCGTGCGTGCGTGCGTGCGTGCGTGCGTGCGTGTGCCTGCCCGTGTGTGTCTAAAGCGCCACAACTTATTAGTGTGTTTGCTTTCAACAAGTGGGGTCACATCCACTGCTTCTCACCAGGCTGTGTAATTCTGCAGCGCGTTGCCCAGGGTCTGTGGTCCTTATAGCCCGCTACGGGCCGGCCCCCCACGGCCTCCCGTTGCCCAGGGTCTGTGGTCCTTATAGCCCGCTACGGGGCGGCCCCCCACGGCCTCCAGTTGCCCAGAGTCTGTGGTCCTTAGCCCGCCACGGGGCGGCCCCCCACCATGGCCTCCCGCGGCCCCCCACCACGACCCGTCTCTGTGGGTTACCGAGGGCGAGAACATTCTCTGTCTGTACCATACCCCCCGCACACACCACCACCCCCTCACACACACACACGCACACACATGCACACGCACACCTTTTTAAACATTCACTCACGCTTGTATGAACACATACACACCCGGAACGCCTTAGGCAGCACACCCACAGACATAAAGGTTTGCGTGTCAAAAGTAAATTAAACAACAACATAATTTAGAGATGATATGTATAGTGTGAAAAGAATGCACTTTTAAAAATAGCTCGACAAAATTCGGACACAGCCATGCAATGGTGTATGTATACACAGCTTTGTACGTCTGGTATTTTTGATGAAGTTTTTATTTTATCTTTTAATCTCTGAAAGTGTTTTTTGAACACAAAGTGTTCACACTTTCAAAGATTGAATAATCTTCTCTTCCTGGCAAAAAACATTTTCAGATGAGATGTCCGTGTTTTGAGAACTACTGATTTGGAAGGCATTTTGTAAAATGCGCTATGAGCTTGTACATCTGCTATTTTACGAAAATCATGAAAATGTGTGCAAATCTTTGAAAGTGTAAAGTAACTCAGTACTTTTACTACAGTAAGTACTAAGTACTGTACTTAAATTATTTAGGTATTTTTTCTTTACTGGATTTTTTCCAGTTTTCAATACTTTAACTTCTACTCCACTACATCTCAGAGGCAAACATTATACTTTTACTCCACTACAATTATTTGAAAACTGTACTTACTTTGTAGATTTTGATTGTTAGCCTATTACAAAACATACATTAACCACTTCAGCACTATAAACCTGCTATTTTCAAAAGATGTTTAGACATTTTATACGTTTGAAAACTTGTGGAACGGGACATTCTACATAATGAGTGCTTTCTACTATTTCTAGTATACTTTGAAGTACATTTTGATACAGACACTTTTGTACTTTTAATCATAAGTAAATGTTTTATTCCAGACTTTTACTATACTGTATTTCTACATTGCAGTATTTTTTTAATGATTTTTTGTGGCTCTCACCTTAATTTTATATATTTTAAATTTTAGTTTTTATAGAGGGATAGACAGTATAGGCTGACAGCAAATGGAGAGAGAGTTGGGGGGGGGGGGGGGTGACATGCAGTAAAGGCCTTCGGGATCGGGAGTCGAACCAGCGGCACACTGCCAGACTGGATTGCCAGCCAAGGTGCCTGGACCGCTGAGCCACGGGCCCAGGCACATTGCAGTATTGATAGGTTTTCAGTACTTTTTTCCCCACCACCGTTCCTGGGTAAACCAGAGCAGAACGGCAGTGAAAGTACACCGGAGTGAACTTGAGGACTTGGCCGTGTATGTCGTCGTGGCTTTGTGAGCCAACGGTGATGTGGAGGTCATTGCAGGGGCCTGGCGGGCGGCCTGGCAGGCTGGCGGTGATGTGGAGGTCATTGCAGGGGCCTGGGGGGCGGCCTGGCAGGCTGGCGGTGATGTGGAGGTCATTGCAGGGGCCTGGGGGGCGGCCTGGCAGGCTGGCGGTGATGTGGAGGTCATTGCAGGGGCCTGGCGGGTGGTCTGGCAGGATGGCGGTGATGTGGAGGTCATTGCAGGGGCCTGGCGGGCGGTCTGGCAGGCTGGCGGTGATGTGGAGGTCATTGCAGGGGCCTGGCGGGCGGTCTGGCAGGCTGGCGGTGATGTGGAGGTCATTGCAGGGGCCTGGCGGGTGGCCTGGCAGGATGGCGGTGATGTGGAGGTCATTGCAGGGGCCTGGCGGGCGGCCTGGCAGGCTGGCGGTGATGTGGAGGTCATTGCAGGGGCCTGGCGGGCGGTCTGGCAGGCTGGCGGTGATGTGGAGGTCATTGCAGGGGCCTGGCGGGCGGTCTGGCAGGCTGGCGGTGATGTGGAGGTCATTGCAGGGGCCTGGCGGGCGGTCTGGCAGGCTGGCGGTGATGTGGAGGTCATTGCAGGGGCCTGGCGGGCGGTCTGGCGGTGATGTGGAGGTCATTGCAGGGGCCTGGCGGGCGGTCTGGCAGGATGGCGGTGATGTGGAGGTCATTGCAGGGGCCTGGCGGGCGGCCTGGCAGGATGGCGGTGATGTGGAGGTCATTGCAGGGGCCTGGCGGGCGGTCTGGCAGGATGGCGGTGATGTGGAGGTCATTGCAGGGGCCTGGCGGGCGGTCTGGCAGGATGGCGGTGATGTGGAGGTCATTGCAGGGGCCTGGCGGGCGGTCTGGCAGGCTGGCGGTGATGTGGAGGTCATTGCAGGGGCCTGGCGGGCGGCCTGGCAGGCTGGCGGTGATGTGGAGGTCATTGCAGGGGCCTGGCGGGCGGTCTGGCAGGCTGGCGGTGATGTGGAGGTCATTGCAGGGGCCTGGCGGGCGGTCTGGCAGGATGGCGGTGATGTGGAGGTCATTGCAGGGGCCTGGCGGGCGGTCTGGCAGGCTGGCGGTGATGTGGAGGTCATTGCAGGGGCCTGGCGGGCGGTCTGGCAGGCTGGCGGTGATGTGGAGGTCATTGCAGGGGCCTGGCGGGCGGCCTGGCAGGATGGCGGTGATGTGGAGGTCATTGCAGGGGCCTGGCGGGCGGTCTGGCAGGATGGCGGTGATGTGGAGGTCATTGCAGGGGCCTGGCGGGTGGCCTGGCAGGATGGCGGTGATGTGGAGGTCATTGCAGGGGCCTGGCGGGCGGCCTGGCAGGATGGCGGTGATGTGGAGGTCATTGCAGGGGCCTGGCGGGCGGCCTGGCAGGCTGGCGGTGATGTGGAGGTCATTGCAGGGGCCTGGCGGGCGGTCTGGCAGGATGGCGGTGATGTGGAGGTCATTGCAGGGGCCTGGCGGGTGGCCTGGCAGGATGGCGGTGATGTGGAGGTCATTGCAGGGGCCTGGCGGGCGGTCTGGCAGGATGGCGGTGATGTGGAGGTCATTGCAGGGGCCTGGCGGGTGGCCTGGCAGGATGGCGGTGATGTGGAGGTCATTGCAGGGGCCTGGCGGGCGGTCTGGCAGGCTGGCGGTGATGTGGAGGTCATTGCAGGGGCCTGGCGGGTGGCCTGGCAGGATGGCGGTGATGTGGAGGTCATTGCAGGGGCCTGGCGGGCGGTCTGGCAGGCTGGCGGTGATGTGGAGGTCATTGCAGGGGCCTGGCGGGTGGCCTGGCAGGCTGGCGGTGATGTGGAGGTCATTGCAGGGGCCTGGCGGGTGGCCTGGCAGGCTGGCGGTGATGTGGAGGTCATTGCAGGGGCCTGGCGGGCGGTCTGGCAGGCTGGCGGTGATGTGGAGGTCATTGCAGGGGCCTGGCGGGCGGTCTGGCAGGCTGGCGGTGATGTGGAGGTCATTGCAGGGGCCTGGCGGGCGGTCTGGCAGGCTGGCGGTGATGTGGAGGTCATTGCAGGGGCCTGGCGGGCGGTCTGGCAGGCTGGCGGTGATGTGGAGGTCATTGCAGGGGCCTGGCGGGCGGTCTGGCAGGCTGGCGGTGATGTTCTAGCCCAGCCGTTCTCAACCAGTGGTCCGGGGACCCCCCCAGTCCTTTGGGGGGGGGGGGGGGGTCCAGCTGGTCCCCAATTAAATGATAGAGAGTTGGTAACCAAATGGACCCTTATAGGTCTTTAACTCTTGAGAGTTAAAGAGAGAGGATCCATTTGGTTCCATTTTACGCTCTCAAGACATGTGCATTGCTTAAGTCTACACAATTAAACCATAGAAGAATTGTTATTTTGATCAACGTTTGCCAATAGCATGGAATTGTGGTGGACAAAATCTTCCAAAAATTATTCTTTAGTTTTGGGTCTGAGAGGCTAAATCTCATCAAATGCCAAATAAATAATGGGCCAAAATATGAATAACACTGTTCCAGCCAGCCAGGTGAGCCAGCCAGCCAGCCAGCGCCCGCGTGCACGCACGCACGCACGCATGCAGGGCAGGCCAGGCAGGCGCCACTCGAAGTGACACGCAGTCTCACTTCCACTGGGCTTGGCTAGCGGAGACGTCTTTTAACATGGGGAAATGTGGCTATTCAGCGCCAGCCGAGCGTGGCGATGAACCACATTAGCAGCGTGGTGGTGTGTTGCACCATCTCTCTCTCTCTCTGAGAAAGGCAGCTCTGAACTTGCTTTGACAGCAGAAGGGACCCAGTTCTACCACTATGTATGAGCCGTCTACTGTGTCATCCTCCTCCTCCTCGTCTTCATCACAGTCTGACTGCACCAGGAAGCTGAGAATAATCCTCCTCCTCGTCTTCATCACAGTCTGACTGCACCAGGAAGCTGAGAATAATCCTCCTCCTCGTCTTCATCACAGTCTGACTGCACCAGGAAGCTGAGAATAATCCTCCAGGGTGTCGGATGAAACCGTGTAGTGTGTAGTGCAGTGGTTCTTAAACCTTCTCATGCCAAGGACCCCACACATTGATATATATATATATATATATATATATATATATATATATATATATATATATATATATATATATATATATATGTATATATGTGTGTACACGCGCGCACACACACACACACGGTATATGAGCTTGTATATCTGCTATCTTTGAATAGCCAAAATGCATGCAAAATAAGGTGAAAGTGGTTAAAATTATTGTGACTCTATATCTAATTTAATAATTTAATTTTGCTGGGGACCCCCTTTGAGAACCAATGTACTCATACTGTAGTATATCTTTACACTGTAAATTATATCCATTGACAATATAGAGTAGGGATACAGTTTATTCATTCATTATTCACTAGTGATTGATTGTACTTTTATAATTTATTATGTATTGGTGGAATAATATATGCATTATATCTCGGTCAGTTCCAGTGCAGTCTATTTATTGTTATTACATTTTTTGTCATCTTTTTCTTATCTCTCTATGCTCATACGTGTACCTCTCCTGTGTTTCACACATGGAACGATAAAGGTCTAAATCTTAAATTATCTTTCGTTATCTTACCCTAACTTATTTTTTATCTCATCTTATCTAGAATGTGTAAAGGAATTAACTTGGGGTACTGTACATATTAACCAATTATAAGACTTGAGATCGATTATACTAAATGTCTACTAAATCTTAATTTAAAAAAAGTGGTCAGTGGTGCTCATACTTTTTCATGTCAAGGACGTCCCAAAATTATGTTGGCCGCGGACCCCCATCTGAAAATATTTTGATCCAGGGACCCAGGGAGGGAAATATATATAATTTGCACAAATGTTCACGATTTTTCAAAAATAGCAGACGCAGTATGAGCTTGTATATCTGCTATTTTTGAATAGCCAAAGTATAAAATATTGGTTAAAATCGAAAATGACACGGGTGCTTTCCCAGATTTTATAGCTTAATATTTCGACCAAATGTTTGGAGTTGTCGTAATTTATCAAATTTATCCAAAAAAAGTCAACACACGAGGAGTATCCAACGAGGAGTATCCAAAAAATCCAAGAAAGAAAGAAAGAAAGACAGAAAGAAAAATTGACAAAGATATCCATATTTGTGTGTTTACAGATGAATAAATAAAGTGGGTGTGAGGATATCTGTTGTATATGTTGCTCACGTCTCGTGAAACACCCGGAGGATAATTATTATTCCCCGGCAGCAGCAGCACTGTCTCCCCGCGGCCCCCATCACTGTCTCCCCGCGGCCCCCATCACTCAGTCACACGCAGTCATTTGTAAGTCACACGTCGGCTTTGAAGGGAAAGACGACGGCTCGCGAGGAGATGAAATCCCTCTGAGGGCAAAATCCTCTTGGAAGAGACCTATGATTATATCTATATTAATGGCCCTCTAAGTCTACAAAGATGTTTTGTCCACTGGATGGAGCAAACAGTGCTTATTACAAAGAGGGAGGTTCATCTTAAACTGATTAGGGTGCAGAAATATCAGGTTCTTTTTTGAAAGCCTCGGCTGTGCCTTTGGTCTTGTTGTGCAGCCTTCATGCCAGATGCAATAAATTATTAGTCTAAATCAAAACAGAATGCCAGCTTTCGCATCAGCATGGTGATGCATGTCAAGGAGAAGTTCATGTTTGAAACAAACCGAAAGGCCTCGTGGTGTCGGAGGAGGGGGCTATCCCCGGATAAGTCCATGCCGGGCTATTATTTATTATTTCACGTTTTCAGATGGAGTTGTGTGCGGCAGCGCCCGTGAAAGAATATTGTTCAATGGAATTTTTTGTGAAGTCCCTCCGGTGATTTAGTGCGTTGAATCCTCTGCGAAAATATTGAATTGGTCAAGCTCAAGTTAAAGAGCTGCAGTGAAATAAATCACTTTTTTACGTTTCCAAAATTGAAAAATGTACCATATGTACCGCGCACGGTATATATATATATATATATATATATATATATATATGCGGCAACTGTATATACGCTATACTGTGTGAAGTGAAGGGAGTTCAAAGACGAGCTGTACACACGATTAAGTAAAATAGTTATAAATATGGCTATTATGTTAATAATAATAATAATGGTACTGTATGTATGTATGTATGTATGTATGTATGTATGTATGTATGTATGTATGTATGTATGTATGTATGTATGTATGTATGTATGTATGTATGTATGTATTTGGTTGAAATGGGTAAGGTTTTAAAAAAAGGCAAAAGCATGCTCTGTTGCACTGGCCTAAAAGTGGGTCCTCTAAAACTGCGACTATGTATGTATGTATGTATGTATGTATGTATGTATGTATGTATGTATGTATGTATGTATGTATGTATGTATGTATGTATGTATGTATGTATGTATGTATGTATGTAGGTATGTATGTATGTATGTATGTATGTGATGAATTTCTGTGTTTTCAATGTAACTTCCTTTGCAGATAATACCACAGTATATCCCGCGACAACGCAAACTAAGACATTGTAATTGACAGGCAAGATAAAGTTTGAGAGAATAATGTAACGCCTCCGTCTACCTGCATAAAGTCATGCCGTATGTAATACGATGCACTTTATTGTCCCCCTGGAAAACCTCTCTCAGGGCTTTTAATAGGTATCACTGTAATCGTCATGGATTTGTGGGCCTTTTCTAAAGTACACATTGTCACTGTCAATCTGTCTGCTGCGGGTTTTATACTCGCTGCATGTGCAGGTATCACCAGGAGACTTGGGTTCCACCCTCTTTAAAAGATCCATTTAACCCATTCAAACCGGGTAAGCGTCTGTGACATCTTTTGATTTTTTTAAAACCGCTTTTATCCATTATTTTATACTTTGGGCTTTTCAAAAAATAGCAGATCTACAAGCTCACAGTGCGTCACTTCGTGCCGCACTATGAGCGTGCATGAGCTTGCTATTTTCGAAAAATCATCTGTGAAAATCTTTTAATGTGTTTTCTAAAGCCAACATTTTAATCTCAAATCTTTGCTTCTGGGGGTTCCTGGAACAAAAATATGTTGAGGGTCGGTGGTGTAAATACATGTATAACTTTGGGGGGTCCTTGACATGAAAAAGTTTGAGAACGGGTCGACTTTTCTTCAGAACAACACAGTTGTTCTAGGATTTAGAAGACACTTTGTAGAAATGGTCCCTCAGGTCGTGATGTGTTAAAATGTGAGCTCACCACCTCAAAGGAACAGAAACAGAACCGAGGCCCGACGGTGATCTTTCTAACTTATACCACCTTGCGTCGTAGACCCGGTTATAATGGCCTCCCCGCGGAAACACATTTTAGTCCATTGCTCTTCCATGTGCCGTAGAATTCATTTTAAACCTTTTGTCTTTTTTATATTTAGTTGGAAAAATGTAATAAAAACACTTTCGAGTTGATGTTAAATCTCAGTACAAATATGAAGTGTGACCCGTCTTCATCTGATTGATTGATTGTAATGGGTATGAAATAGATACATATAATACCTTTTTAATAACTAAATACATCAATATAAAGCAGTGCTGTACTTCCCAGAGCAATGCATACACAGACACTTCCAAGGTGCGTGCGTGCGTGCGTGCGTGCGTGCGTGCGTGCGTGCGTGCGTGCGTGCGTGCGTGCGTGCGTGCGTGTCAAATCCATATAGTACACATAGCGTACTCGGTACCTTGCATAATTTTTTAGACACATTACCTGATCCAACAAATCTGCACACTGTGTGTTCTCTACAGTGTTACCGTATCGCTCATTGGTTCTAAAAGTTCTGTGTGACATGAAACAATTTGAGATCCAATGGTATAGCAACAACAACGTTGTTTTTTTCAGGATTTAGAAGACATTTTGTATAGATTCGGCATAACATATCAATTTGGGGGCCATATTAGAAAATATTGAAACACCCAGGGGCCAACTACATCTCCTGACATAATGTACCTTCGGACTATAACAAAGTCACATACATATGCATCACATTTAAACGATTCTATTCATCTATCATCATCAATATTTAATATCAACGGTCTTTTGTCAGGTGTGTGCTGTGAACAAAATGTGTAACCCAGACCTTTTTCAAACATATGTCACATTAGCAAATGTAACCAGAAAAAAAGAAAAAAAAGAAGAAATACAAGGAACACTGACAAATTATTATACTCTGGGAAATCCCCAGGTTAAAAACTTGAATGTAAATATGTCCCATACTGTTGGGTGGGCCGTTCATAATACAATTCAGGTATGAAGCTGTGGGCCGTATCAAATTCGTCCCAGGGCCGCACTTTGGACACCCCTGGTTTACACGCATGGCGCACCACTACAGTATGTTGTGGATGTGTGTGACGTGTTCAAGCAGTCAAGCCAGGTGTTTGGCAGTCTATTTAAGCTCCACTTATTCAGTGTTCTTCCTCTTGCTGTCTAGCCTGGGGTCCACCTATGCTTTCTATGGCATAGGCAGCTCCCGGCAGGATCCGCCGGGAGAATCTAGACTCAGCTGCGCGACATGAGACTAATTAATTAGAGCGGCAGAGAGAGAGAGGAGTGTGTGTGTGTACGTGTGTGCGTCAATTTAACAAAGGTGCAGACGATCAGAGTGATCGACGTTTGCGCTACTCTATGCCGAATTGAAGTGGACTCGGTCCCAGACTTTCTTTTTTTTCTCCCTAGAAATAAAAACGTCTGGGTTTCCGAGGCTACTTGCTGTCAGGCAGCGTTGCTGAAGGTTTTATGCTCCCTTACTGTACGACCACCCCAGCACACTCTGGCCCCTTTTCCACCAGGGTTGAACCGGTTCACTTCTTTTTCTCCCACCTAATATTGAACCAGTTCAGAGTTCAGAATTCTTACTTTTCCACTGAAAATTAATTGGTTCAGAACCCTAAAAGTTGGTTCAGAATTGGAACCAAAAAATGGCCGCCGGTTCCCGTGAAAGCACCAATGTTCCAAGAATCTAGAATGGAACTAGTTCTATAACCAAAGTTCTAAAACCCTGTGGGCTCTGTTTTCCCCTTGTAGAGAGTAAGTACAGACTGGCTTGTTTTGCATACTTGCACTTTAGATCATATTTCAGAACTTTTCAGGAAATAGAAAAATGCAGTGTAGTTAGTATTTGGTCACAAGCTCTTAAAGCTTTTCATTGGTTCAATACTGTATTTATAAAAACGGACAGACACACTTAATCACTTTCAACCATTTTCTAAAATAGGCAAAATAGCCGATCTACAAGCTCCCAGCGCATTGTGAAGTTGTGATGCGGTGCATTTTGTCACCTTGTAGATTGACTACTTTTACGTGACACTATTGTACCAATCCGTTCTCACCCAAACACAGTGAAATAACACGGATTGGCAATTCCGTACATACACTACTAGAAAACCCCCAAATCCGTACATATTACACTGAAATCCTCTCAATAGACCGCGACGGAGGTGCGCCGCCTCAAGCGAACTTGAGCAACGAGAGCCACCACGAGCGAGCTAAAGCAAGCGAGTTGTAGTGGTGAGCATTGCGAAGTTCCATTGAGCCTACTCACCCCCATCTGAGTTGCAATCCGATAGGCACAGAATCGTAAACTAGTTAAAGTGCCCCTCGGGGCACAGGTCTCCACCAGGGCAGGTCAGGTTGTGGCCTCCTGGTGGCGCTATAATTGGCCAATGTGAAAAGGGTGCCATTTCTTCTTACGCCTTTGCTGGCAATTGGATGAATTGAGGCATTTTGTTCCAAAAATGTGTTTTGCAAACATCCACCTGTTGGTGGCGCTATAACAGGCCAATGTGAAAAGGGTGCCATTTCTTCTTACGCCTTGGATGGCAATTGGATGATTTGAGGCATTTTGTTCCAAAAATGTGTTTTGCAAAAATCCACCTGTTGGTGGCGCTATAACAGGCCAATGTGAAAAGGGTGGAATATATTCCTCAGCCTAGTAGGAAAGTCTGTGAAAGATTTCACGTAAATTGCACGCTGCGTTCATTTGAGGCTTTTTGTTCAAAACGGGCCAATCCTGCAAACTTTGAAAGCCAATGTTAGCCAATTAGGATGGAATCTGAAATGTGTGTAACAGTCGGACAGATCCATCTTGAACACATGACTATAGAGATAGTGTGTAACGATTTGCGGGATCTTTGGACAGAATCTGGAGGAGTAATCAAAAAATGTGTTTTTCAAAAGTCGCTATAACAGGCCGTTCTGGAAAATTCATTGTTGGTATCCAGGGAGTGTGCGTGCAAAATTTGGCACCGACCGGGTTAACGGTGCCATAGATTAGCTGGTAACAGACGGATGGATGCACACACACACACGGACAGACGGACTCACACACGGACGGAGTGCAAAACATAGTCTCTCCCCATGCCTTTGGGCTGGTGGAGACAATAATGTTGTTGGGAGTGCATTTTCCCAGAGATAATGCATGGGGTGAAAGCCACGCCTCCGTCACGGTCAAAACAGTCGTAATATACTGTATGGATGTATTTCCTGAATGGGAGTATCAAAACTCAAGAGTCATTATGGTTCATTGTCCTTGCCATGTCTTTGTATGTTCAATCTTTTTATTTATAATGATGTTGTGCCTGAGCTGTTTTTCTGTTTTTCTTTTCTTTTGTTGTTTGTTGTTATGTTCTTGTTGTGTAATGTCTGTTTGTTGTCTAAGTTTGTTAAAAAACCAATAAATATATTTTGTAAAAAAAAAAAAAACAGTCGTAATATGTACAGGTTTTGGTGTTTTCTAATTTCTATAGTAGTGTTACTTGTATGTACAGAATTGCCAATCCGTGTTATTATGGGGTGAGATCGGGCTCATTGTACAATGAATACTAAACACTTTCTGCTCATTGCTTTGCATCATCACTTCCCAATTCACTTGTTTGTTTATATTCTGTATGAGTTCTCTCTCCTGGTTGGATGGAATTGGTATCCTGTCCTTCTTCTTTTCCTTTCGGCTGTTCCCTTGAGGGGGGTCGCCACAGCGAATCATCTATCTGCCTCCATCTCACCCTGTCCTCTGCTTCCTCTTCTCTCACACCAACTAACTTCATGTCCTCTTTCACTATACATCCATGCATCTCTGTGGTCTTCCTCTATACTGTAGGTCTCCTGCCTGGCAGTTCCAACCTCAGCATACCTATATACTCACTATCCCTCCTCTGTACAGGTCCAAACCATCTCAGTCTGGCCTCTCTGGCTTTCTCTCCAAAACATCTAACATATGCTTTTCCTCTGATGTACTCGTTCCTGATCCTATCCGTCCTTGTTACTCTCAGAGAGAAACTCAACATTTTCTACCACTACTCCTCTAACCATGCATTTACCCCATTAAAACCAGGAAAGCATCTGTGTCATTTTAGATTTTAGCATTGGTAAAATGAAGAAATGCCAGCACTCAATATACGTCCTTTTCACATGATTTATTTACCTCTGACGAGCAGACAACGTACGCGTTTCGACCTGGTCGGCCTTCCTCAGCGTTGTGTCAAGTATTGGCCCTTCAAAAATGGCAGATCTTCAAGCTCACAGCGCGTAACTTTGCTTGCAAAATCTTGAAAATGACTTGATTACTTTCTCTTCTGGGCTCTTCCCTAGCTCTTATGCGGGCCCCTATAGCACAAAACATTTTAAGATGGAGGGCGGCTCAACGGCAATTTCATGTGGTTAAAATCCCGTACCATCTACGCCAATGGTTCTCAGAGTGTGGTCCAATAAGGACCCTCAGGGTTCCTTGAGGTACGGGTCTGTAACTCTTGAGGATGTACAAATGGAACCAAACGGACCCTTTCAGAACCAATGATCTACACCATTGGGGGTACCATCAAAATGAGTTAATACAGTGTCACAATCATTTGAAAATATATTTTAAAGTGAACTTAAAACATATTTACATTTTTGGATTTTTATTCCTTTATTGATAGTGAAGTAAGTCGGACAGAAAATGGAGAGAGAGAGATGGTGAATGACATGCAGCAAAGGCCGTCGGGATCTGGACTCCAACGAGGCGTCAGGCTACAATGGAGCCTATAGGTGCCCGGACTGCTACGCCAGCGATCTGGGCCAAAAGTGAACATTTTAAACTCAAAATTTTGCTTCTGGAGCTCCCTGAAAACGTTTTTGACATGGGCGTTCACGGCCAAATCCATTTGGGTCCTTGACTTAAAAAGATTGAAAAAAGAACACTGATCATTGATTGATTGATTGATTGAATACTTTATTAGACAGAAATGCAAACAGCAACAGAGTACAGTCAAACACTTGGTCTAAAGGGATAGCACCAAAAAAAAAAAGGTCCTTGTGGTTTAGTTTCCATTTGGCTCCTACGTGTATTCAATCCATAAACATGACATGGAAAATTACAACAAAATACAATATCATCACAAAATATAAAACACTATATGTACAAAATAGTGAAAAAAATAAATCTACAACTATATGTCCCCAGAGAGGGGTGTCATGACATACCAAATTGTCCCCCAGAGCAGCAGCAGCATCAGTGCTGTCGCTACTTCCTGGATGCGACCCCGCGACGAGCCCCACGGGAGCCGTCGTAGGTCAAGAAGACGCTGGGCGGAGGGAATATACGAACACGGCCTCCAATAAAACAAGCCAACTCTGACCAGCGTGTGCAGCGCTGCAGAAATCAAAACCAGGTGGGCTGCACATATCATGTTCAAAAACCATCAAATGAATACCAGATCATGCGCTCGATGCAACCCGGGTATATATATTTCCCCCTTCCTCTCTTAGCTGCTACTACCGCTAAGAGATATAGATGCGATCGTCTAAATTTAGCCAACGCCCGCACCTTGTTAGCGTGAAAGAGGAGATATGCTGAAAGTGGAACTGAGCCAAGAGGAGAGGTTCCATATGGCGCGCAGTGTCAGCCCAGGCCACATCATCCCTCCACAGCACAGCAAACTCCCCAAAATTCAATATGATCGCTTTTTTTTCCTTTATTTTTTATGATTCCCTCTTATACCATATATCACGTTAAGCCTCCAGCCTTTCGAACGGCCTATATTATTGTTTGCAGCGTGTGGGGGTATCGGTTGTCTCAATCAGGGAAAATGTGATTTGAATAAGACGAGGTGAACTGTTTACGAGATCCTGCATTTACCGTGAAATATGTCCTCATTATGGATGAAAGATTGGGTTACTTTTTATTTTGTAAACAAAAAAGAGAGAGAAAGAAAGAAAGAAAGAAAGAAAGAAAGAAAGAAAGAAAGAAAGAAAGAAAGAAAGAAAGAAAGAAGGAAAGAAAGAAAGAAAGAAAGAAAGACCCGAGTCAAGATAATAATGTAATTTAAAGCATTAAAGACGACCCGCAATCCTAAAAAAAAAATTACCCTGAAGACCCAAGTCTGACGAACCAAAACGTTTTGTTTTTCGGGGTCAGGAAGGAAGTTTCTTTAACCACTACCGAGAGAACCAGGTTAAGAATAATCAGTAAATACATAAACAATCAAACAAGAAAATGAACTGTCGGTAAGGCTGGCAGGAAATCATTAGACCCTCAGATAGGAAGTGGAGGGCAGAATACTGCAGGGGATGAGGGTCTGTTGGTGGGGTTTGTGTTCTTGAAGACTTTTAAGTAGATTGAAATATACCCCACTTGTGTTTGGATGTAATCACACTGTACATTCTGTGTGGATCGTACCCATGTCTATCACAATTAGAGCCTGACTAATATGTGTTTCATGTGGGTTTTTTGTTGTTGTTGTTTGTATTGTCTAGCCCAGTGGTGTTTGAAAATAGCAGATGTACAAGCTCGCATCGGGGAACAAAGTGATGCACTGTGAGCTTGTACATCTGCTATTAACCCATTTAGGCCTGACGTCGAAATAAATAAAAAAAGTTCGCTCTGAAAGAATATATATTCAAAGATTTGTGTCGCATTTAGGCCTGACCTCGAAATTTAAAAAAAATCTTCTAAATCCTCCAGTTTTCTGAAATAAATATTTTCACGATTTTTCAAAAATATCAGACCTACAAGCTCGTAGCGCGCCACTCGGTGGCGCGCTATGAGCTTGTAGATCTGATATTTTTCAATAGCTAAAGTATAACATAATGCTTAGTTAAAACACTAAAAGGGGTTCCCGTCCAGAATGGGTTAAAATAGAAGAGGAAAGTTATCAAGCTCTGAATGTTCCCAAAATCGAGATTTAATCAAATCAATGTTTTTTTTTCTTCAATTTGATTTCAAGATGCTGCTCTTGTTGACAAAATAATAGGTCAAAGCATCAGTATAATCCTATGTGGTCTCGTGGGAAGCTCCAGAATCAGTATTTGTATTATGGGAACCTGTCAGGCGGGCTCTAGTCGGAAGCGGTAGAAGTGTGATCTGTTGTGTCAGTGAGGTGTTTAGATAGATCGTCACCAGTGGCGTGCACAGACATTTAGAGGGGCAGGTGCTCAAGTGAAAAAAGGGCACCTTGTGCAGCGTGTGGAACCGGTGTGAGATTTATAGATTTTGGGGCATAAATAATATATTATATTTTTTATCAAGGATTGATCAATGTCACCATGGTCCACATACTGTACACTGTACAAAACAGCACCCCCTAGTGTCTATCTGTGCACGCCACTGATCGTCACAGACACAGTTCAGTGATGCATTGCATACATGTAGATTTACTGTACAATAAACATCATCAAATCATTTTCTTTACCGGTTACAACTTTTAGGCCAGTGGCTCTCAAACCTTTTCCTGTCAAGGACCCCCAACATAATATGTATTTGGCCACGGACCCCCAACTCAAAATATTGTGTTCCAGGGAACTCCAGAAGCAAAGATTTGAGATAAAAAAAGGTTCTCACTTTGTGAGCTTGTAGATCAGCTGTTTTTACTGAATCTTAACCACCAGAGTAAGGATGTTAGGAGCGGTTCATGGGGATAAAGTACTCTTCTATCTCTCTCTAGGTCGTTCTCAGATGAGCGCTGAATATCATATTATATTATATTTTCAATATGTGTTTCATTCTTACTGATGTCATTGCTGCTATATGACACCTGGATTTCCTCGCAGAGATCAATAAAGGTTAATCTAAAATCATCTTATCTTATCTTTTCAGTGTAGCAGATCTACAAGCTGAAAACGTGTTGCTTCTCTCCGCGTTTCAAGCTTGTGGATCTGCTACTTTTGATGCTTGTGTGTGACTTTTGATTGATTGATTGATTGCTTTATTAAGAATTGGAAAGCACAGGAAAGTACTGTTCAATACAAGGTCTGCTAAGAGGATTTAAGCCCAAGAAAGCCTATTATGTCTTGTTTCCATTGGGGTCCTTCCTTTCCTACTCAATTCATCGAAACGCTGTAGTATGAAACAAGTTCAAGTTGATTTACAAAAATGACAAAAAGTAAAAAACAGGAGATAGGAGGTTCCTGCCCGACAGCAACGATATATCCTGGATATGCTACTTCTACAGAACGATTAATGGGAAACTTCACCTCTGTGTAATGTGGGTTTTTCTTTCATGTCTCCATATTGAATCGTGTTGTCCGACAGGATGTGAGAAAACTGCCCTGTAGCACAAGGCAGGGAAAAGAACAATCCGATTAGGACCCCCGCGTGACATCATCGTCAAAACACACTCCCTCCGTGGCTATCAGCGCGCGCGGTGACACGCGGGCGTTTTGAGTCGACTGGGGAACATGAAAGGCCTCGTGACAGCACTTTCTCATTTGAAGTAACTTAACCTAAACCTTCACCTTTCGCTCGTACTACCGGCTCCATACAAAACACCTTGTTGTGAGAAGCACCGGCACGGTCTGTTTGTGGTTAAGTAAGCCATGAGGAGCCCAGAGGGCGTGTTTCCCTCTTCACACTTCTCGTCAGAGTTCATAACGTGTGATAGATTATCCCTGCAGTGACTCCCATGTCCCCTCCAGAGGAAGGACTTGAAGGAACAGTAATAGCTAGATTAGATTAATGTAAATTGTTGCTTCAATAATACATACCCCCCCCATACACACACACACACACACACACACATGTCACACACACAAACACACACACACACACACACACAGCGCATGGACATTTCTTGGGGGGACTTGTGTGCCTCGTTTGGACTCGTTTGGGCCAGTTCTGGAAAACCACTCATCCGACAGACTTCAACAATGGGATGAGTGTCCTCAGAATCACACCCACTATCTCCTGTGTGAAGCCGGATGGACAGGCAGACAGACAGATAGACAGAGATTCTTGGAATAGATAGGTAGATTGACAGACATCATGCATTGTTCAGTTTAAACTGATTACTGTGCACCTTAGTGGCAATGCACTGAAGGGTTTCTTGACTGACAGACTGTAACTTCTTGTTTTAACTTGTTTCTTATTTTTTTGTTTTGTTTTTTACTCAAAGTGAAGTGAACAGATCTGGTATTGAGGGGAGAAAGGAGTGGGCCAACCTTGTGTAGCCCTGGGGTACTTCCTAGTCAACTAAGTGTATCGGTTTAAATGGTTAAAAGTTGCAATATCTGTTACTGTACTCGGTCTGAATGATATAATTAAGTTTAACTGAAGCCCCTAACTCTGGAATTGCCTCTCTTGTTTGCATTTTCAACAGGACATCCTCATATACAAACTATTTGACCTGTTCCTTTTTTACATCTGTTGGTTGTGGTGTCCATTTAAACGTAATGCTTGTGCGATTCCAATCATGACGATTTCTGGACTGGTACAGCTTTTGATATAGCCTCAGTAAAAACAAACAGGGCGCTTTTTTTTTTTTTTTTAAATAACTCAATTACACATAATTAAGTGGGCCTACGTTATTAAACCACTGTGACCCACATGTTGGTACTATAAAGTAAACCACACAAGTGTAACTGGCTAGTTTGTGTAAACACGGTGAAAATGTTCTGCTTTATAGCCTTATGCCTCTCTCTCTCTCTCTCTCACTCTCTACAGTAGCAGCAACTCCCTGAAGTAGCCCCAACGATTAGACCCACTCAAACCTCTGGAATAATAAACTTTAGCTTCTGGTCTCGTCTTTAATCTGACATTTAATCTCATCGCAGGACCAGAGTTGGCTCACACCGGCTCCTCACTGTCCTTTTAATGCCCTTCAAGTGCACTCGTTTATAGTGGAGCTGGCACTTCCTGTACGGCTGGCTCTGCAAGTCGCTGCTGTCGACGAGCAGAAACCCCCTCTCTTCCCTATTCTGACTTTTTGTGTGTTTTTTTTTCTTCCCGTAAATTAACTCGATCATATATACTACAGCGTCACACAAAAGCATCAAAAGTAGCAGATCTGCAAGCTCGGACCGTGTCACGTGTTTGAGCGTGTCGTCGATCTGCTTCTTCTCATGCTTTTGAATCCTGGAAAGTAACAGTTTTGGACATATGAGGTTTCCTCACACGACAAACGAATTAAGCTTTTTTCATATCGGAGGGTCCGAACCACTGTATTATTCCATCTCTTTGTAGCTTGTCTTTAACAGCAATAGAACACAATAAAGCTTCTCTCTCTAGAACTATGTGCCCTAATTGCTGCTACTAATGTTTTCACTAAGGACGTGTTGTTTGTGGGGTACTACAATATGCTTATAATTTCACATAAGTACAATTGTGTGTGTGTGTGTGTGTGTGTGCGTGTGTGTGTGTGTGTGTGTGTGTGTGTGTGCGCGTGTGCGTGCGTGTGTGTGTGTGTGCGCGCAAGTGTTGGCCGCTGAGGTTTGGTCGCACGCTACGGGAAGTACAATAATACAATAATACAGCTACGTTCTTGCCGTTGACAGCATTGCTGTCATACTGCATGCCTCTGCACGCTCCGCATGCATGTGTGTGTGTGTGCGTGCGTGTGTGTGTGTGTGCGTGCAGCACATCCCGTGCACTGACTGCACATCACCAACAACCCACATTATAGACACGAGAACGCAAGGGAGTTCTTGCAAGCATGTCAAATGAAACGTTTATCAAGACGAATTAATCCATTTTGGGCGGGAACCCCTTTTGGTGTTAGCATTATGTTATGCTTTAAGCTATTGAAAAATAGCAGATCTACAAGCTCATAGCGCGCCACCGAGTGGCGCGCTACGAGCTTGTAGGGCTGCTATTTTTGAAAAATCGAAGAACGACATAGAAACATAGCTTTTTCAGAAAACTGTCAGGATGTAGAAGACATTTTTAGAATCTGATCTCAGGTCAAAATGAATTAACTGATTATGACGACTAAACCAGGTCTGTTGGGTAATTCCCCCGTCGTGCTGTACACACACTCTGTTTGCTTCTGAAGTATCTCAGTCAGAAAGTCCCCCCCCCCCCCCCTCCAAAAAACAAAAAAAAAGATCAAACAGAAGGAATATCTACATCAGTCCTGCGCCGCACAAGGGGAAAAAAACAAAAAACGGTCTGTTCTATCATTTCCTGCAGCCCTGTGTGTGCACGACATGCTAATGATAATTGGCCTGGGCCAAACTGTGAGATCAGTGCACCTCTGCATTTTGTTGATTTAAGATGCTAAATTCATTGCCTTGTTTATTTGCTCCGGTAATGTCTAACAACTGGAGAAATATCTGGCGTCCCGGTTCGGGGTAATCAGGGTGTATTCCGTTTGGCACGCCTCAGTGCTTCTGAAGTCCACCGGACCGACCGACGGGGGAACCACAGAGAGACTTACAGCCCAGCTGGAACTAACGCTGTCCTCTCTGTGATCATCAGCCCTCATCAGCTGTGAGAGACACACTGTGTCGGTGGCAGAGTGCCATCGCTGACTTTTATTGTAAATTAAAGTATACTAGTGAAAAAGTATTATGTTTAACCACATGAACCATCCGTCCCCATTATGCGGGGGTGAAACTTTTGGAAAAAATAAATTAAATGTTGTGAGCTTCTACTCAGTGGTGGAAAAAGTACTAATTTCTTTACCTTAATTAAAAGTATCAATACTGCAATGTAACAATTTACTTGAGTAAAAATACAAAAGTATATTGGTATGAAAATATACTAACGGTACCAAAAGTAAATGTTCTCATTATATAGAATGTCCCATTTCACAAGTTCAAAATGTATAAAAAAATCTTTTGAAAATAGCTGAGTTCACAATGCACATTGTGTGCTTGTAGATCTGCTATTTTCAAATGGCCAAAGTGACTAAAGTTTTCACATAATTGTAGTGGAGTGAAAGAAAGTACTGAAAATTGGAAATACTTGCAGTAAAGTAGCTCAAAATTGTATTTTTGAGATTGTGTATAGGGATAAAAGGAGGGGGCCAACTAGTTTAGACTCCTGGGGGACCTCCCTGGTCAACAGGATTTATGTGCTTAAATACAGATCGGCTGTATTTGCCAGATATTATTTGGTGTGCAGTGAAAAAATGAAGGGGCCTAGTATAGAACCATGAGGGACTCCAGCCAACAAAGTAGGGTTTAAGTGGTTAGATGTACAGCCATCGTTGACAGTCAAAGTATTTTATTCGGGTTCCGTTGCCTTCTTAATGCACAACAGAGCAGCAGCCATATTTCTTTCCTCTCTTTTCAGCACAGTAATAAGCCCTGTTCCATTCCTATCATGTTTGTTTACACAGTGATCAATTGGTTGCAAGAGTAGCAATCCTTCGCAAATTATGTCTGAGCACGAGTGCTCAAACCACGCCACACTCGCGCTCAGCTGGTTTTGATGCCGGGGATGGATGGGATCATGGGACAAAGTCTTGGACGGCTGTGAAAGGCTCTTGTGGGGCGGTGTGGGGCGGTGTGGGGCGGGCGGGCGCTCTGGTTGTGTTGCTCTGTGGGTGGGAAACACAGCAGTGTCCTCAGAAACCCCAGAGGAACCCGGCCGGGGTTCTGGAGACTGGAGAGGGGGTGTTCTGGGGGGAGGGGGGTGACCCCACCGCGGCCCGCGACAACACTGCGTCCAACGGCGCCTGTCGGCTCGGCCCCCAAAAAACACCAATTCTTACACCAGATGTATTCCTAAGATTTGGTTGGACAACAACTTCAAAGTTTGTCCGTGATTGTTTTCGATGGTGTGATTAATTTAATGTTGCCGTCGTTCCCGTTTTTTTTTTCTCCTCTCTCTCTCTTTTTTGGGTTCTGGGGGGAAAAAAGATATTATCATTCAACCACACTTATTTAATTGCGGCAATTGGAGCCAGTCTAATTGGAGCTTGACTTTCATCTGTAATGGTAATGATTCTGAGATTGTGTTTGTGCTGCGGCAGAGCAGTCTGGCTGATGAGCAGGAGATCGGCAGAGCAGTCTGGCTGATGAGCAGGAGATCGCTGTGCTGCGGCAGAGCAGTCTGGCTGATGAGCAGGAGATCACAACAGAGCAGTCTGGCTGATGAGCAGGAGATCATTAGATGACAGCTCAGAGCAGTCTGGCTGATGAGCAGGAGATCGCAACTGGAATTAGATGACAGCTCAGATTTTATTCTGATATTTGTGGTGTTTTTTTTTTATCCCGTCCTGAGTCTGACTATACATGCAGCCTTAGAACGATATATATCTGTTTGGCCGATATATCAGCCTTTAGTTGACCTTTCTGACGACATTGCTATATTAAATATACAAATATGCAGTTCAGGTGTCCCGAACTTTACCCACTTTCAATTTCATTTTCTTTCTACAAGCTCGCTGTGACATGTTGTGAGCTTGTAGCTCGGCCAATTTTTAACATTTTAAAATTGTATTTAAATTAAATAGAGTTCGGTTAATGTGTGTATTTCATATGTACTATAAAGTTGTATAATATACATATTATTTAATTTAAAACATTTATTTTACGGTAATCAAAATCATCATTGTCAATCAATGAATCATTTTGTTTGCAAATAAATTAAAGCTTCCCAATAGAAACTAAGCTTTTCAAAATTTTGAGATTTTTCCTCATGTCGGTCAAAACATTGGTAATCAGTCGGCCAAATCTGAATTTACATTGGAAACCCCGAAACCTGGTATCGGTGTATATAGGTGGTGATGGAAGAAGTACTCCCATGTTTTACATAAAGTAAATGTATACCCTATTGTAGTCTGTTACAAGTAGGGATGTCCCGAGCAGGTTTTTTTTTAAATCCCGATCCGATACCGATACCGAAAAAAAAGTACATAAAGTACCAAAAGTAGAAAGTACTCATTATGCAGAATGTCCCATTTCACAAGTTTTCAATGTATAAAATCTATTTTTTTTTTGTTGAAAATAGCAGATCTACAAGCTCAATACAATAGGTCGCGATCAATAATCAAACTCTACAACTAGTAACTAAAGTTTTTAAATAATTGTAGCCGACTAAAAGTATAACATTTGCCTCTGAGATGTAGAGGAGTAGAAGTAAAAGTACTGAAAATGGGAAATACCGTAATGTACTTGCGTAAATGTGTTTACACCACTGACTGTAACCCAAGCTGGGAGACGTCACGTGACGTGACGTGTGAAACCGAATCCCACTCACATGTGTCCATCTTGATGTCCGCGCTTGATTTGATCTCTGTAATGGAGCTGGGTTCTGACTGGAAAGCAAGTACACAGCGAATGCCTGTTCACAATGTCAGCACGTATAAAGAGCATCTTATCATGTTGATTTAAGCAATTAAACATGAAGTTGTCCTCTGCAAGCTCTGACTGACTGTATCGTCCTAATTATTATCTGCAGCGTGCCTTATCCTCAAAGCATTTTCTCTGTGACCGATAAAGTCTGTCTTATCTCGGTCATTACGCTGGTAAACTGTCTGGGTATTTTGAAATGTTTGGATTTGGGGAAATGTTTTTTTGCCGCAGCACCAAACCTTTGCCTTTAATGTATTTGGGTAACAGCGGTTTACAAAAATGCTTTAGGGGTGCATTATTTTAAACAAGGTAATTAGTCGGAGTCCTTGTGACAAACATTTCTACATTACCGGGCAAATTACGAGACTAACTGATGTCTCTGCAGTAAACAGACACTGGTTTGACCTGGGGAAAAACATAAAATACTAAATGATTGTCCTTGAATTCCATGGTTTAGTCTCGATATAATTAGAATCAGGTTCTTAACTTATAAAGAGATTCTACATTTTTATGGCATGGCTCTGCAGCCAACCACGGTACTGTCCAACCCCAGCCTTTTTAACTATGCATAATGCCAGTAGGCCACCAAAGTACCTGGACTGATTTTATTTGTATTTATTTGCTTTTTGAAATGTCTTACAATAAATTACAATAAATGACAACACTGTGCGTGCGTGCGTGCGTGCGTGCGTGCGTGCGTGCGTGCGTGCGTGCGTGGGTGCGTGCGTATACGTAACTCGAGAACCGTTTACCCCACCGACTTCAAATTTGACACACACGTTCTACACCACCACAGGGAGTGCAGTGCCCGGCCTTGAGTCGGTCGGATACACGGTTGTCCAGAACCGCCACAAAAGGCTCTGGTCAGGCTCTGCCAGTGGACCTAATGAGCCTAAGTGCCCTCACCTGTAGAATTATCTGCCTCAGCCAATTGATTGCCATGGCAACCCCACACCTACCATTTGATTACTTAACCAGTCCACTTTTCACAGTCAGTTTGCACTCTTCAGACACAGGCAGACAGACAGTTGATCTCCATATGGGACACAGGCAGATGGTTAAAACGGTTGCTATGACAACGAGTACTGCATACTAGGTTCTCAACTTGCATCGTTCCCAAGTAGGCCGGTGGCCGACGGGCACAGGTCCAGTTTCAGTAAATTGTGCTGTGATTGCATGATTGCGCTGAAACCTTGCCCACATTTGGAGTCATGCCGTTATAGATACGCCATTAGACGACTGACATACTGTAGAATCTACAGTATGATGATGTCACAGGGTGGTCATATTGATTGATTGTTTATTATCAGTTTGCAAAAGAAGAAAGCACCGAAAGTACAGTTCTATACGGCATTAAACCCAATAAAGCACTATGACTTGTTTGTTCAATTCTATTCATCGAAACATTTAATGACATATAATAATATACAATACTGTGCAAAAACTTGATATGGACGAGTAGTAATCAAAAAGAAAAATATGTACCGTAAATAATATGAAGTGTGACATCCACATTGGAACCGTGGCGTTTCAATGTGGATCCCGAGATCCACATAATGTCCTATAACTAGTTTTGACCCCTTAAGACTTGGGAACGATTCTACAAAATGCATTCTAAAATCAGTAGTTCTCAAACTTTTTCGTGCCAATGAAGGACCCCCAAATTGATATGTATTTGGCCGCGGACCCCCATCTAAAAATGTTCTGTGCCAGGGGACCCCCCCAGTACAGAAGATCTGTGGGGAAAAAACAAAAAACATCAAAAATAGTCTTACAGACTTACACCTCCTGTGCAAGTTCCGTGAGAATAATATTTGAAGGCATCACCTCAACTGTGCACAACCTTCCTAACCTCCAAGTCCTAATAGAGTTACCATGATAGAAAGAGAGTTTTCCGTAGATCTTAGATTGCATGGCGAACAGCTGGCAGCCCTCTCCTCTCTGCCACCATACTGGAGAAGAAGAATGTTCAGTGCGGTAGAAAGGGAACAATAGCTAGGTGTTGCATGTGCTTACTAATATTCATTCTATGTGACTGCAGTCCTTTGCCGCCAAGTCAACCACATCCAGATCCTGATCTAATCGAATGTGACGGTGTAGAGCTGGGCGGCGCAGCTAGAACGGTGCCCATGCCAGCAGAGGAGCTGTTTTGACAAGGTTTATCACTTTCATCGCCAGGTAATTTATAACAACCCCCATCTTCTGGTGGCCCAGTATCTCCCCGAACGAACTCTGCTTACAAATATGAGTCGAATGCAGGTAGAACGGCTTTTCTCACCTCGCGCTGAAGTTTGGAGCAACGGGGGGAAAAAAATCAAATAACGTTATCTGTGTGGCCCCGTACTGCGGGCTGTCTCTTGGAGAAGAGGCCCTCGCCGCGAAGCATCTTGGCAGCGTTCTCGCCAGCATACGTGATGCAAAGGACAAGGAATTTATTCAGAGGCCTTCATAAATCATCCCTTTTATTTCCAATAAAATAAACTTTGCCCACGCAGGTTTTGATGGGAAGCGAGATGAACTTCTGGGAATTCTTAGGTTTTGCAATCGTTTAATCGGTTTCATATTTGTTTTATTCTTTTTGCAGTAGTCAGTTTGCGACGGTTCACCATTAATCACATGTTACAATGCCGCTGTGTGGGATATCCATTATAATATCCACGTGGCTTCACCATGATATATTAAACACACACTATGTCTTGCATAGGGATATCACTGCCATCATTATGTTTAGGCCTAGGCAAGGAAAGGCTTGTTTATTTGTATAGCACATTTCAATAATAATAAGGCAATCTGTTAAGAATACAAACATTAAAACTGCAAAAGAAAAAAAAAATAACAAAGTTAAGTTAATAAGTGTACTGTGCAAACAAAGTGATTAATGAAGGCAGAGAAGATGCCAAGCTACTGAGAAAACAGACCGTCTTAAAACATTGAAATGTACACTCGACTCTCGGACAGTAAATAACACTGTCATATCAACTCTCACCGTCTCCATAAATGTGACCAATACGTAAAATGCAGTTAAAACATCGTGCCTCTTGGGTATAAAACCTTTCTGCCAAAGAGTCACGACAGTCATACGTGAAGATTTTGCACGGAACACACAGAAAAATAATGTGCCACGCCACAGTGGATGAACATGAACAGTACACCGCTAAGTCATCTACTTCTCACAGGCTTAACAGTATCTTTATCATCTACGCTGGCTAGTTCTCCTTGTGCAACGCCAGTGTTTTCATAGCACGATGCTATCATAACAGCATCTCTAGAACAAGCCTCCACCCTTGGGCTTCACCATTACTCACAGGTAAGTATCATTATGCTATGGCGCCAGTGTTTCTGCTAAGCACAATTTTCACGCCCTCAAACCCCTTGAGTTAATTTAAACTCTGAGAGAGTCTACAAAAGGACCCAGAAGGGTCCATTTGTAGACTCTCCCATGCAGGTAGGCAGGCATGTGCATTTCTCTACAGTATACTGCAGCCAGACAAATAATGCATTTATCAAATATACTGTATTTGGCACAAAGGTATTATAACAAACATTGAACTGCTTAATGAACATAGTTTCCAATAGAACTGCATTTGTTCAGGCATTTCTATACCTAGGTTTATCCACACGTGGATGTGAAGATAATACGATTTGATAAAGGCAGCATTCCTCTGCTTATAAGTTTCCCATCAGTAAAAAAAACCTATTAACAGCCATTTGTTAATGTGGTTCTGGCCGATTTTTTCCTCAATTTTCTCAACAGGCTACTTTTAAACGTTAACACTTGTAAGACGTCGACTACATTTCAAATCTTTGCACACACCACAGAGTAATGAGACACAGTCCAAAGGAATTCTTCTAGGAATGTATGTCGACGTCTAATGTAGAGAAAAATCAAAGGCAAGGCAGGGCACGGACCAGCGCTCTGCCCATGTCCTTGTCAGTCTGCCTGCCTCGGTTCAGAGGACGCTGTGCTCGAGCATTTAAAAAGGATATCCTACACATGTTTATTATATATTCGCCTCGAAAAAATATCACACAGCATTTTTGCCAAGCATGCACAGAAAAAGAGACGAGCGACTGTGGCCACACGGGATTTAGTTCATTGCCTTTTTTGTGTGTTTTTTAAACTGAAGGGAGGTTCCAGAAAACCACCCACACTTCAGCGCGCAGAGAAGAAAACCGATCTCAAACCAGCACCTATTTATGGATAATACTACTGCCAGAAATTCCTCCCCATATGGTGAAAAAAAAAAGAAGCCCATTCAAAGTGTAGCTCATCCATCATTTGAAAGCCATTGGCTTCAAAACAGAAACAACTTGGATTGGCTTCAACGCTTATGCTTTCAAACTTCCCCGTCCAACCTCGCATCTCTGCCATTATTTATTGTTTTCTGTTTTTTCTTCTAAGTGCATGCACATCTTTCTATACATGCAACACGAAGTAATATAGGTCAAATTTATGTTTCCAGGGTTCCAGTTGTAAAAAGAAAATAAAAACAAAGAAAAGGATAGATATGCTATTTTTGAATACAAAAATAAACATGCACTATGTAACTTTCCTGTTCTACACCCCGGATTTGAACCGCGGTCTCCTGCACACAGGTGGTGGCAAACATTTTACCACTGAGATATAGAGCCTGCCTGCTTGCTCTGGGGAGAAAAAAATCATGTGAAACCAGAAGCAGGATCGTGTCAAAGATCATGTCCCACCCAGACAAAGGATCTGAACGACAGGGAGACAAAATATTAACATACCGTACTGGACAAAGTACATTACATACATACGTACAATACATAAAAGAACTAAAATATTTAAATATTGTCAAAAATAAATGACCAGAGACCAGACCAGGGATATCAAAAGCAGAGGTATTATCCCTCCCATCCCATTCGAAGTGGCTATGATGATGAGCGAAGTTTGCCCGCCGTGGCTATGCAACCAGGCCTGGCGGAGACCCGTGGACCCGGCTTGATTGTCATTTGATCTGTGTGCGTGCATGCGTGCATGCGTGCGTGCGTGTGTGTGCGTGCGTGCGTGCGTGCGTGCGTGCGCCTGTGTGTTATGACCTTGAAATATGTACAGTATGTGAGGTGGTGTGTGTGTGTGTGTGTGTGTGCGTGTGAACGCCTCATTGGTTCAGTGAACAGGACACATGACGTCATCATCTCCACCACACCTGCGTGGGTTGTTGCTCGTGTAAGGAGCGTTGTGGTGGCCCCGGTCTCACCTGCTTTGATCCCAATTAACTAATCGTCTCAGTGCGTTCCCCAGGTATGCTAACATTCTCACGCTATCGGTGTGAAGATCTGCCCAATAGTCAAAAGGACTTCTTTTCAGCAGCTTTCGCAGCCAAAACAAAGAGTCCATGCATATAGGGCTGCAGGGTATAGTACGACTATTGAATAACCAACCGCTGGGATTATCCACCCGGCTTCTGATTTATGATCCACTGGGAGCCATTCAGGGCGCTCTTTGTTGAAGCTCTGAAGATTCTCAGTTTGATTCTGTCAGCCATATTGTTTAAAGGTATATTCAGTGATTTGACTTAATTCAAATATCACTTATTTTTTCTTTTTTTCTGGATAATCCTCCCTACTATAGAGTGTGCTGACCATATAAGGAGTTCCTCCCTGTCCCCAGTGAGCCCCTGGGGTCAAAAAACCCTAGTTTCAGTTTTGGTGGCGGGTGGCAAAACCTTCATCCAATCAGGATGAGTGGGGCCTTCCTCCAATCATGATCGAGTGGGGGCGGGCCTTGGTGCACGTGCTGTTGGTCTGTTGCACTTCCCCCCACTGTAGAGCGTGCATATGCACATTTTGTTACCGAGGCGGACTGGGTGGTTTTTTAAATCACCCAAATCACTGAATGCTCCTTTAACCTCTTAAACCTTGTTTACCTGTACTTGACCATGCAGGGCCAGCCCCACCACGACTTTGTAGTCTATAGGCTATATATGTCCGCTAGCTCTTCTGTCCACATCAAATGTTTTCAGCGCTAATTTCAAATTGACAAGCTAACAATTGCGAGGTAGAAAAAAGTACAATATGCACCTCTGATTTGTGGTAAAGTAAAACTAGCTTGAATTTGGCTCAGTACTTGGTCTGCTCTTTTTTCCCGTGTACAACCAAACCTCTTCGCCAGAAAATAGCAGATCTACAAGCTCACAACGTGTATGCCACGCATTGTTAGCTTGTAGATCTGACGCTATTTTAATGTAAAAATATATATATAAAAAAGTTCCTATCATTACACAAAGATGTGGCTGCACCCAGCCTGCAGACTCCCTAGGGGTCTGCAGGCTGCACCCAGCCTGCTGACCCCCTAGGGGTCTGCAGGCTGCACCCAGCCTGCTGACCCCCTAGGGGTCTGCAGGCTGCACCCAGCCTGCTGACCCCCTAGGGGTCTGCAGGCTGCACCCAGCCTGCAGACTCCCTAGGGGTCTACAGGCTGCACCCAGCCTGCAGACTCCCTAGGGGTCTGCAGGCTGCACCCAGCCTGCAGACTCCCTAGGGGTCTGCAGGCTGCACCCAGCCTGCAGACTCCCTAGGGGTCTGCAGGCTGCACCCAGCCTGCAGACTCCCTAGGGGTCTACAGGCTGCACCCAGCCTGCAGACCCCCTAGGGGTCTACAGGCTGCACCCAGCCTGCAGACCCCCTAGGGGTCTACAGGCTGCACCCAGCCTGCAGACCCCCTAGGGGTCTGCAGGCTGCACCCAGCCTGCAGACCCCCTAGGGGTCTGCAGGCTGCACCCAGCCTGCAGACCCCCTAGGGGTCTACAGGCTGCACCCAGCCTGCAGACCCCCTAGGGGTCTGCAGGCTGCACCCAGCCTGCAGACCCCCTAGGAGTCTGCAGGCTGCACCCAGCCTGTAGACCCCCTAGGGGTCTGCAGGCTGGGTGCAGCCTGTAGACCCCTAGGGAGTCTGCAGGCTGCACCCAGCCTGCTGACCCCCTAGGGGTCTGCAGGCTGCACCCAGCCTGCAGACCCCCTAGGGGTCTCGGACCCCCTGTTGAAGACACCTGCTTAGTTTATAGCCTTGATTAGTGTCCCGGGAAGCTCAGCTTCAACATGACAGCAGAGCTCATGCGAGCGAGAGCAGCAACATGCTAGGTTTACGTACCGTTGCCATGGTTATAAAAGAAAGTGCTTTCTTCTGCATGTGAGGGACATTCTGCACTATTTTTACACAGCGTTTCCTCCCAGCTCAAAGCCACGTCCCAGAGCTACGATAAGTCATCTGCTCCGTTTAGCTCCGAGGAGATTTATACAACTCGTAGCTGACCTCTCACATCGCACAGCGCACCGCCACGGTGAAGTAATACAACTCGTAGCTGACCTCTCACATCGCACAGCGCACCGCCACGGTGAAGTAGAAGAAAAAGAATCCTCAGTGTTAATTTATCTATTTGCCGCCCCGAGTGTACACATGGAACCCAAATGGAACCATTTGGGTTTTCAGGAGTTAAAGCTGCAATCCATAACTTTTTATGTCTTACCACGTAGTCTCCTGCTGCGTTGGACGAAGTAGGATACTCAATCCCACAGAATGCTTGAGTAGTGAGTACTCCTGGACTGGTCAGATATTACTCAGCTACTACAGTACAAAATGCTTGAGTAGTGAGTACTCCTGGACTGGTCCGATATTACTCAGCTACTACAGTATAAAATGCTTGAGTAGTGAGTACTCCTGGACTGGTCAGATATTAAATGCTTGAGTAGTGAGTACTCCTGGACTGGTCAGATATTACTCAGCTACTACAGTACAAAATGCTTGAGTAGTGAGTACTCCTGGACTGGTCAGATATTACTCAGCTACAGTATGAGTGAAATTTGCTCAGTCAAATTTGTGAACTCTACGAAAGGCAATGAGTTGTTGAACGGTGATGTCTCCTGTAGGAGACTCTTTGACATTTATTGGCTTAGAAATGCGACAAAAACATGGCCCCTGGGGTGCGTAATTGATAGGAAATAAGTCATTTTGGGACTCTTGGGAGTGAACCATCCCTTTAAGTGCATTTTACGCCATTACTTTTGTACTTTTACTCAAGTAAACTTTGAATACAGAACCTTTACAGTATTTCTGCATTGCGGTATTGATATACTTTTACTTAGCTAAGTAAAACTAAGTACTTCATTCTTCCACAACTGGAGACAACCTGCTCAAACACTATGATGATCACAGCAGGAGCAGATGTATAAGTGGAAGTCACTGAAAGCGGGTCCTGCGGCATCAGATCTCAGCGATTATACATCTCTTATGACATATATCAACCGTTCACTTGTAATAATTGCACGGAGGAGTCGATCTCCGCCGTGTAATTACAGCCAGAGTTGCTCGTCAGAACTTCCCCAGACTGAAAGGTCGAGGATATGTCTGACGTTAAATTTGCATGTAGGAGTAACTGACGGCTGTTATTATGGTCGCGCAAAACGGTCGATAACACACTTTCAATAACACGGAAAGTCCGTCACGACACGACCGCACAGACACACAGACATGCACAGACTGTGCTGTACACATCGAGTGGCTCTTCTCAAGCTTCTCGGGATGGTGATTCGTGACCACTGTAGCACGACAGCCGAATGCCCTGTGCGTTTCCAGAGCATGCTGTCTGTTGGGATCACGCTGTCGACTGCATTTCCGGCTTGAATCCGTGGAACTAACATAGTACTGGCCTGGGCCGTGGCTCAGCGGTCCAGGCACCTTGGCTGGTAATCCAGTCTGGCAGTGTGCCGTGGGTTCGACTCCCGATCCCGACGGCCTTTACTGCATGTCACTCCCCCATCTCTCTCCCCATTTCCTGTCAGCCATACTGTCTGTCCCTCCATAAAAAATATAAAATAAAAGGGAAAGCCACAACAAAAAAAACATAGTACTGTATACTTTCTCCCATAAGACATCTGCGTCATTTTAGATTTCAGCAGCTGATCTACAAGCTCATAGCGCGGCACGAAGTGACACAAAGTGGAGTCCGTGGCCAAATATATATAATCTTGGGGGTCCTTGGCAACATGAAAACGTTTGAGCACCACTGATATAGCAGCACACTAAGAAGACATTTGTAGAATCGGCCTGAGGTCTTAAAGGAGCATTCAGTGATTTGGGTGATTTGGAAAAAATGGTCCACCCGGTAACAAGATGTGCACATGCACACGCTCT
The DNA here is from genome assembly GCF_951216825.1 of Electrona antarctica. Taxonomy (NCBI): domain Eukaryota; kingdom Metazoa; phylum Chordata; class Actinopteri; order Myctophiformes; family Myctophidae; genus Electrona; species Electrona antarctica. Next base: position 12,032,745 of record NC_136799.1, on the reverse strand, counting down.
ACAGTGGGGGAAGTACAACAGACCAACAGCACGTGCACCAATGCCCGCCCCACTCGATCATGATTGGAGGAAGGCCCCTCTCATCCCGATTGGATGAAGGCTTTGCCACCCAAAGCCCAAACCGAAACTAGGGTTTTTTGACCCCAGGGGATCACTGGGGACAGGGAGGAACTCCTTATATGGTCAGCACACTTTATAGTAGGGAGGATTATCCAAAAAATAAGAAAAAATAAGTGATATTTGAATTAAGTGAAATCACTGAATATACCTTTAAATGGGTTAAGTTCCTATCTGGTAACATAATGAAAACTCACCATTCAAGTTTTTTTTATATATATACCTTGACCGTTACTTTTAAATAATGTTTTTACATATCAATGTTATTATATTATCATTAAAATAATTAAAATCATTGTTTTCCAGCAACACTCCCCGACAGTTTTATTTCAAGACTAGAAAGCGGTTTTGTACTCCGACACAGACGTACGTTGGCCTGCAGAGTTCGCGGGGGCGGCGGTTGAAAATTGACATAGTTTATAGACATAGACAAAACATCTATAAATAAGCTTTCTTGACAATGCCGCTGCAATCTAATTGCATATTTTTAAGCATGTAATTGAGGCTGATCATAGTTATAAATATAATACGTAATAAGTATAGTCATTACATAATCCTGATTATGTGTGGTGACTATCCAACAGTGCCAGTGTATACCGGTATGTCATCACTGTTGGGCAGAAAAACCTTGCATATTTCGTCCCGTTTTTTCATAAATGAATGCCCTATTTTATACTTTGTTGTATGACCGTAGTATCACGCAAAAGTAGTTAAGATTCTCACAGATTTTCAATGACAAGCCCAAAATGCGGATGCCAGGTTTGAAAGTGCGTTTGTGGGTTAAATATTTAACCAGTGAAATGTATTCACAAATGTAAAACTAAATAGAAACTTTGGATCCTCATCCTATATGGAAGTGAACACAGGTTATTTTCTCCTTGTCCTAAAAAGTAATTTTTCTTTCAAATGACAAGATTTCCTCCACCCCTACAGCGACCATATATAACAACACATTATGAAGACAACATATCACAACAGCAGGCAGATGAAGGAACGATGGGGATTGACCCCGGGGTTCACAGAATGTTGCCCCTTGTACTGGAAGAAAACATCACAGTTATCAATCAGGGTCAGCGGTGTGTTTGAGACCGGCGGACCCCGTTGGACGGCCTCCAAGCGGGGGTCTCTTTCCCCTTCCAGTTCACAGCTTTAACAAGTCTGAATTGAGTGACCTGGGGAAACCGTTTAATGACCGTTTCTCAACTGCGTTTCAACACGGCGCGGGTGGGTGGTCCGGCGCGGGCCGGGCCAGGCAGGCAGGCAGGCAGGCAGGGAGGGAGGGCAGGCAGACGTGAGTATTCTGATGTACAGTTCTGCAAATGGATGTTTCAGTAGAACAACAAACTATTTTGCCGGTCGCCATCCTGTCGGTCTGGCTGCTCTGGCACATGAAGTCATGCACTGTATTTTCACAGTGGGTCTTTTCAAAAGAGCTTCGTCTAATGATTTCCCACATACAGTACTCCTCCTTTGTGTTTCCATATTTGGAAATAATAAAAAAAATCTAATCTAACGTCTTTCTGCAGCCTATTTTGGTTTCATCGTTCAGATATGAAATTTAACAACATGAATATTGTGTGGTTTTCAAAGCCTTTTCTTTTGCTGTTCGTATTTTAGACCTTTCTTTTCTGTGTATTTATAGTGTGGTGTGGTGTCCCTTTTGGTAGTTTTTAACTGAGAGCCAGGCTGAACTTGCAGAACTTACTTCTGCAGAGATCTTACTGTACTTTTCTGCCTCATGCCAACCTGCAGGATGTCCCGTGTGAAGATACCGTGATACCTTTTCATTGGTCGAGACAAGGCTTTTTACGAGGTCCACAACGGCGCCACGTCTCTCGAGTCAACTCTGCTGTATACCTCAGACCTTTTACTTGGAACCCGATGTCCGAGTGTCATTTTCACCCGTTTCATCTGCAATTAATCAGGCATAATGTTTAATACGAGTCGGTGGGGTTTATCTCCAGACCCCCTACAGGTCCTGCCAGGTTTATGGTTCGACACAGAGCCGGCACCAACTTTTAAGAGACTTCTACCACTCAACAGGCTTTTCACGTTTTTTTTTGTCTCTCGTAACACAGAATAAATGGAAGTGTCAGGTTGGCAACGTATGACTCTGGATCAAATATACAGTGATTTGAATCGGTAGTTGAATTACAGCACAAATTCTATGTATCTAAGTCCTTTGGCGTTATGGTGATTTTAAGCTTCGGTATTTGCATTGCAACATCTTTGATGTTGCATTGCAACATATTTTCCTTTAGGCGAACGGTCGCCTCCGCTGCCCACTGGAAACGACTGAGAGCTGAAAAACACGTAGTCACATGTCAGCTTCTCAACCAAATCCATGTTAATTTATTTTCACTTCACTAATGGAAAAAATATTCCCCTAATTACGGTAAACACACAGTTGCTATTTCATATGGAATCATTCACGTCCGATGCCTGCCTCCGATAAGACACTTTTGAAGTTCCACTGTATATGTTGTAAATTGTTTCTTTGAGCTGACTCAAGCACCAAGAATCACCCCTGGTGCACCGCTGGGAATACACAGCACAGGCACCGCCGGCCGGCCGGGTACCACTTCAGTATTTGGGTCCCGGGCCAAGACTCTTCAAACATCTTTTCCTGGTGCCTAAAATTAGAAGCATAATGAGGTAGTGGCTTCCTCTTCTCTGAACTAATCCCCCCGTCTGTCCCCGTGGGAGAACTCTCTCTCTCTCTCTCTCTCTCTCTCTCGGTGTGGACCAGAGCCTACAGTAGTTCAGACCAAAGATTCTGTTTTAAGCACCGCTTATGCTCCGTCGTACACCGGTGTCGCACGTCGCTGTATTTAAGTAATTGAGTAGTTCTATGATCTTGTAGACGGGCTATTTCTGACCTGAATTTCTCCTAACGCTCAACATCAACAGAAACATCTCACACTTCACACAAACTAAAACTCCAGTTTCTTTGGTTCGAACATACTCGTGGTATACAAACACAGTAGATGAATAGATTCAAAGACGTTTTTTTTTATTCATAGTTGTGTGTGAGTTGCTTTCTTTAAAAAGGTAGCAAAAAGAAGCACAGGGCAGACTATTCAGGACACCACACAGACACACACACACACACACACACACACACACACACACACACACACACACACACACACACACACACACACACACACACAGTCATTAAAAACGCCTTTCATGTGGGAATCCAGGACAGCTCGGGAGAGAGAATGGAAAAGACATGCTTAAGTAGACTCCCGACTTCATTGTTAAAACCTATAGGTCACATTTAATTGCACTTGCATTAATCTGTTTTATTTCGCCTAATGAGTGCTGCCATAAATTTAACTGTGAGGTGAGGAATGTTTATGACCTCGCTGCAATCTTTTGATCAGGTGCTGAAGCGGTTCGGGGGCCAGGCGAGCCGGAGAATCTTTACTGTGTACAGTACAGTGTCCCGTTACACGCCGCTCGCATTCTCACCTCTCATTAGCCATTCTCCATCACAGGTACTGTAGCAGTGGGCTCCCCGTGTTAGGAGAGTATACGGGTTTACAATATAGCCCATTCTCCATCACAGGTACTGTAGCAGTGGGCTCCCCGTGTTAGGAGAGTATACGGGTTTACAATATAGCCCATTCTCCATCACAGGTACTGTAGCAGTGGGCTCCCAGTGTTATGAGAGTATACGGGTTTACAATATAGCCCAAGTAGACAAATGTTAATTTAAGAAATGCCGACTGGGTTTGCATGCAATTTAATGTTTGTTACCTCCGGGGAGGTGTTAATGTTTTCTATGGGAGTCCCGCCCCTTTCATGACGACACCAGGCCCAGGAAATGATTCCCAATGCATTTTTCCCATAGACATTTCTATTAGTATTTATTTAAAGACGGTTACGCCGCGGACGAAGCCAACTCGAGTCGTGACAACTCATGACAACAAACACAATATTTTGCACCAAACAAATAATTACAAAGAAGAAAAACAACAACAAAAGTGTTGTAACCTGCCGTTTTTTTCTTCTTTCTAATTATTTGTTCAGCCCAAAACCGAACAAATAATAATAACCGTCTTTAAATAAATACTTTTTGAAATGTCTATGAGGAAAATGAACGGAGAATCATTTCCTGGGCCCTGGTAGGGGGTGGGACTGCGACGCTCTATACACCACAGCTTTAACCTGCATGTTGGTTGGTTGGTTGATTGATTGATTGATTGATTGTGTAGAAGAGGGAGTGAAGGTGGGCAGCAAGTATAGACAAATCCATGGAGCAGTGCCCTGCAGGCCAGGTGTAGACAATCAATACTGAGGTGTAAAGCTGTGCTTAATGGTACACCTCAGCTATGGCTGCGCCCATGCAGGGCACCCCTCTGTGGATTAGTGTATAGACCTCTGGCGGACCCCCAGTCAGCTGAAGTATATAGCGTTTACTTTAAGTGGTTAAGCAATTGTGAGTCCAGACACTAGGATAAAACAATCATATTTAGTCATAACTGTTTAGAAATACTATGTTGCTAATGGTGAAAGATTAGAATTAGAACCAGATTTATGATCAGGGTTACGGTTCGGTACCATCTGAATGCCTCTGGATCCCCCAGGAGGAAGTTACTAATGTTGCTCTGGAGAGAAATGCCTGGAGCTCTCTGGTGGAGCTGTTGCCCCCGCGACCCGACTACGGATAAGCGGTTGAAGATGGATGGATGGATGGATAGACTAGTAATTGGATAACAGTTTGAGGAGAGCGGAACTTATGGGTTCCTCGAACAGGGTCTTCACACACTGCGTGACGAATATACGATCCCACAATGGTTTGGCGAATATTTCACATCAAACTATTCACATAGTTGATGCCTAATTCATATACAGGAGGCTGATGCCTTTATTCATTGTGAAAGATCAGCCTCTTTCCAAATAATGCTTTATTGGCACCGTTATATTTGCATCCTTTGTGGGTGTAATCATCATGACACCAATAACACTTTGAAAAAGCTAGTCACTTTGTGACACGCTATGAGCTTGTAGAGCTGTTTTTCTTTTTTTATTGTGGACAATTTCTGCAAATCTTTGAATAGAAAGAAAGAAAGAAAAGCAGGTACGCTTCCTCTGGGTGCCTTTTTAGTTTAGGCAGTTTAGACAGATTTAACTTTGAATACGGGAATATAGTATGGTTCTTTTTTTAAGCAAACATTTATTTTTTTTCATTTATTTTTTATGGAGGGACAGACAGTAGGCTGACAGGAAATGGGGAGAGAGATGGGGGGTGACATGAAGTAAAGGCCGTCGGGATCGGGAGTCGAACCCGCGGCACACTGCCAGACTGGATTACCAGCCAAGGTGCCTGGACCGCCGAGCCACGGCCCAGGCCTAAGCAAACATTTTTAACTCAAATCTTTGCTTCTGGAGGTCTCTGGCTCAAAATATTTTACAGATGGGGGTCCGCAGCCAACTACATATAATTTTGGCGCAGGTCCTTGACGTGAAAAAGTTGAAAAAGAGAACCACTGATTTCGAGTTGACAAGTGGCATGATCAACCACAGGCAGCGGGTTCAGCACCTCAGTGAATTGAAGGACGAATTACGATTTTCTTTTCTTTTCTTTTTTTTTAGCAGAGCTTGCGTACAGAAGAGATCACGTGTTCAGGCCACATTGTCACCGAACGAACGAACATAGTCCCACAGACACGCAACAGCTGCCCGTGAACCCTGATGAGTTCCTCCAGCCCATTGACTCGGTCAGAACCAGGCTGTGCTCTCCAAACAAACAGCATTAAAAACCTGCACAGGAGTCCAGTGAAGTGAAGTCCATGCAGGCCCCAGGGTGGGTCGGTCCTGTCCCAAAGACCCGGCTCAGACAGAAGGATCGCCTGCTCTGACAGCTGTTTCCTGTTATATAACTACACACAGCTGCTGTTTCCAAAGAGAGGGCATCGTGGTGTTGTAGACATCTCCGAGGGTCAGGGACAAGGAAAATAATGCAGCTTTAATAGCTAGCGACCAACAATGGACCACCAACGTTTCCGCCTGTTAGCATGCGATGCTGCCTGCCTGGGATCTGTGCATGATGATGCACTTGGTGGCGATGTGAGGAGCGCTGAGCCGGGTCCGAGGTTCACTGCGTCACTCGTTAGGCCTGTCGCAGTTATTGCACACCTAATTATTAGTATCGCCTAATCACAATTGTATATGTGATAATCGCGACTATTTTGCATACCGGTAATCGTTTCCATGCTGAACGATGTTCAAACATTTTAGCTGATCTACAAGCTCACAACATGTCATTTCTTTGTATATTTAGGTAATTTATTTGAAACAGGCCTCCAGATTCCTAAGGCCGCCCTTGCAGATAACTTAAGTGTACTTAGTTGATGTATAGATGTGTTTTGATTGACTGATCGAATACTTTATACATTATTACATGATTTTCAACTTTAAAGGTAGTACAGTCAAAGTTTATGCTAAAGGGTTAACACAAAAAACCCTGGAGGCTTGTTTCCATTTGGTCCCATACTCAATTCATCAGTAATGTATAGCGTATACCATACCTTAGCACATATAGTCATCATTCTATAAATGTGATACTAAATGACCCACCACACACACACACACACACACGCGCACTTTTGAATTGTGCCTAATAAACCGCTCCAACTAACAGCTATATTAGTAGTTTAGCACTCATAGATTGGTGCTCAATTCAATCAAATGACAGGGTACAGGGTTTTATTGCGACCACAGGTCGCATTTACTATGAAAAGTGCATTTCGAGACACTGCCCCCGCTGCCACCCTTAGAGCTCCATATATGGAGCTGACCTATTCTGACATTCCATGTAGATCTGACTTCATCAAACCCTGTACACTCAAGACACGCTCCATATATGGCCAGTACAGAATTCATTCCATATGTTGATCTGACCCCCGATGCCAAAGCAGTCTGCAGTCACCGGCGGATGCGTGCACGCTTCTCGCCCTCAGGGCGTCTTACTGGTGATAATAGATGATATTAGTGAATGATTCGATTAAAGATGTTTCACTGCGGAAAACTATGAAATTGAAAATATGACCTGTTTTCCTAAGGATCCAATGTTATTGCAAATTTGCAATGCAGTCACAACAAGCTCTTGTTAATAATTTTCATTGTTTAAATATTTATAAAACCCACAGACAGACTTAACCATCCCTATTTTGGGCCCTTAATTATGGGCCATACTGTATCTTTCAAACTGGGTCAAAAATAGCTAAAATAGTCAAACTGCAAGTTTGTTGTGTTGCGCAACGTTTGCTACCTTTCCTTGACACTATCATACTTTTTAATCAGAGGAATGGTTAAATTATCATTCATCAATATCATTATCAATGTCATGTTCAGCCGTCGGAAGCATTGCTCTCCTCGTATCCGTTTCATTCGAGACAATACAAGATGAACGAGCGCAAACTGTAAAGGCTGGGAACATGAGGCAGAATGTGTTGGCTGCAGTTTCTTTGTAAATATTGGTTCAGTTTGTTTGAAGTTGCTCCGCAAAAAAATAAACATTTTACATATTGAGTAGATTAAAATACTTTGCCGTTCTGGATACTATCTGGTAGCATGTGAACATGTCTTTTACCCTTCTCACACACGACTGATCCAAGGAGACCACCCTCACAAAGTCACTGGAGTCAGCGTGCTGTCACTGTAAAAAGGTCCTATGTGCTAATCTGGCAGTTCTGTAGCTGCAGTTATTGTTATTGATTTAGAAGAAGATAAACAGGGTAAAATATGTGATTCTTGCCAAAACCCGCTTCAAGATTTACCACTTCAACCCTAGTGTCCCTATGCTGTTCATAATAGGTGAACATTCAGCAAAAATAGGCCAACATTTTCGAAGCAAGCACAACGTATTGCATTGCGACACGTGTGAGTTCAGTTCATATACTGTAGATCACGTGTGAGTTCAGTTCATATACTGTGGATCACGTGTGAGTTCAGTTCATATACTGTAGATCACGTGTGAGTTCAGTTCATATACTGTGGATCACGTGTGAGTTCAGTTCATATACTGTAGATCACGTGTGAGTTCAGTTCATATACTGTGGATCACGTGTGAGTTCAGTTCATATACTGTAGGTCACGTGTGAGTTCAGTTCATATACTGTGGATCACGTGTGAGTTCAGTTCATATACTGTAGATCACGTGTGAGTTCAGTTCATATACTGTGGATCACGTGTGAGTTCAGTTCATATACTGTAGATCACGTGTGAGTTCAGTTCATATACTGTAGATCACGTGTGAGTTCAGTTCATATACTGTAGATCGGCTATTTTCAGTGTAGAGATTTGTTGTAGAGCAGTGGTGTCCAAAGTGCGGCCCACGGGCCAATTGCGGCTCTGGGACGAATTTTATACGGCCCGCAGCTTCATACCTGATTTGTATTATGAACAACAGTATGGGACATTTTTACATTCAGGTTTTGAACCTGCATGGCTATTCCCAGAGTATATTTAACTCAGTGTTCCTTGTTCCTTGTATTTCTTTTCTTTTTTAACCTTGCTTGACTGCATGGTTACATTTGGTAATGTGACATATGTTTGAAAAAGGTCTGGGTTACACATTTTGTTCACAGCACACACCTGACAAAAGACCATTGATATTAAATATTGATGATGATAGATGAATAGAATCGTTTAAATGTGAGGCATATGTATACGTGACTTTGTTATAGTCCGAAGGTACATTATGTCAGGAGATGTAGTTGGCCCTTTGAAAAGGGCCAACTACATCTTTGAAAAACGTTTGGACACCCCTGTTGTAGAGGGACAAAAGGAACGGAGCTAGTATAGACAATCATACAACTATATATATATATATATACACACACACACACACACACACACACACACACACACACACACACACACACACACACACACACACACACATATTGATGTATACTATATCTCACATGAACGATCATCATTATCACAAAACTTCTGTGTGCATATGGATCATCACTCCATTGACAGCGGCGTTGTGGTGATCGCTGATTCAACACAGCGATGCAGGATACGAATACTTGCGCAAATCATCAGGTGCCGCCTGCCTGACATATGTTGGCGTACGTACGTACATATAGGCATGCAGTGCCACGGGCATCAGTCCCGCTTTTCAAAGCCGGAATGGAAAAAAACAAAATAGATGTGGTCGTAATTCACGATAGGACATGTAACTCTCCCTCTCTCTCTCTCTCTCTCTCTCTCTCTCTCTCTCTCCCCCCCTTACAGATGTCTGTGTGTGGAAACATCATAATGGCCAGTTGATAGGTCATAACTTAGTGGCAGACCTTGTAACAGAAGGCAGACTGTAACAGCTCTCATTCCCACGGGAGCCCACTGTGTGTGTGTTACCGTGTCCAATTAGACTTTAATGTACGACCGCTTCTCCAAAACGCCTTCGTTCACCTCGACATTACACGAAAAGAAGCTTTACGCGTCCGTATTGTAAACCTCACAGTTTGGTCAGGTGTTGACCAGCCTGAATCCTCCTGGCTGCCAAGTATAGTCCTGAACACTACACCACACACGCACACACACACATGCACGCACACACGCACGCACGCACGCACACACACCGCCCTAAGATCGCACGCTGGAAATGCCTCCATGGGTCAGAGGTATTTATTGATGACATCTGTTGTAGGTTAAAGTCCACAGAAGGTACAAGTACATATGGAAGTCTCTTTTCACAGTAGAGGGGGCTCTTCCTCCATGACCGCGGATGTCCACGGCCCTGGTGTCTCACGTCGACCTTCCCCCCCCATCCCCTCTTCCCCCTCCCCTCCCCCCCTGAATACCCTTAACCACATGCCCGCCCGCCCGGCCGTCTGATTCACTGCCATTCACCGGCGAGTCGCCCCGGCCCGGTGCATGTTCGCGGGGTGGGGGGGTTGTGACAGCCGTCCATCGAGATTTATCCGGGGGGGAGGGGGGGGGGGGGGGGCGAGATTTATGTTCTCTTAGCGGCCGGGTCCCCGTCGGGTCCTTATAGTAGCCGCGCTGCTCTACAGGCAGTGTTTTTCTTCCTGCACATTCTTATTAGTTTAGTTTATTACAGCTAGCGCGGCTGGTGAGGTCATTTATGGCCGACCGTGGTGGTATGACAAACTCATTTATAACGGTGAGACTTCAGCACGTCGTTGGGATGAGGTCACTCGTGCCTTCCTTCCTCCCCTCGCCGCCCGCTCTGAGACACCCGCCCGCCCGCTCTGAGACCCCCACCCAGCCACCCGCTCTGAGACACCCACCCGCTCTGAGACCCCCACCCACCCGCTCTGAGACACCCACCCAGCCACCCGCTCTGAGACACCCGCCCGCCCGCTCTGAGACACCCGCCCACCCGCTCTGAGACCCCCACCCAGCCACCCGGGCTTCCATAGCTCAGTGCTTCTCAAACATGTCAAGGGCCCCCAAATTGACTTTTGTTTTAGCTTGCGGACCCCCCATTAGAAAATGTATGCCGAGGACCCCCATATAAGAGAAGGTGTTTATGGCTCTAGCAGTGATTCTCAGCCATTTTCATTTCAAGGCCCCCGGCTCAGTTTGACATGCATTAGGCTACGGACGGTCCCCATTTAATGGCATTTCTATCTCCGGGACCCCAATTTATATTGTAAAATCAATGTTAATGTAACTGAGTTACAGACCCATAAGGATCCATTTGGTTCCTAACTATATCATTTAGCTGGGGACCCCCCTGGAACTCCCTCAAGTACCCCTGGGGGTCCCCGGACCCCACTTTGAGAACCACCGCCATAGGTAATGAAACCATGTGTTTGTCTGTGTGTTTGCGTACAGGCATAGGACGGACCGCCCGGGGTGGAGCCACTAATCGTCAGTGTTGGATGGCCGGCCGGGGGGCCGTTTTCACCAGCCACTGAGTTCCTTTCTCTTCCGCAGTCGATAAACGCTGTTGAGATAATACGCCGGGCCGGGGCGAGGAGGACGGCGACAGGTCGGGAACACATGCTGTCCACGAAACATCAGCAGGATGCTGGTCAGCATCTGACATTGTTCTAAAAATGATGAAAAGATTGCAGGTTTGCAAGCTGTGAACTTGTTGTATATCTGCTATTTTTGGAATAATAGCCACAGACACGGATGCCAATCCCAGTTTTAATGGGTTAAAACCTTTTGCGTCAAAAAGGTTTTTCAATCACTTTTCAATCACTAGGATTGAACTATTTGTATACTTAAAATTTAGTTTGATTTAATTTGTCCAAGCTGGTGTCAAATTCTGCTCCAACGTTCATTTATGCATCTCTCTCTCTAGCCTGTATTTCTTTCTCCTTTGCAGTGGTGGAAAGTAACTAACTGCATTTACTTAAGGACTATACTTCAGTACAATTTTGAGGTATTTGTACTTTACTTGAGTATTTCCAATTCCCAGTACTTTTACTTCTACTCCACTACATCTCAGAGGCAAATGTACTGTTACTCCACTACATTTATTTGAAAACTTTAGTTACTAGTTACTTTGTAGATGATTATTATGACAAGACATACAGTAACCACTTCAGCCCTATATGTAGGCTACATGTAGGCCATTTGGAAATAGGAGATATACAAGCTCACAATGCGTCGCGACGCGTTGTGAGCTTGTAGATCTGCTTTTTCAAAAGATGTTTATACATTTGAAAACTTGAAATGGCACATTCTGCATAATGGGTACTTTTACTTTTAGTACTTTAAGTGCATTTTGATGCCAATACTTTTGCACTTTTACTCAAGTACATTTTGAATTCCGGACTTTTACTTGTAACATAGTAGTTTTATATTGCAGTATTGCTATACTTTTACTTAAGTAAAAACTTCCACCACTGCTCATTTGTCAATACAAAAAAGAAAAAGAAAGAAAAAAATGCACACGTCACCGACAGCGCGTCTAATAGACGCTGCAGAGACGTTGACAGGTAATTAGCAGCACTAAACGGCTGTGTGTTCGCTGCAGCGCCGAGCAGCAGGTTGTTCCCCCGCTGGTGTTGAACTTGTGACCCCGCTCCCAGAGGGAGATGTTCCAGACGGAGATAGAGGGCAGCAGAGAGATTTAGACGTTGCTTGTGGAAACCTGTGTGGTCTCCAAGAAATGCACGGCCGAGTCCAACACACACATTGAGGCCTTGGCCCGAGACTTATAGCCCTGATTCATACCGTGGACTACAGCCGTCCATCTGGTAGAATACCCAGCAGTGTTGTACGTACACCCCGGCCTGGGTCTCTGTAGGAGGAGGAGGAGGAGGAGGAGGAGGAGGGCTCCCAGAATGGCTGCCCGAGACCTCACGGAGGTCGAGGAGTGAATAAGCTGTCCGAAATGTCCGACTCCCCTGCATGACGAAGATGCCGCATGTAATTCGCTTGCTTTGAAAAGGAAGTGTTCGCCGTTTGATAGATGTGTATATTTAACACTTTCGAGATGAAAAATGGTGGCACAAAACAGGCAGAGCCCAATGACTGGCCTTTCTCCAGGTTAAACATGAAGAACGGCGCGTTACTACCACAAAGGTTTTCACATTACTATTGGACATACAAATCTGACTATATATTTATCAACCTCAACACTTATGTCCATTCAACTGTAATGTATACCTACTATTTAATATATTCCACTATACTATATATCGTCAATGTCAGACAGAAACCATGTATCTCTCCATATTTAATTTTCTTTTTATGAACACATTTTATAATTCATCATATGACGGTGTCGCGCAAAAGTAGCAAACATAGCCCATCTACAAGCTCACCACGAGTCACGTTGCGGTGTGTTGTGAGCATGCAGATCTTTTTTTTCACCCGTATTGTGCCCCCATTTTTCAGGACTAATTTTGTAGAAAAAGATCATTGAATGTCAAATAGTCTAGTCCCCGATATGACCCAGTTTTTTAGGATATTTCCAATTATATTCAGCACAATAGGGTATTATTTTTTTATCGTTGAAAGTTTTTGGAAAAATGTCACCTACATGACAAAATAGAGACACCAGCTTAAAAGTCGATACGTCAATCTGTGGGGTTTACATATATTTAACCCAATGAAAGATACTACATTAGATACATTATTTAGTATACATTCTTTTTATTTTTCAATTTCCTGAAAAGTAACAGTTTTGGACATACAAGGTTTCCGCCCCAACTATACGACAATATTGTCATATTCTTCCAGCTACTACTTGTGAAGAATAATTCAAATATTTGTTCTAGTGAGAGAGAGAGAGCTTCTGTTTCGCTGCATGGTTTGTGTTCTGAAGGGCGCTTTGGAAAGCGTTTCGTGTGAAAGTGAGACGCCACAGTATAAGCTTTCCTCCCGAGGACTTAAACATATACGTTTTGCTATTTTCCCCCGATGCACAACGTAATGAGAGTTGTATCTGTGGCAACAACTTCTCACAGCAGGGTCACGGGGCGAGAGCACAATAAGGAAATGTTACTCATCATTTCATAAACATGGATCATACCCAAACTCTTAACAGATATTTATGTTTTATGAAAACCAGTCTCCCCGGTTTTCGCCGGCAGAGTCGGTGCTGGCCTGGGGTTTTCTTTTACCAGCTCTGAACGAAGGCAGCTGAACTGGATTAGGCTAAATGTCCTTGGGAAGGGGAAAAAAAAGAGCCCACCGCAAGAGTAAAGGGAAAAATTTACAGCACAACAACTGACCGTTTGGTGCTTCAGTTCCAACAGATATGAGCTGATCTCCGTTTGCATGCAACGTTCTCACGTGTCCAAGTATACGTAACATCTGACAGGGCTGCTTTTTCTTGTTTTGGGAATCTTATTAAATAAGTGCTGACACAATCCTATATGCCGGGATAGTACATCATTATTATGAGAGCTTAATGTTGGAGATTAATTCAATAGTTGGTGCATTGCAAAACTCCTCATGGACCAATATGTGGGTCAATTATCTTTCCGTTTTCCCCAACAGACTTTTACTTTTTTTACTGGGATTTCCTGGTTGAGTAAAGCAGTGGGTTCTCAAAGTGGAGTCCGGGGACCCCCAGGGGTCCTTTTAGGGGGAGGGGGTGCCCAGCAAAATGTGTTCAAAATCTGCTTAACCACTTTAACCCCACATACTGTACATTTGAAAACAGTCGATCTACAAGCTCGCAGCGCGTCGTGTTGTGAGCTTACATACATCTGCCACTTTCAAAATATCTTGGAGAAAAAAAGTGAATAATTTAAAATATATATTTTTTAAAACATTTTAACAACACAGATCTTATATGGGGCTGTCTGTCAGACAGACAGACAGACAGACAGACATGGGAGCTGCACTGCACCGGGCAGCCGCAGCCGCAGCAGCAGAGCAGCGGGGGTCAGTGCCTGGGAATAAGACGTCCATTGTGCTGCTTCTCTCTCTCTCTCTCTGCAGACACACATGTCAAGGTCAACACCAACCAACCAACCAACCAACCAACCAACCAAACGTAGAGCTGCATTGTCTGGATGGGGTTGGGATCCTTTGGGGTTTTTAACGATTCCTGGTTCCTTAACGATTCCCTCGTAACTTAAGTCTTGGTTACAGTGGTGGAAAAAACATACTCAAATGTTTTACTTATACAGTAAAAGTAAAAAGTATCAATATTGCACTGTAGAAAATACTAAAGTGAAAGATCTGAATAAAAAATTACATATTAAGTATTGGTATAAAAAAATGTAGGCCTACTTAATGTACCAAAAGTAGAAAGTACAATATATATGTATACAAATCTTTTGAAAATAGCAGATCTACAAAGAATACCTCAAAATTGTACAATTGTACAATACTTGAGTAAATGTACTTAGGTACTTTTACACTACTTAGTTGCGTGCCGGTGTCCTGCTCAGTAAATAGCAGATCTACGAGCACACAACGCGTCACAGATGTGGCGCGTTGTGAGCTTGTAGATCTACGGCATGCAACACCAGCGTGTGACTAATTATGAATCAGGCTTTATTATAATTTTTGATAAAACACAAATTCAATCATACATACATACATACATACAGACAGTATTGCATGTGTACAGTATGTATTATTGTAGTATAGTGGTTCTCAAAGTGAGGTACAGCAGGGACCCTCTGTGATACTTGAGGGGGTTCCAAATGGACCCTTACAGGTACCTCGTGTAACTCTGTGAGTGTACAAATGGACCCTTACAGGTACCTATGTAACTCTGTGAGTGTACAAATGGACCCTTACAGGTACCTATGTAACTCTGTGAGTGTACAAATGGACCCTTACAGGTACCTATGTAACTCTGTGAGTGTACAAATGGACCCTTACAGGTACCTATGTAACTCTGTGAGTGTACAAATGGACCCTTACAGGTACCTATGTAACTCTGTGAGTGTACAAATGGAACCAAATGGTCCCTTACAGGTATGTAACTCTGAGTGTACAAATGGAACCAAATGGACCCTTATACAGGTATGTAACTCTGTGAGTGTACAAATGGAACCAAATGGACCCTTATACAGGTATGTAACTCTGTGAGTGTACAAATGGAACCAATTGGACCCTTATACAGGTATGTAACTCTGTGAGTGTACAAATGGAACCAATTGGACCCTTATACAGGTATGTAACTCTGTGAGTGTACAAATGGAACCAATTGGACCCTTATACAGGTATGTAACTCTGTGAGTGTACAAATGGAACCAATTGGACCCTTATACAGGTATGTAACTCTGTTAGTGTACAAATAGAACCAAATGGACCCGTAAGAGTATAACTTGCTATACTCTCAGAGTTATGGTATTGTAATTGTAGGTAGCAAGACGTGAAGTCCACATACCAGCTCTGACAGTGAAAAAACAAACAAAAGAAAACTAACATTGTATTTCCTGGCATCCCTTTCAGTAGCTATTTGGTGCATGTGACTGATTATAGGCACAACTCAGGTGTGTATTAGCGTGTAGTTCAGCTATATCAATGTCCCTAAAAAATGGCAACTAAAAAAACACAGTGATGCAGCTTTCTGCTTCTACGGGCAGAAGAAAACTTTTTTTTTTTCTCCATTGCTCTGTAAAGCACTTTGATCTGAATTTCATGTCATGAAAGGTGCTATATACAAATAAAGTGTTATTATTATTATTTACACTATTTATTATACAACAAATGATGAAATAAGTGGTTAAGTAGCCTACTTTTTCAGAGGATCTGTACTTAGCTTGAGTATGTTTATTTCGTCTGCAGCCTGATCTTAGACCACGATATCCATAAGTGGTATAGGCTAAATATTTAAGTAAAACTACCTGTACTTGATTACTTTCAACTCAAGACACATATACAGTATCTCTACTTAAGTGTATCTTTCAGGTACCGTTTTCCCTCCACTGACAATATCACAATAACACCAGTTGTGTTTTTATGGTGGTGAGATCTACAAGATGCACTTTGCACCTATAAGAATGTTGATTGTAAGATACGAATATTATTATTATTTATTTATGCCAAAGACAAATGAGATTTATTTTTATTTTTTAAACACGCACACATTTCTCTTCATCTTTATAAAAATAGCCACCGTGAGCTGATTAACCCATTAAGACCTGAGGCCGTTTCTACAATGTCTTCTGAATCCAGTTTTCTGAACCACTGAGAATCGGTGGTTCTCAAACTTTTTCACATTTAGAACCCCAGAAGCAAAGACTTGAGTGGAACATGTTCCATATATACAGTTGGAGGCCATCAATATTGTCCTTTTCTTTTTGCTGAGGTTTGCGTGATCTGCGCAAAAGGACAGTTAACCCATTTTGGGCGGGAACCCCTTTTGGTGTTTTAAACATTGTTATAATTTAGCTATTGAAAAATAGCAGATCTACAAGCTCATAGCGCGCCACCGAGTGGCGCGCTACGAGCTTGTAGGTCTGCTATTTTTGAAAAATCGTGAAAATATTTATTTCAGAAAACTGGAGGATTTAGAAGGATTTTTTTTAAATTTTGAGGTCAGGCCTAAATGGGTCAAATGATAAGGGACAATATCGGTGGCACCCAACTGTAGGCTGACATCTAAAATGACACCGATGCTTTCTCGGTTTTGATGGCTTAAACAAGACATTTTGACTGAAATGCACCGCCTCATGCAGTCATTGCCTCAGACAGATTCCATTATTTCCACTTGGCTGTACTGTACTAGCTGCACTGTAGCCTAACATTGTTAGCGGTGCCACCCATGTGGATGTGTCCACGGCGAGATGCAGATAGCTCCCTCCACTGCACACACTCAATGTGCCCTCATTTGGGAGAAGCGCTTCAGCCAAGAACCATTGAGATGAGCCCAGATCGCTCCGAGATCTCCCTAAGCACGTTTCCCCCGTTGATTTATAGAAGATTGTGCACATAAAATACCCCTGAAGCTAACTCAGAGAGTATAATACATGTAACCCAATGGACCCGTGAGGGTCCATTTGGTTTACATTTGGATAAATTACAACTCAGGATTTAAGCTGCTTGGACGTGGGGTGGTGGGGTGGGGGGGATATAAATTAATTTCGCTGAATGGGCGGCATTTTTCTGCCGTTCTTTCGCATTGCCGTGCAAAACGCTGTTTATAGAGGAACACCTTAAAAAATACGGAAATTAAAAAATATATACTGTATATGTGAAATGGTGCAGAATATCTTTTACAGTCAGTCGCTCACACAGCTGTTCCAAAAACACAACACGAGCACACAGCGGGGCTCATGTCATACGCTAAACCAGTTTCCCAAACTTTTTCATGTCAAGGACCCCCAAATTGACATTTATTAGCCTGCAGACCCCCATTTGAAGAGGTATGCCGGGGACCCCCATCAGAGAAGATTTGTATGGCTCTAGCAGTGATTCTAAACCATTTTAATACAATACAAATGGAACCAAATGGACGAACGGGTCCATTTGGTTCCATTTGTACAATCTCAGAGTTACAGACCCATAAGGATCCATTTGGTTCCAAACTATC
Source organism: Electrona antarctica (assembly GCF_951216825.1). NCBI lineage: Eukaryota > Metazoa > Chordata > Actinopteri > Myctophiformes > Myctophidae > Electrona > Electrona antarctica. Next base: position 12,014,675 of record NC_136799.1, on the reverse strand, counting down.
ATTTAGCTGGGGACCCCCATGGAACTCCCTCAAGGACCCCTGGGGGTCCCCGGACCCCACTTTGGGTACCACTGCGCTAGACTCGACTAGACTAGGGGAGTCAGTGGGGGAGGGGAAGGGGAAGGCACATAGGAGGACTTTGCTAAAATCATCAGCACTCATCATGGCCACATCCATTCAGACCCAGTGGAAAATGAGTGATATGATGAGCATGTGCTGACATGTTAATCCATTTTGGCCTGACGAAGATTTGCGTTAAAAACGTTTGTTCTGAAAAAGATATATATTCCAAATTTGCGCCACATTTTCACGATTTTTCAAAAATAGCAGACCTACAAGCTCGTAGCACGCCACTCGGTGGCGCGCTATGAGCTTGTAGATCTGCTATTTTTCAATAGCTAAATTATAACATAATGTTTAAAACACCAAAAGGGATTCCCGCCCAAAATGGGTTAAACTGTATCCTAATTCTGGTCTTGGCTGCTCTGAGCCACAGAAGGAGGATGTTTCGCTCCCATCTGGCTCCGTGCAGCAGCGCTGTGGCGACACAGGGCCAACTCGGTTGGGTCATTATACGGAACTAAATCCAAGTCACAACAGTAATCGCTGTAATGCTTGGGTATAATTTATAAAGGCTCTTAATTGGATTCAGGAGGCTGGCTCACTTACCCAAGGATTAAGATTTAATAGGCGGTTGATTTGTTGATTGATTGCATATATATAAATAAGGATGACTTTTGCAAGTTATGTTTGCAAGTTATGTTTTATGATCAGGCCTAGATATTAATTTTGCCATTAATCATAAGACACAAGGATTTTTTTTTTTTAAACTTTGTTTTTATTTTAATTTTTCGGTGAACAGGTGGGTCACATTGGGCATCACAGTACATTTTGTAATTGTTACAAGTCATTTGTTACATTTATTATTATTAACTTTCATTGTGTTACGGGTCGTACAGTTCCAGGTGGGTAAGGGAACCCTCTTTGAGTAGTTTCAGTTAGTTTTAGTCCGTTCGCTCCCAGTTACAGGGTTGACAAAAGGATTTTTAATAATCTATCGATTGATCAATGTTGCTAATAATTCAGCGCATGAATAACTATTTATTTTACAAAATCTCAGTTTGTCAAAACAAACCAAATAAAATAATATGAATGCTGGAATAGGTCACATTCACCATTGTCACTGGCGACAAATGGTGGAATTTTTTAGCTCACCACATGAACCCTAGTGTCCCTATTCTGACTTTGTGAGCTTGTAGATCGGCTATTTCCAGCAAATATATTTATTGTAGAGCAAAAAACAGGAGAGGGCCTTGTATAGAGCCCTGTGTGACTCCAATCAACCAAGTACAAATACATAGGGATTAAGTTCTTAATTCATAATGTTTAAATATCTCATTTAGGCTATATGATGTTGCTTTCAGGACATTTGGAATGTCCACTTCACTTCATATATTTTGACTGCTCTTGGGTCTGCTTAAGTAAAAAAAGAAAGTTTGCTCGCCTCAAAACTGTGGAAAGAAAGAAAAAAGAAAACCCTGAGTATTTCAAGCCCGTATCCACCTGAGAAGTCCTACCACTTGTCTCCAGTGTTGATCTCCTAATCCCCAGAATCTGAGGGTAAACATCCAGGCTCTGGCGCATAAAGGGGGACACTCACAATATTTAGTTAAGGGATTCTGAGTTGGAGAGGAATGCCTCACCTGAGGATTGGGAAGGGCTTTTGTTCGGCCGGACAGGTCAACAACGGATCCATTTTCACTGGAGGAGGAGGAGGAGGAGGAGGAGGAGGAGGAAGGGAAGGGTAATGGGAAGTAAAGTGTTTCTGCAATGCGATCGGTATGGCCGCGCTGTTGACACAGGGCTGTCTTATATAGGTCTTATACAGGGAAGTGTTTCATCTGGCCTCTGGATCATCTATCATTAGAGTCAGTCAACGTCCTCCATCACCTTCCCCTCTCAATAATGTATGCCCAGAATCTCACTCTTGAGAAAGAAAAGGCAGCTCTATTTAAACGAGACCAAGATATTTGGTGGTGTAGTCCCAACAGTGTGGTTCCCAAATGGTGTGTCGTCATGAGACGAGCCCAGGTGTGCCTGATGCTGTGTGGCAAGTTTGGCAACCAAACCATCAGGCAATAAATGTATAATACGATTATACGACAATACAAAATGTTATTTGAATAATTTTTTACTATATAAATATGTTGACGTGATCTCATTCCCCAATATAGAAGCAAATTATATACACTGATTTTAAGCTATTATATTACCCTGAAAGATATTTTAATATAATAAGCTCACATGCATTTTTAGGCAATTTTTTCACTATGAATACACGTGTGTCATGGGGATAGTGACTTGTCCATTGATGCGCCTCATACAGTGCAAAACGCTTGATATTAAACCAACAATGGTGTAGTCGGTGAAGTTCATTATTATATCTGCGTTGTTGAACTCAGTGACTCAGTCTATGAGTCTATCCTCTCCTCTCCTCACCTGCTAAACGTCCGTACCCTTATGAGCTCTGAAAGGCTGTGTGCTGTTCAGTTCAGGGCAGGTTAGCACCTGTTAAACCCCATAGTCATGTGTCCCATCACCTGCCTTATCTCCTGCACTGCTCACACATGGACTCCTGGATCAGATATCCATCTGGGAAACTCAATATTGACCTATTGGTTCGTCGAGATATCTGAGTTTTGATTACTGTACGCATTCTGTACACCTGTGAATAGACCTATTGTGGTTTAATTAAAATGTTATATCCCATTTAGGCCTGACGTCAAAATAAAAAAAAACAAGTCTTCTGAAAGAATATATATTCAAAGATCTGTGCCGCATTTTCACGATTTTTCAAAAATAGCAGACCTACAAGCTCTTAGCGCGTCACTCGGTGGCGCGCTATGAACTTGTAGATCTGCTATTTTTCAATAGCTAAAGTAACATAATGCTTAGTTAAAACACCAAAAGGGGTTTCCGTCCAGAATGGGATATATACTGTAATTATGCGTCATAATTATCGCCTGTCATAATATTTTGATATGGCAACAGTGTTGTCTTTTCCTGGTTTCAATTTAAATAGCAGAAATAGTTTTGCTATTTTTGACAATTTGTTAAATTAAAAAGAAAATGTATAATTTTATCACAGTACAATATCATTGTCATCGATAGCGAGGTATTTGGACAAAGAATTGTGCTATTGAATTATGTTCATATCCCCCATATATATATATATATATATATACACACACACACACACACACACACACACACACACACACACACACACACACACACACACACACACACACACACACACACACACACACACACACACACACACACACTATATATATATACACACACAGTATATTGGTATGTTGTCTAATCCAGATTCCAGATATGTTTTACTTGCCAGATAGCCTGTCTATAGTTGCTGACAAGACTGATCATATAGTTTTGGCCGCATAACAACAGTGATTAGTGTAATAAGTCAATTTGTCTCAACACATTATGCCCCTTTTGACATACAAATGATTAGCCAACTTGGTTGTGTGTGTTATTACCAAACATTATTCCCGAGTGCATAAATCAAAAGGATTGGCAGCTTGTCAGAGTGAGACATTGGTATAATTACACAGTACTCCTGTGCCCAGAGGGCAAAGGAGACAGAAATACAGGAGTTTCCTTTTGTTCAACATGGCTGACTAATTACTTTGACGAGACACCATGTCGATGAGCTGTCCCACAAACAACACAGGTATGAACGCCTACTACAACCTCTGATTGATAGCTCTTTAGCTCGCAGCATTCTTTTTTTATTTTATTTGTTCAACATCTCTGCTACTGTTTATCGGAGAGCACAAACACACACATTATGAAGCTTAACAGGGCCTCCACAGCCATTAAACTTCATTTGCAGTATCAGCATAGTGTTTTGCAAATTATACACAAAGTTTCTGGACCCTAGCGATAAGGCCCGCTCCCTGGGGTTCGGGGAAATGGCCTCAATTTAGGCCTTTCAGACGCACTCACAGGGAGCTGGGGCTTTTGCCTTCAGTCACCGCGGCGTCACGATCCCGCCTTTTATAAAGGCAAGAAAGATCGCCCGGCGGTTTCTATCTCCACCTTAGATCAGAACACTGCAGCAACAAAGAGCCGCTGAGAAGACTTTCACAGTCAGCACACCATCATCCTCCCAGAGAGACCAGTGTTCAGACTTGGGCCCTTTTTTTTAAGCTGCATTATTATTTCTTTCTTTAGTGGGGGCAAGAATGTGTCATCGTGGGTGCCAAGTTTTATTTTGGTGTGTATAGGTCCATTGCAAAGAGCAATCGGCAGAGTGTGTGGCATTATGGACCACGTCCAAAATGGTTAAGATGGAATTCCCTGATTTGTTTCCGAGACCTGAACCCAAGCACCGTTCTTGACGTTGATCTGTATCAGTCAGCACTGCTTAAGGCACACAAACTATTCATTAAAGATGATTATCAGCCCCGGGGACTGGAGGCGAGAGCCGGAGGTTTTTCAGGAGCAGCCAGCGAGACTAGATCAATGGGGCAGCAGCGTCTTTAACCCATTCAGGCCTGACGTCGAAATTTAAAAAAAAAAGTTTCTAAAATCATGACAATTTTCGGAAAGATTTGAGGCACATTTTAACGATTTTTCAAAAATAGCAGACCTACAAGTTCATAGCGCGCCACTCGGTGGCGCGCTATGAGCTTGTAGATCTGCTATTTTTCAATAGCTAAATTATAACAATGTTTAAAACACCAAAAGGGGTTCCCGCCCAAAATTGGTTAATGGTTAATGTGGTTAAACGCTAACGTGACATGAATGCGTTCCAGGTCTCAATGGTTTAAGGGCCGGTTGCGTGGCTCCACCACACATTGTTTCTGAACAATTAGGAGTGAAGCTTCAAATAGACAAACACACTTTTTTTTAGATCCTGCGTGTGATGTCACTGAAAGAAATAAGGTACAGTTATCATCATCAGGCACGCACACACAGACAGGACACACACACACGCACAAAAAGAAATCCAACGTTCCATAAGAAACAAACAGCAAATACCTCACAAGATGTGACAAAGCATCAAAGGTTCATGCCGAAAACAGCCGATCTACAAGCTCACAACGCGTCGCATTCGGGACGCGTGGTGAGCTTGTAGGACGGCTGTTTTCAGCGTGCAAGACCATCGTACGACAGAGCATAAATAAACCAGGCATTTACTAGATATAGTCGAGTGCCTCTGGACTCGGCGTTGCATGAAGCCGCTATTATCTCATGTGAATATGTCATATCTGCACTCACTGTTCTTTCCATTACCGAGTTGTCTGCCCATCTTGCATCTGGAAATCTTGCGAGATTTGTTCATAAAACAGTTCATGATTATCCAGGTGGCTTGGCTGCATGCATGCAAGCCTGCTTTCACGGCAAGTGATCGGACGTTTAACCGTTTGTTTTTTATTTTAAATGTTTAACCCATTTTGGGCAGGAACCCCTTTTGGTGTTAGCATTATGTTATGCTTTAGCTATTGAAAAATAGCAGATCTACAAGCTCATAGCGCGCCACCGAGTGGCGCGCTACGAGCTTGTAGGTCTGCTATTTTTTAAAAATCGAAGAACGACTGACATAGAAACATAGCTTTTTCAGAAAACTGTCAGGATGTAGAAGACGTTTTTAGAATCTGATCTCAGGTCAAAATGAGTTAATTGGCTGAATCAGTCCTTAGTTATACATGCTTATATTTTGAAAATGAAATCAACATCTTTTTCTGCTGAGTGTCCTGATAAAGCAGGAAGGAGAGACTTCCTGGTTCATTGCTGTTATGTAGGCAGTTTAGTTGAGGGAGAGGGAGAACATGTGAACCCACCACCAGTAGAGGGTGCCCTTTTCCCCTTTGAGCTCCAGCTTCTTATTTTGCAGCAAACTATTACTTTCAGGCCCCTTTTCCATACATACATGTGGATGTTTTGAAAATAGCATCTACTATTATCATTATTATTGTACTTTCCGGTCAAAACTATCCCGAAGTAAAGTAAATCTGAATCGTTGAATGGAAGTTTTACTTTATTTCTAATGAATTGAATGACGAATGTGTCTTTCTCCTACTGAGGTGGTCTTTTCACTTCACTCTGGCCCCTTTTCCACTGGTTGGGAACCGGTTCAGTTCAGAACCAGTTTTTAGTCCATGAGCCAGACCTCCAAGATTGGAACATTGAGTGGGCAAAACCATACCTATATGAAATTGTCAATATAAGTAAATTAATATATGATAACCCTTCCACAGTAGTAGCTTTTTCATATTTTCTATTTTTTGCAACCTTTCCTACATAATGCCTAATTTGCATAATTAAATGTACAATTTCAGAAAATGTGTAATACAATAAATCATTGTCTTCGTGTAAGTAATCAACTGGGGAAGTTTCATGGTGATGAACTATTCATTACATTTGTTATCTATTCACCTATCACCTATAGGCCTACTGTAGCTGAAAATTACAAAATGTGTGATAAATATGAAAAAGCTACTCCTGTGGAAGGGTTATCATATATTCATTTACTTATATTGACCCTATAAACAATTTAATATAGATGTGTTTTTTTCACACTGAATTCATTAACGTTCCAATCCTGGAAGTCTGGCTCATGGACTAAAAACTGGTTCTGAACTGAACCGGTTCCCAACCAGTGGAAAAGGGGCCAGAGTGAAGTGAAAAGACCACCTCAGTAGGAGAAAGACACATTCGTCATTCAATTCATTAGAAATAAAGTAAAACTTCCATTCAATGATTCAGATTTAGTTTACTTTGGGATAGTTTTGACCGGAAATTACAATAATAATGATAATAGTAGATGCTATTTTCAAAACATCCACATGTATGTTTTATGTACGCATGATGTGCGCAGATGTAGTATCGAACATGTGCGTATACTCCATTCATTTACAGCTGTTTGAAGTAATTCACTTTTAAATGGCTTTAAAAAGTGTCCATAGTTAATTAAATGCAGTGGTGGAATCGCATTGAGACGCATTGTGAGCTTGTTATTTTTGTTGTTTTCAAAAATGTTATACACTTGAAACGTGAAATGGGACATTTCTGCATAAGGAGTATACTTTTACTTTTGGTACTTTAAGTACATTGTGATGTAATACTTTTTGTACTTTTACTCAAGTAAATTTTCAATTCCGGACTTTTACTTTTAACAGAGTATTTCTATATCGCAGTATTGATACTTTTACTTATAAGTAATACATTCCAACACTGGTTAAATGAAAGCTCTTTGCTTTTTGCTGATATATCTCAATGCTGGCCGGATGGCAGAAGTTAAAGTAATGCACTACTAGGCCTGTGTATGTTTTCATTCCATATTTCAGAGTCCTTTCACAAGCTGTTTTGATTGAGCGAGGTGCTCTCCAGACAGGACTTCCCCCGTCATTAATCTCCTCCTAGCCGTGAGTGTCAGAGGCAGAGAGAGAGAGAACCGCCGCAGCCAGTCAGTCAAGTCACCTGAGCCTGCTACTGATATTTGCCTTCCAAGGAAGATAAAAGAATAGGAGCCAATTGATCTGGGGGTGGGGGGGGCCATACATCAGAAGTTACCCTCCAGGAGCTGCCTTTATCTGGACAAACTAATATTTACTTCCAGGAAGAGCAAACACTTCCGTCAGTGCTAAGCTGTGGCACTATATTGATCGATCACGGAACCTAAACCTAACCTCTATACGCTGTGTGTCTGTTTCTGATCTGTTGTTGACGGTTTCACTTGTGGGCTTCATCAATCACTGACATATGAGATGCATGTATTTATTATGCAGGTGAAATAGCCAATACTAAATCAATCAATACAAGTAGAAAATGAGTTGTAATCGTTACAACAGTTGCAGGGTTGGATTTCCTTCTGAGTTTGATATCCTCCCACTCTGGCCAATCTTGGGGCTGTGCTTTATCCCATGGTCGGACTGACTTCAATTCATGCATTTCCTTTGGGGAAATGTAGACTGTCTGATATGTTTGATATTTATGATTGATAATCAGGGACGGATTAACCCCCACGAGGGCCAGTATCATTTGGGTTTTTCAGTTTTTTTATCATCTTTTTTTTTTACCTAAATGTAACACAATCAACGGCCAATGAAGGTCCCCATGGGAGCCCCTTTCAGGGCCTCAAACCCAGTGCCGCGCAGTCCAGTTTCCCTGAGGGCCAAGGGCCCCTGGGCCGCGGCCCCACCGACCCAATGGTTGATTTGGCCCTGTTGATAATTTCACAATTTAACAATGTAAATTAAAATGTATAAGTGGATAAATGGCTTAAGTGGATGAGATAATAGTTGTGAAGTAGAGTCCTGAAATTACCTGCTGATGTCCAAACCGTTTCAGACCGTTGTCAGAGACATTGACAAGATCTTCACTTACATAATTATTGATCTGACTGCTTGTTGTGCATCAATGTGTTGCTGGTTAAGGAGACGGTCTCCTCTCCCACCACGCTGGAAACCAAATCAACAACAGTCTGTCTTGTTTTGTTTTTTCTCTCTCTCTCTCTCTCTCTTTTTTTCAGCTGTGTGTTCTGAAGGATTGTAGATTTGCAGCAGTCTGAACATGAAAAAAGGCAAGTAACGAGTCGGTTTGAAGTCTGACCACACTGTGGTGAATCTCCGCTTGACTCAGGTCTGCTTCGAATAAAAACTGATTTGCCTCCCCCTAAATTTAGTCTCCCGAAATTACACACTCTTCAGAGCATTGTCGGAATGCAGGAGACTGGAAGGTCCTCCTAGTTGCTCGTGTGTGTGTGTAATGAGAAACTGCTTGCGGAGGACGCTGCTCATAAAAGCTAACACCTGTGATGATGAGGCTGGCTGTATCAATCTTCCTTTATCCAGCTTTCAACAGCCGCTAGACAGACTGTATGCTTCTGACCTCTCTATTATTTCCAACGCGATGAAAGAGCAGACAACTGGTTTATACTGCTCTTTGAGACCCAGACTGAAAAAGTTGTCCATGCAACCTTGAGTACAAAAAGGAAAGAAAGTGGACAGAAATGCCACTCGTGTTTTAGAGATACTTGATTTTTTTTTTACACGCCACACTCGTATAAACCACCCATGCCTGTTTACATTTAAAGTAGAACCTCAGCCGACAACAAAACTCGACTGGCTGACCCGAAGAGCTACAACAACACAAACCACGCAGATCATGTGACAGTATATCAAGTCTTATACTCGCAAATTGAAAGCAATTTACTTTCAGACCACTGTGTTTTTTATACCGTCCAATTTACAGGGTGGTATATGCCCCGCAGTATTTACACGACTGCACTTCATAATTCAAAGTGTGTTCTGTAGCCCCGGCCGATAAATGTTGACAAGTCACACTGGGAAAGTTCACTGGTTCAGATCCTCTCGGTCCACCACAACATGCAAGAGTCTTAAACAAGTGGTGTACATCTGCTGTGTTGGGGTTTTCAACATGCCCATGTGCTCCATGAATTTATGGTGTAACTATAATAGAACGTGCTTCTTCTTCACCTGCATGCTCTGGCCGGTGTGTTTTCATCGCTGCGTCCAGTCGGTCTGGCAGGGACAGTAACGTAAGACGTTCCTGCTCCATGAATCCAGACGGTGGTTGTTTTCGTTTTCGTTTTTCCCTCGCAGGTGGAACCAAGATGTCATGAATTGAGCCGTTCCGCGTAAGAGTCAGTGTTGTGTTGGGTTTTTAATGGACAAAGACGGGGAGAGGAGAGCTCTTTTTGGCACGTCGCAGTACAGGCCTTTGAGTAGAACCTCCCAAAAAACGTATCCCAGCGTGTATTTTATTTGTTTTTTCTTGCGCTCTGAGTCTGACGGACAACTTTGGATCTGGCTTATAGAGTATAGCGCAGACATTGTTAGCCAGTAATGGATAGCCCCTGTGTACACAAAGGCATCCCCCTCATTCTTGAGAGCTGCAGGAAGCACTGACAGGTATTTCCTACATCATCCTGTCTCTCACACACGCACACACGCACACGTACACGCACACGTACACGTACACCTTTTGTTTTCCAGAGAGACGACGTGCCGGTCGGTAGTGGACGCTTGTTAATGGTCTTTCGGTGCATTTCCCATGAAGCACCATCAAGGGAATTACCTTAACCTGACTGATGTTTCCAAAAAAATCATTACTGGGTCCAAAGCGTTATCTGAAATCTGTGATGAATTGTGGCCTATTAACCACATGAAACCTATAGTTGTGTCTCTATACTCTCATGTGCATGTCACAATAAGTGAATATAGCAGATCTACAAGCTCACAACATGTAAGCTTGGTATATCTGCCACGTTCACTACATTATGACGTACAACAAAGTATACACTGTATGGTTTAAGTCGGTTAAGTAATGATGAGATCAGCAATACAAAAAATAATCACCCTACTTAGTGAATACTAATATGAGAGAAGTTACAGAGAACCCTTTTCCATTTTCATTTGGTGTTTATTATTACTGGGAGTGGGACAGCACACTATTAAAAGTAATTGCACCAGAGTTAGCTGGCTGATAATTTGCATCTGTTGTCCATGAGCAGGTAGACAAAAAACAGCCACATGAGATCAAATACATGAAAACAAAACAGTACACTACAGTGCAGTCCATCAGTGTGAGATGAAAGAATAAATATGACAACAAAACAAAACAAGGGAATCATTGACTTTAGCCGAAACTTGAAGCTGGTTAGGTTTAAACCTTACTAGTTGAATGGAGTCCCCCACTAGGCCTCCTCCTGGTTAGGTTTAAACCTTACTAGTTGAATGGAGTCCCCCACTAGGCCTCCTCCTGGTTAGGTTTAAACCTTACTAGTTGAATGGAGTCCCCCACTAGGCCTCCTCCTGGTTAGGTTTAAACCTTACTAGTTGAATGGAGTCCCCCACTAGGCCTCCTCCTGCATGCTTTCTCTCTACGTCGGTCCATATATCTTTGCTGTAAATAGCCTATACTGTATATCTACAAGCTCACACATCACATCGCAACGTGTGGCCTGTGTGAACTTGTACAGTACATACATATGCTATATTTTGGCAGAACATTCACCCCCAGAATATAGGGGTGCTATGGGTTCATGTGGTTAAAACACTGCAAAGCCTCCTGGGTTTCCATAGATTCCACTTCCACATTACTTTAACTCATTCAGTATCAATATCGCCTCTTGATGCCTCCCGGTCCAAACGCCCTCTGCGTTAAATCACATTCTTGCCACCCTTTACATAGCGATAATTCACTTCCTGGGTCTTGGTTTCCGAGTGAAACGGCTTTCAAACTAAGAGTCTCGCCATATTAAAAGACTGGCCCTGGCGGTCCTGGAGGACACTTTTCCGACACCAGATGTAAATGAGTTAACAGAGAAAACACACTGACCAGCGGCTGTCTTGCTGAACTACGATACCCAGTCACCCCCTCTGGTCATAAAGGTCTTGCTGAACTACGATACCCAGTCACCCCCTCTGGTCATAAAGGCACTGCCACTGCTAGGATATAGGGAAGGCAGAGGGCCTCCAGAATCCAGATGACTCACACTGTACATTACATGTTATAATACCAGATAGGCCAGAGAGTGCAGTGTATCCTCTCTTCAGTGTCCAGGTGTTGCTGAACAAACGGCAGATTAACAGTAATGGATCACACCACTGATTAGATCGTCGTCAGGAATACGGTCCTTTCAGGTGGTCGGGCTTGTGATGCAGACGTTGTCGCCTGGATCAACGACAGGTCTGCTCACGAGTCGCGGGCGTGTGCACGAAACTAGCACGCTCGTGACAATTGTAATTGCGTGTGCTTGGTCGCCCCTCAACCCAAAAAAAGGCACGTTAATCGCTGCCCATCTGAAAGGACCTATAGTTTATAATAAAAGATTGGTCGCTGGTGCAAACCTTGTATGTGCAAAACCGTTCCCCTTATATTATTTTAATTATGAAATTATTATTTTGTTTATCATTCTGTTGTTTTTCACCATTTTCACAGAACATGTAGTGTTACAGTACATATAAAAACGTTAACACAAACATGTGTATATTTAGAACATGATGACCCCTACCAGTATATACTACATTATTGTAGTTAGTAGATGTTAAATATGGTCTGTCCTGTGGAAACCTCATATGTCCAAAGCTGTTACTCATCAAATATAGCAAAAGTACTGGATCTACAAGCTCAAAACACGTTGCTTCGTGGCGCGTTTCGGGCTTGTGGATCTGCTACTTTTGATGCTTTTGTGTGACACTATAGTATGATCAAGTACTCAAGTAGAGATTTTATATACACGAAAATAAACAACAACAAAAATAGAATATGGATAAGAGGTTTCTTTCCGACATTAACGATATATGAACAATGGACATTAACGTCCCTGCAGCGTGAGTCAGAGCCATGGCGTCAGGAGTGAGAGACAGACAGACAGACAGACAGACAGATGGCTCACCGAGGCAAGGCGAAGGCATGTTTATTTGTACAGCAGCACATTTCAACAACAGGGACATTACACCAAACATTAAGCATTAAGGCAGACAATTGAAGGCAGTTTTTCCTTTCAGCTATTGTATAACCAGAGGGAATATGACTGGTGGTTTAGTCTTTAGTCTTATCACTGTGAATGAGTGGTGACTGACATCATCCATCACATCACAACAACAAGGAGAACTCTTCTCCACCCCGACTATAGCTTAGACTCTTATCCTGGTGCCTTATGAAGGAAATATGTACACAGCAAAACACTTATCCTGGTGCCTTATGAAGGAAATATGTACACAGCAAAACACTTGACTGTGTCCACAGATAGTTAAGGAGGGTTAGAGATGTTCTTTATTTGTTTGTGTGCGCGTGTTTGTGATAGTCGTAATTCGGTGCGTCTCAACTGATATACATGCAAAGGGTCTTAAATTATCTCTGTGACTTTGAATTAATCCTATTAGTAAAAGACTATATTGACAATCTTACCCACGCTTGTTCCTAAGAAAACACAAGGAATATTTAAGTAAACTTTCAAAGTCGTTTTAATTTTGTTTGAAACGTTCGACAGGCAGAATGTTACTTTTTTTCACCCAGTGTATTGTCTAGTATGTGATTCTGGGCGCTACACACCCTTGCCAACCTGGGGAGAGCAACAAACTGACCTCATGTTTCCCTCAATGCATGAGGAGTCCAAGCCGCTTCTTTTAACCTCACAGGGGTCAGGAGTTTCCCCGGTTGAGACAAAACTTTTAAGATCCAAACATTTTAATGGTAATGCATTTAATGACGATTTGATTTTTAGTATCTTAATTAAACTGAACAACTCCCTACAGCACATACTGCTATGGATTTCATGTTTTAATACGCAGAACTGTTATTTCTGTATAAAAATGAGTGGTTGTGGCCGACTCTCCTTCTGTCAAAACCTAAACATAAAGACCACATTAGCCGGCCTGGGCAGCCATAGTTTATATATTTCTGCATTCCACAAATGAAAATAGCTCATCTACAAAAGCTATAGAAAGACGGCTGTATTCTCTGTATTCTACAAATGTAGTAGTAGTAGTTTTATATACTGATAGTTATTTATGTGTGATACTGGATAACAGATTGACCAGATTGAGCATAGACCACATCATTTGCGAGGTCCCGGGTTCGAGTCTGGCTTGCTAGGATTGCTAGGATTGTTGCACATCATTCTTCCTCTCCACCCTCAGATTGGGTTTTCAGATAAGGGTCCATTTGGTTTGATTTTACGCTCTCAAGAGTTACAGTATTGTTAAACATCTGCATAGTTAATTTACAAGAAGTCTACACAATTACAGAATGTAGAAGAATGGTTATTTTGATCATCTGCCTGTTGTCTCGAGTCTCTCCTAATGGTACCAACATCAGTACAGCATGGAAAAGTCCAGTGGGTCTGAGAGGCTAAATCTCAATGGTGGTCCGTGGCTCTAATGCCCAATAAATAATGGGCCTGGATATGAAAATGGTTGAAAACCACTGCTCTGCATGATTATACGGTAGCTAAAGTAAAAAGGGACAAATTATATTTGGAGGATGTTGTCTTTCTTTCACATTTGTTTCCTCTCACAACGGGGATCTCTGTCTGAAGCAACCACTTTGACCCATTCAAACCAGGAAAGCATCCGTGTCTTTATAGATTTTTAGCATTGGCCATTCAAAAATAGCAGATCTACAAGCCCACAGTGCGTCACTTTGTGCCATGCTGCAAGCACTGCTTTAGAATTCAAATTTAGGCTTTAGAACATTTTAACACAAATCTTCTCTTTTGGGGGTCCCTGGCACAACATTTTCAGAGGGGGGGTTTCGTGGCCAAAGAGGGTCGCAGTCCCGCCCCCTGTGAGGGAACCGGAAGAGAATTTCCCATTAATCTTTCCATAGATGTTTCAAAAAGTATTTATTGTCATGATTTGTCAACTCGGCTGTTGGCTTTGTCCGGATTTTTGAGTGGTGCAACCACTCCAAGGAACAGCAATGTCCGTGTTCAACTATGTTTGTGACTATGTTTGTGTGTTTGTGTGTGACCAGTACCAATGAGTACCAAAAGTGGCGCTGTTGTGCCAGAAACGGAGAGAGAGAGATAGTTGTCTGCTAATGAGAGAGAGAGAGAGAGAGAGAGAGGGGGGGGGGGGGGGGGGTTTGCACCACTCAGTTCACACTGATGTGATTTTTATTTTTTTATATCCCACGATTTTGCAACCCATTTCTTCACCCAGTGTCAATTATCTAATGTAATCCTGGGCGCTACACTTACTCTGCCAACCTGGTCCAAGCTGCTTATTTTCACCTGACGGGGGAGTTTCCCCGGCCGGACGTAGCGCATGAAAGGAACGCGTTATTCCGAACAGTTCCTTTCCCCTACATCAGGCGGGGAATTTGTGAGGGTACCTACCCTATAGAGGACACGGGGAGAACATGCAAACTCCACACAGAAAGGCCTTTTTGCCAACCCCACCTCGGGTATGGGCACTGATGACGCGGAGGAGAGAACACACATTGTGTGTGACCATAACCATTTAATACTGGGGAAGCATCTGTGCCATTTTAGATTTTTCCGTTAGCTATTCAAAAATAGCAGATCTACAAGCTGCACAGTGTATCACCTTGTGCCGTGCTGCAAGCTTGTACATCTTTTTTTTTTAAGAAATCTTGAACGTGTGAGAACTAATGACTATAACAGTAAATAAAAAGTCTTTCCCCAAAACATTTAAAAAATATTTTAAATTATGACAAAACAACACTTACTTGTAATGCCATATCACAATATCCAAAGTCCCAGATGATAGCTAGTCTCATATCATGATCAGTTTAATATGATACATTTCCCGACAGACCTAGTTGTCTTCATTCTATGCTGTTTATTCTGTTTATGCCCTCTCTCTGGGTCACAGGATGGAGAGCCTGGTGTGTCTGACAGAGTGAGACCAACGTACTCTGTGGCTGGACTATAGTAGCACACAGTCATATTTTTATACCAAATATAGCACAATATGTCCCATACAAGTAAATTATTGCATTCATAAGCAAAAGAAAAAGCCCACCCTTAATTCCCTGACTCTGTCGTCTCAGAGGGTTCACTGCATGCAAGAGGCTTTACTGTAATATTTGGTGTTGTATGACCTTTTCTGTAGGAAAAGCTGCTGAGTGGATCCACCATGCGAATGAGCTCCACTGGTCATACACTCATACCCTAGTTAGATCCACCATGCGAATGCGCTCCACTGGTCATACACTCATACCCTAGTTAGATCCACCATGCGAATGCACTCCACTGGTCATACACTCATACCCTAGTTAGATCCACCATGTGAATGCACTCCACTGGTCATACACTCATACCCTAGTTAGATCCACCATGCGAATGCACTCCACTGGTCATACACTCATACCCTAGTTAGATCCACCATGTGAATGCACTCCACTGGTCATACACTCATACCCTAGTTAGATCCACCATGTGAATGCACTCCACTGGTCATACACTCATACCCTAGTTAGATCCACCATGCGAATGAGCTCCACTGGTCATACACTCATACCCTAGTTAGATCCACCATGCGAATGAGCTCCACTGGTCATACACTCATACCCTAGTTAGATCCACCATGTGAATGCACTCCACTGGTCATACACTCATACCCTAGTTAGATCCACCATGCGAATGCACTCCACTGGTCATACACTCATACCCTAGTTAGATCCACCATGCGAATGCACTCCACTGGTCATACACTCATACCCTAGTTAGATCCACCATGTGAATGCACTCCACTGGTCATACACTCATACCCTAGTTAGATCCACCATGTGAATGCACTCCACTGGTCATACACTCATACCCTAGTTAGGATCCACCATGCGAATGCTCTCCACTGGTCATACACTCATACCCTAGTTAGATCCACCATGCGAATGCACTCCACTGGTCATACACTCATACCCTAGTTAGATCCACCATGTGAATGCACTCCACTGGTCATACACTCATACCCTAGTTAGATCCACCATGTGAATGCACTCCACTGGTCATACACTCATACCCTAGTTAGGATCCACCATGCGAATGCTCTCCACTGGTCATACACTCATACCCTAGTTAGATCCACCATGCGAATGCTCTCCACTGGTCATACACTCATACCCTAGTTAGATCCACCATGCGAATGCACTCCACTGGTCATACACTCATACCCTAGTTAGGATCCACCATGCGAATGCTCTCCACTGGTCATACACTCATACCCTAGTTAGATCCACCATGCGAATGCACGCCACTGGTCATACACTCATACCCTAGTTAGATCCACCATGCGAATGCGCTCCACTGGTCATACACTCATACCCTAGTTAGATCCACCATGCGAATGCGCTCCACTGGTCATACACTCATACCCTAGTTAGATCCACCATGTGAATGCGCTCCACTGGTCATACACTCATACCCTAGTTAGTAAGCTAAGCTTCTGAGTGGATCCACCATGCGAATGCGCTCCACTGGTCATACACTCATACCCTAGTTAGTAAGCTAAGCTTCTGAGTGGATCCACCATGTGAATGCGCTCCACTGGTCATACACTCATACCCTAGTTAGTAAGCTAAGCTTCTGAGTGGATCTACCATGCGAATGCGCTCCACTGGTCATACACTCATACCCTAGTTAGTAAGCTAAGCTTCTGAGTGGATCTACCATGCGAATGCGCTCCACTGGTCATACACTCATACCCTAGTTAGTAAGCTAAGCTTCTGAGTGGATCCACCATGCGAATGCGCTCCACTGGTCATACACTCATACCCTAGTTAGATCCACCATGCGAATGCGCTCCACTGGTCATACACTCATACCCTAGTTAGTAAGCTATAGTTCATACACTCATACCCTAGTTAGTAAGCTATAGTTCATACACTCATACCCTAGTTAGTAAGCTATAGTTAATACACTCATACCCTAGTTAGTAAGCTTTAGTTCATACACTCATACCCTAGTTAGTAAGCTATAGTTCATACACTCATACCCTAGTTAGTAAGCTATAGTTAATACACTCATACCCTAGTTAGTAAGCTATAGTTCATACACTCATACCCTAGTTAGTAAGCTATAGTTCATACACTCATACCCTAGTTAGTAAGCTATAGTTTTTTAGTCGGGGAAGGGCGTTTCTTATACTGTAAATGTAACTTTTTGAGTGGTGCAAACCACTGGCTTTGTACCCGTGTACCCGTGTTCGTACCAAGAAAATGAGCATGGTTGCTATGGTTAGTGTGTGACGTCACTGCACCACTCAGTTCACACGGGTGTGATTTTTTTTTGTATGTGGGACATAATGGACTCTATACTGTAGGTATTAAAAGGTTACATTTAGACTATATGGAGCTTTGGGTGATCACTGCTGCACTATGTAACTTTCCTCTTCTACCCGGGATTTGAACCCGGTTTCATATGCAAGTGCTGACATTTTTACCATTGAGCTAATAGAGCCTGCCTGCTCAATTAGGGGAGTAATTTGATCTAGACCATCAGGTCAAAATCCGTGTCAGATCCTGTGCCTAGGTGAGACATGACATTTGACACAATCTACAGGTATATATCTCAGGTATATATCAGGTATATACGACCACCCCAATTGTATTGTAATTGTAAGTTATGTTGTATTAACATACTAACTCTACCATACAGATTGGACAAAATAACATTTTATTTACAAATACGTTACATAGTGCTGCTTTAAAATGAGAAAATACACTTGCCAGGTCACAACATTACGATAGCTACAATCCCAGAGTCTGCTGTCGGGAAAAAAACACTTAAATCCAAAATGTTCATTTTTCAGGAAATTAAAAATATACATTTTTCAGGAAATTAAAGGACCACTTCACCACTTTTCAACCTATCTTCATATAATAGGTCCTCACTAATAATCATGATAAAATGGCATGATTTTTTCCTACTCAGTCTGTGTAGGAGGGCTGTGGGCAGTTCAGAAACCTGTCCACCAGTGACGTCATCGATGGGGAATCCAAGCTAATAGAAACTGCAGGCTTTCTATTCCTGAAAAGTTTCAATGTGAAAATGGAAGCCATTGTTCTCACGATAATAAAAATCTAAAATTTTTTGTCAAAAAGATCTTCTGCCTAATGATGGTTCCTGAACTGCCCACAACCCTCCTATGAGACACAGACTGAGTAGATTTTTTTTTTATCATGATTATTAGTGAGGACCTATTATATGAAGATAGGTTGAAAAGTGGTGAAGTGGTCCTTTAAGAAAACCTTATATTTCAAAAACAAAATACTGCCTCATCAAAGTTGGTGTTGTGACTTTATACATTGTCAATTACTTCCATGAGACGGGGAGAGGTGGTCGAGCTAGAGTTTGAGGGTCCAATGGAGTTAAGAAGTTTTGTCCGAAGCGCTTTTTACTACTTTTCATTGGTTCAATGTTTTCGAAAGAACACACAAAAAAATAAAAAAACTCAAAAATGGAGTTGGGTGGTTTCCTCCCGACAGCAACAAATGATGTATTGATATTTCAATATAATATCCATATAACGATACATTGCCCAGTCCTATAGGTTGGACACACTGGTAGTTCTTCCGAGCAGCACCCTGCCCTCTCTGTGTGTTGGTGTTGACTGTACAACACAGCACCTCACACACCAACCATGCAGGACAGACAACTTAACTTGAACCTTATAGCTTTTAGGAACAGACAGTGCAGTGCAGCGCACGTGTATATAAACACTGGCTGTTTCAGTAACACTGTCAATAGGGGAAAGTGCCCACAGTCTACTTCCCCCCGTGTTTCCTCTCCACAACACGGCAGACAGTGAGACGTACAGTTTAGCAAGACGAGTTATGTCTGTTTTTATTATTAGAGCCAGCCGGTGATAATGTCAATAGGTCATGTACTGTATGTATGTCGTCTGTTGCTATGGCTACAAATGATCGTGTCTTGATAATCAGCCAAAAACACCCAATAGGGGACGGCTGCTCCGACTGGTCTCATGGGTGTGGCACGCCGCTGAGAGCGGGGCTACTGTCAGGACACTGATTAATGACAATCAGCTTTTGTTTATCTTTCATCTCGTCTTGTCATTATCTCTGCAAATCGACTGTATGGCGGTGACAGCCTTCATTGTAACTGAGACCCGAACGAACGCGGTGCGATGGCGTCCACATTCCTCAGCTCCAGATATCAGCGTTCCTCTTCCTCTTTCTGTTTTGTTCTGACGTGCATATATATGTCCTCAGAATGACAGCACTTCTCTAGTACTCTATTCATTACACACACTGAGTTGTTACCTGTCCTTTTCTAATTATTCACTCTAGTCTATAGTTTTTGATTAGCACGATTAGCACTATTGTATATATGGCGAATGTTTGCAGAAAATATAGATATAGAACAAAGATATGTGGTGTAGAGGTGGGAAAAGGGGAGGGCTTAGTGTGGACCCGGTGGGGGACTCTGGTCATCAAAGTATATCGAGTTTAAGTGGTTATTATCGAGATACTTCTTGGTTAAATTAAGTTTAAAATATAATAACCATCTATTTGAAAACAAAGTTATTCTAAGTAAGGAACAACTGTGTACTTGAATCTGTAGTAGCATTTGTATGTTGTATATGTACTATAATGTACAACACATTCTTATGTTCATGGTGTAGAGCTTTGAACATAGATATTGACGTGTCAAAGGTCAAACATGCGCGGCAAAAAACTTTGATGAATGAAAGTGCCAGTTTTGCATGACGATTTGCTTACTGTAAATCCACTGTACATCTCTATACATAGATCTACAGTAGATGACAGTCAAATTTATTCTGAAAGCCCCTGAACTTTGTGTAGAGCTGTGTTCTGTGGTAGTTCAACGGAGAAACACAAAAATTGCCCTCTTTTCACTCCATGTCTAAATTGTACATTGTAATCTAATTGCTGGTCGGATTGGACAGAAAGCTCCTGGCAGTGAATCACATATTCTACATTAGGGAAAACACACATTTCTCTGGTGAGGAGATATATCATGTTATAATATGACATATCTACTCACCAGGTACAGTACATTCATAGGATATTGTATGAGCACTTCTTTATTTAGGCCTACTAGAAAACACAAAGGTAACGCAGTATACTGTATGCAAGTGAAGTAGACGAGAGATACAGTAGGGCAGTCTTCTCTCCAACTACAGTCCAGGAGGAGTATTTTCCGTCACAAACACCAAAATGTACTTCGGTGGTCAAACCACACTTACATTTTTGTAAGCGGAGTCATCGTCCTATTATCACCTCATACGAATTTGAGCCAAAAATTAAGTAGACAGTACAACCAACCCTTAAATCTAATGCCACACACAAGCCCGATGGTAACGTTTTGGCATGTACGTGGCAACATTAAGCACAGTATATATTTCAGCACAATTTAAACAAGTCACAGATGGGCAGTTTGGGCAAGAACATTAATTCTATAGTCTCCACAAATTAGAGAGGATCTCCTTCTGCCTGGACTGAGCTCACTCATTCTGCCCAGATCGTCCCTGGAATAGACTTGAAAACAAACGCACACAAAAACAAATGCTGACAAATTATCATAATGAAGGTCTGCAGTAAAAGGATTACCATATACTCCACTGCATCGTGCAAGTCAGTCAGTCTATGTTTCCGTTTAGAGAATAAAACTATATTTCGGCCACTATTTGACCTTTTTGATGACATCAGTATCTGCAATTATGCAGCCGAGGTGTGGCGATTTTTTTTAACACTTTCAACCTCTATTTTGGGCATGTGATTTTAGGCGAAACGTTTCAACGGCTTTTTGAAAGTTTCATAATGTGACCTGTTGTGAACTTGATGATCAGCTATTTTTTAACATTTTCAAATTAGATTAGAATTAATTTTGTAGGCTACTTTTTTTTGTACGATATCGGTCAAACATCGGTAATCGGTGGGCCAAAACCGGGATGGCATTGGACCCAGAAATCTGGCATCGGTCAGGTTACATACCTTTTAATTAAAGATTAGCGCAGCATTACCGTAGCTGACAAAACATTCTTTGCTTTCATGGCATTCCCTTTTGTTTTTAAAGAGAACCATTTTAATTGTGTATGCAAACATAATTTCATGCTCCTTTACTCATCTGTATGTAATAATCAGTCTGTGGTTATTGTCTTTATTGCCGTATGGCCGAAGCAAAAACAGCCCCGGAATGCTCCTGAGAGAGCAATGTGAAATGATACGTTTTCATTTGGGAAAAGCCGAATGTCATCATCGTGTCTCTGTCCCCCTGCTTTCGCAGCGGACGGTTGATGTGGTGAGCTGGCAGAACAAGTAAGAACATGGGAGGGAGACATTTATCATCCTCTCTAGACTAGAGAGCTGTAACTCTGTCTGCCTGGAAATCCTGTGGACAGGCCTCGAAAAAAAAGAAGAAGAAAAAAAGTCATCGGTGATTGTGTTACAGCACCGAGACTCGAGGGGTCTTACTTGTGGAGGGTTAAATGCAAGAATGTTTCACCTACATTGGAAAACATTCTCATGGAACCACCTTTAATGCGATTATTCTGTTTTAACTGTAACCTCATGATGCTGCCTATAGTAATCTGACCAGACATGTTTTCAAAAACCTTTCATCATTTGCATGGTACAGTACAATATACAAAATGCCTTCTCACATCACGTGACCAACCATGTGACACGCTGTGAACAGCGTGACCACAACTATACCCTCTCCAACGTTAATTTACGATCCGACAGCAAACAATGCCACATCCTGCTTCTCCATGCACGCATTGGACCCGCATGCAGTTTGTGTGCGATGCGTGCATCCATGGCGAGGCCGTTCATCTGAAACTGAACACATAGGAGTCACTGACGCTGCGCTGGCTTCTCTTTAGAGTCTGAACGCTTGCCAGCTTGCCACTCTGTTCGAAAAAGTTTTCTCTTGTGTCATTCTTTGCTTTTTTCCAAGACCTGTCGCCTGTCCTGAGTTGCTCTCCTGTTGTTCTTGAGTCACTCGGAGGCAAGAGTGACTTCTGGCGAGACTGTGTGGGTAGTTTCCCGGTCTCAAGGCAAGCGGAGATAATGCTAAATGTCTTAAATCATATCCAGCAAAGTGTCAAAAGCATAAACTGAACTTTGGTCTGTAAAGAACGCTCAATCCCCCGCCTTTTCCCCCGTACACATTGTAGACATTGATGAATCGTTGCCGCCGAAGGTGGAAGCGCCTGTTCTTGCTTTTTAAGGCATCTCTGTCACCGGTTCTCTGGCGCGTGGATTATTAATAGTGCTTGATTTCAGACCCATTAGGGCCACAGAGTTCTTCTCTTCTCGTCCGTCCAAGTGTCTGTTATAGCTTGTGGCACTTGAGAGAACCCTTTCAAGTTTAAGATGCAGAGGTCTACAACACTTCTGGGTTTTTGGGAGATCAAAGCGTTAATGTCCAGTGCAAAGACTGGGCTCCTGTACAAAATTATACTTGTGAGTCACTGAGCAGTAGAAATACTAACACTCACTAGACTCACCAAGATTCTAACACTTTTTTTAACTGCTATGAATTGTTGTTGGACAGACGTGTTTTAGGTGGATATAAGGATTACATTATAGTTATGTTCAATTTGACATTTGTGGCTTCAGTGAGTTCCGAAAGGTTACTTAAGGTTCTATACAGGGATTATGTTATCTCATTAAAGGTCAAAAAACATCCTCTGCACGCAGGGTCAAACATGTACCATGGTTCAAAACAATATTGGTGTTTCCAGGAAAAAAAAGACCTGGGGTACTTTGTTACCACATTATCGTCTTGTCGTACTTTTATGATATATGCAAGGTCTTTCTTTCTTTCTTTCTTTCTTTCTTTCTTTCTTTCTTTCTTTCTTTCTTTCTTCCTTCCTTCAGTGTAAGCTGTTACAGGTGTGCTCCATATTGGAATAGGAAATATCCCTCTGTAGAAGAGGGGAAGCCCACAATGTTGTAAAGTAGCTAAGTACATTTACTCATGTACTGTACTTAAGTAACATTTTTAATTACTTTTATTTTACTGGAGTATTTCCAATTTTCATTGTCATTCTCAGAGCAAATATTGGACTTTTACTCCACTACATTTATTTGAAAACTTTAGTTACTATAGTTTCTTGGTAGATTTTGATCATTATTACAAACATACATTAACCACTTCAGCCCTATACAGTATATTTCGGCCATTTTTGGAAAATAGCCAATCTACAAGCTCATAATGTGTCGTGATGTGACGCATTGTGAGCTTGTAGATCTGCTATTTTCAAAGGATTTGTATACATTTGAAACTGGTGAAATGGGACATTATACACTCAGTACATTTTGATGCCAATACTTTTACATTTTGAATTCCGGACTTTTACTTGTAACCGAGTGTTCCTATATCACAGCATTGATACTTTTACCCATTCTAGACGGGAACCCCTTTCGGGGTTCTTGTTCATATGTACAGTATATTAGCAGCATGACATTTTTGTAAAACTTTAATGCATATTTGTAATTTTTCAGAAACCTTAGTTCAGTATTTAGAAGGTGTTTTCAGAATCGGCCTCAGTCCTAAAGTAACAAATGCGAGTAGTTTTTTTTTTTTCCACCAGTGGAAGCCCACCTGTTCCCTCTGCCTCTGCAACACAGAGGGTCCCATGCATGCGCTGAGGACACGGTGGGGGGTAACACTTACTGCCCTGATTGATGACCGCGGGTCCCGCAGGAAGTAACCCCGCCACCATGAAGGAGTGTTTTTTTGAACCCCAAGTGGTATCCGGGAAAACAAGACACGCGGTCCGGTCAGGGGAGAGCAATTCTTAATGTTTGGAAATGTTGTTTGTGCTGGGACGAGAAAAGGCCCCAAAACGCCTGTAAAACATGAACGTATAGCTTTATCACACAGAAACCTGCTGTCTGTCTGTGTGTGTGTGTGTGTGTGTGTGTGTGTGTGTGTGTGTGTGTGTGTGTGTGTGTGTG